>NC_057810.1:265721979-266053154 GCF_018294505.1 Triticum aestivum | reverse complement strand
ATCTAGCGTAGACAAACAGTAGCATACATAAGCAATCACTCAAACGAAACAATGAGAAAAGATCCAAATCAAACACGAAACAAGCAAATGTCTAAACTAAACAGAAAACAAAACCTAACAACATTATTATCATGTGGATTAGATCTTAACAGTAGGTACATGTGATTAGCTATGATTCGCAAAAAGAAACAACTCAAACAGAGAAAAGAAACTCAAGATACAAACGAAACAAGATTGTTTACTAATCTGAAGTAAACTCAAATTTTAAAGTATCAAAATCATATTCAAGTTGATTAACTGGAAAGAAGAGATTGTTACGAAGATTTAGGCGCTGGTTTCATCTAATTTGGACAAACGAGCAAAAAGTTACACTAGTTTTAAGATTAGGGGCTAAATCGCGATAAAACTATTCACAGATAGGTCCCTGGCAGAAAATAAAAGTAAAAAGAAAAGTCTATCGTGCGAACGTTTGTTAATAGAACTAAACGAACGAAAACCGTTTGCTAAACCGAACGAACGAGTGAACGTTTACTAAATAAACAAAAACTAAAACTAAAAACCGATCTAACCTAAACCGAACTAAAAAAAAGCCGAAAAAACCGAACGGTTTTTACCATTTGACCGGGAAAAGACCGGCAGCGAGATCCGGCAGGAGGCGACATCGGGCGACGGCGAGGCGAGGTGACGACGCGTGCGGCGGCGCGGGGAGGTGAGGTGGAGCGCAGCAGCGGCAGCGTCGGCGGTGGCGAGGCGACGACGACTTTGGAGGAGAGGGGGGAGGGGCGGCTCCGACTTGGAGCCCAAGCGGGCGGCGGCGCGGCAACGGACTCCTCCAGGAGTCCGACGCGGGCAAGGCTCCGGCGGCGATTCAGGGAAGGCGGCGGCACTAGCGGGTCGGCTGGGCCTTCGGCCCAGTTCGGTCTGAGAACCTTTTTTTAAATAATTTCGCCACGAAAGAAAAATCCTAATAAAATATAAAAAAATTCCTAAAAATTCTAGAAACAATTTTCGCCGTCCAAACCTAATATTTAGGACAAGATGAACATTTTTCTGGACTAAAATTCAGTTTTCAAAAATGCAAGTTTTCTCTAATTCAAATAAAATAGCAAATAAAATACAAATAAAATAATAATTTGATTTTAAAATTTCTTCTCCAATATTTCTCTTCTGTTGAAGAAGTCATTTTATCTTCTCTCATTTATTTTTATTATTGGAAAAAATTGGAGAGAAAATATTGAAATCAAATTGATCCTCTTTTCAAGTTTGAAATAAATTCAAATATGAATTTTGTGAAACCTCCAACTCTCTCCTTGGGTCCTTGAGTTGCTTAAGATTTCTAGGATCACAACCAAAATGCAAATAAAATATGATATGCAGATGATGATCTATGTATAACATTCAAATTGAAAATTGGGATGTTACAAACCTACCCCCACTTAAGGTGAATCTCACCCTCGAGATTAGGGTTGGTTAGCAAAAAAGGTTTGGTTCGTCCTTGCGAAGATCTTCTTCTCGCTCCCAGGTGGCTTCCTCCTCGGTATAGTGGCTCCACTAAACTTTGAAAAACTTGATAACCTTGCTGCGAGTAACTCGACTAGAAAACTCGAGAATTTTGACTGGCTTCTCTACATAGGTCAGATCACCATCCAACTGAATTTCTTCCAGTGGCACTGTATCTCTCACAAGAATATCGGCCATCTCCGCGTGGCACTTCTTTAGCTGGGAAACATGAAACACATCATGAACTCCTGACAATCCTTCAGGAAATTCCAACTTGTATGCAAATTCTCCCATGCATTCCAAAACTCTGTATGGTCCCACAAAACATGGTGCTAGTTTTCCCTTGACTCCAAAATGTTTAACTCCTCGAAGTGGGGACACACGAAGATATGCTCTATCTCCGACTTCGTAGACTATCTCCTTGCGTTTAGTATCCGCATAACTCTTCTGCCTGGACTGGGCTACCTTGAGTCGGTCTCAAATTAACTTAACCTTGTCCTCCGAATCTCTGATTAAGTCTGGTCCGAACAACTGTCGTTCTCCAACTTCATCCCACGATAACAGTGTCCTACACCTCCTTCCGTACAAGGCTTTGAAAGGGGCCATCTTCAAACTGGCTTGATAACTGTTGTTATAAGAGAACTCTGCATAGGGCAAATTGTCATCCCAACTAGATCCATAATCTAGCGAACAGGCTCTCAACATGTCCTCCAGAATCTGATTGACTCTCTCGGTCTGTGCATCTGCCTGTGGATGAAAGGATGTACTGAACTCTAGCCTGGTACCCAAAGTTTCATGCAACTGATTCCAAAACTTTGAAGTAAACTGTGTTCCTCTATCTGATACAATGGTCCTCGGAACTCCATGCAGACATACGATCCTGGTCATATATATCTTCGCCAACTTAGCACTCGTATAAGTTGTGGGTTACTTTCGTCAAATGATTGACTACAACCCAAATAGAGTCATAGCCTGAACGAGTCCTGGGTAATCCAGTGATAAAATTCATGCGAAGTTTATCCCACTTCCATTCGGGTATCAGTAATGGCTGTAGCAATCTTGCTGGCTTCTGATGCTCTGCCTTTACTCTCTGACATACATCACATACCGCTACATACTCAGCAATATCCTTCTTCATTCCTATCCACCAGAAACTTTCTGCATCTTGGTGTTGTTGGGGAACGTAGTAATTTCAAAAAATTTCCTACGCACACGCAAGATCATGGTGATTCATAGCAATGAGAGGGGAGAGTGTTGTCCACGTACCCTCGTAGACCAAAAGCGGAAGCGTTAGAACAACACGGTTGATGTAGTCGTACGTCTTCACGGCCTGACCGATCAAGCACCGAAACTATGACACCTCCGAGTTCTAGCACATGTTCAGCTCGATGACGTCCCTCGAACACCGATCCAGCCGAGTGTCGAGGGAGAGTTCTGTCAGCACGACGGCGTGGTGATGATCTTGATGTTCTACCATCGCAGGGCTTCGCCTAAGCACCGCTACAATATTATCGAGGAGGACTATGATGGAGGGGGACACCGCACACGGCTAAGAGATCAAGAGATCAATTGTTGTGTCTCCAAGGGGTGCCCCCCTCCCCGTATATAAAGGAGTGGATGAGGGGGAGGGACGACCCTCTCTATGGCGCGCCCTAGGGGAATCCTACTCCCACCGGGAGTAGGATTCCTCCTTTCCTAGTAGAATTAGGAGCCCTTCCAAGTAGTAGGAGTAGGAGAGAAGGAAAGGGAAAAGAGAAGAGAAGGAAGGAGGGGGCACCGCCCCTCCCCCTAGTCCAATTCGGACTAAGCATTGGGGGGGGGGGCAGCCTCCCCTCTCTCTTTTCCCTAAAGCCCAATAAGGCCCATATACTCCTCGGCGAATTCCCGTAACTCTCCGGTACTCCGAAAATACCCGAATCACTCGGAACCTTTGCGATGTCCGAATATAGTCGTCCAATATATCGATCTTTACGTCTCGACCATTTCGAGACTCCTCGTCATGTCCCCGATCTCATCCGGGACTCCGAACTCCTTCGGTACATCAAAACACATAAACTCATAATATAACCGTCATCTAACTTTAAGCGTGCGGACCCTACGGGTTCGAGAACTATGTAGACATGACCGAGACACGTCTCCGGTCAATAACCAACAGCGGAACATGGATGCTCATATTGGCTCCTACATATTCTACGAAGATCTTTATCGGTCAAACTGCATAACAACATACGTTGTTCCCTTTGTCATCGGTATGTTACTTGCCCGAGATTCGATCGTCAGTATCTCAATACCGAGTTCAATCTCGTTACCGGCAAGTCTCTTTACTCATTCCGTAATACATCATCCTGTAACTAACTCATTAGTTACAATGCTTGCAAGGCTTATAGTGATGTGCATTACCGAGTGGGCCCAGAGATACCTCTCCGACAATCGGAGTGACAAATCTTAATCTTGAAATACGCCAACCCAACAAGTACCTTCGGAGACACCTGTAGAGCACCTTTATAATCACCCAGTTACGTTGTGACATTTAGTAGCACACAAAGTGTTCCTCCGGTAAACGGGAGTTACATAATGTAGGACCTTGAAGTATGTCTAGAGGGGGGGGGGGGGTGATTAGACCACTTGACCAATTAAAAACTTAGCCTTTTCCCAATTTTAGAGTTTGGCAGATTTTAGCTACTTCAGGACAAGTCAAGCAATCATCACACTATTCAAGCAAGCATGCAAAGAGTATATAGGCAGCGGAAATTAAAGCATGCAACTTGCAAGAAAGTAAAGGGAAGGGTTTGGAGGATTCAAACGCAATTGGAGACACGGATGTTTTTGGCGTGGTTCCGATAGGTGGTGCTATCGTACATCCACGTTGATGGAGACTTCAACCCACGAAGGGTAACGGTTGCGCGAGTCCATGGAGGGCTCTACCAATTAAGGGTCCACGAAGAAGCAACCTTGTCTATCCCACCATGGCCGTCGCCCACGAAGGACTTGCCTCACTAGCGGTAGATCTTCACGAAGTAGGTGATCTCCTTGCCCTTACAAACTCCTTGGTTCAACTCCACAATCTTGTCGGAGGCTCCCAAGTGACACCTAGCCAATCTAGGAGACACCACTCTCCAAGAAGTAACAAATGGTGCGTTGATGATGAACTCCTTGATCTTGTGCTTCAAATGATAGTCTCCCCAACACTCAACTCTCTCTCATAGGTTTTGGATCCGGTGGAAAGAAGATTTGAGTGGAAAGCAACTTGGGGAAGGCTAGAGATCAAGATTCATATGGTAGGAATGGAATATCTTGGCCTCAACACATGAGTAGGTGGTTCTCTCTCAGAAATGGTAAGTTGGAAGTGTAGGTTTGTTCTGATGGCTCTCTCCACGAATGAAGAGGAGGTGGAGGGGTATATATAGCCTCCACACAAAATCTAACCGTTACACACAATTTACCAAACTCGGTGGGACCGATTCAACAAACTCGGTCGGACCGATTTAGTAAACCTAGTGATCGTTAGTGATTTTCGGTGGGACTGACATGCATCTCGGTGAGACCGATTTGGTTAGGGTTAGGGCATAACGTAATCTCGGTAAGACCGATTACACAAACTCGGTGAGACCGATTTGGTAATAAGCTTTCCAGAGAGTTGGTCAGGTAAACTCGGTGGGACCGATTTGCTCTTTTCGGTGAGACCGAAATGTTACAAAAAGGAAACAGAGAGTTTACGCTGCAATCTTGGTGGGACCGATCGCTCACTTCGGTTAGACCGAAACGTTACAAAGGGAAACAGAGAGATTACAATCCCATCTCAGTGAGACCGAGATCCCTATTGGTAAGACCGATTTGCTTAGGGTTTGTGGCAGTGGCTATGACTTTTGGAATCGGTGGCGCCGGATAGGAAGAATCGGTGTGACCAATTTTGGCTTTGGGTTTAGGTCATTTGTGGATGTGGGAAAGTACTTGAGGGTTTTGGAGCATATCACAAAGGACATGAAGCAAGAGGCTCATTAAGCAACACCTCATCCCTCCTTGACAGTATTGGCTTTTCCTATAGACTCAATGTGATCTTGGATCACTGAAATATAAAATGAAGAGTCTTGAGCTTTTGAGCTTGAGCCAATCCTTTGTCCTTAGTATTTTGAGGGATCCACTTTCATCATCCATGCCATGCCATTCATTGAGCTTTCCTGAAATAATAGTCTTGGAATAGCATTAGCTCAATGAGCTATATGTTGTTATGAATTACCAAAACCACCTAGGGATAGTTGCACTTTCAATCTCCCCCTTTTTGGTAATTGATGACAACATATAGATCAAAGTTACGACAAATGATAATAAGATTTAACAACATCATCTCTTTGAGAAGTATGTGATAAGCAAGAGCTCCCCCTAAATTTGTGCATAGTTTAAGATTTGCTTTGGACTGCAAATGCACAATGAATTAGGCTCATGGGTTACTCTTCCATGTCACATACATCTTGGTGGAGCGCTCAAAATAATAAACATTTAATACATGCACTCATCACCAAGCATAGTGAATGATCACATAAGATAGATAAGATAATATCATCAAACATGCATAAGTGTAGCTTATGATCAAACACATGATCATCAATGTCTCACAAGCATAGTATCTCAAACGATCAAAAGCAAACAAGTTTAACCACCAAATAAAGCAAGAGAGAACAAAAGCAACACTCTCTCTCTCTCGAAGCCTATGATCTATACATTTTTCTCCCCCTTTGGCAACAAGTTACCAAAAAGTTCATAGAAAATGCATAGTGGTAGATCGTCTCTCAGGCTTGATCTTCAGGTGGTGGTGTCCGGATAACTCCAAGGACGAAGGCTTCAGTTGAAGTAGAGGGTGCTGGAGTGGATGCTGGAGTTGGTTGCACTGGAACTGAAGGGGCAGTAGCTGGTGCTGAAGATGTTGCTCTAGTGTCTGTCACAGGCACTGCAACTGACCTCTGGGCTCTAGGCACTCTGGCAAACACATTTGTGGTAGTCTTGCCTTGCCTCTCCTGCATATCATCCTGCAGCTGCTCCACAACTGACTGAATCTCAGTTACTTTGACATCAAGGTTATGTAATTTGAGTTCCATGATTCTCTGCAAGCTCTCTTGATTCTGAGTGAGGGTGGCCAGTCCCTTCTCAATCCTCAGTGTTGATGCTATCAAGTAACCAAGCTGCTCCTTCTTGTTCTTCAAGAAATATTCAAATGCCTCCTCTTGAGTTGGCATCCTGGCAGCCTTCTCCTTCTTTGCCTTCTCCTTATTCTCTTGAGCTTGAACTGATGATGGGTCATTCTCATTCATGACAACCTCATTATCCTCAAAGTCTGGATAAAGTGGAAAGTGTTCCTTAACCAATTGATATTTCCTTGTGCCCATCTTTGAGTTGACCAATTCCTGAATCTGAGGGGCATATCCACAGCTCCTCTTCTGATCTGCTGCAGTCCTCTTAATGGTTTCAATCACCAGGCTCATGACTTTGAACTTTTGTGGCACATCAAACATATGCAACATGTTGATGGCATGCCCTCTGATCATGTTATGGTCACCAGACTTGGGCAAAAAAGTGTGCCTCAGAATCCAATTGATTGTGGGCAGCCCTGACAGCAGAAAGTGAACTGATCCAAACTTGTGAGTCTCAACTGCCTTGTCTGGGATCTCCTTGTACATGTGAGCCATGGAATTGTGATCCATCTTCTTCTTTGCATAGATATCCAGGTCATCCTCATTTTCCTTTGGGGCATTTATCAGTCTTGCCCATTCTTCAACAGTTGATTGGTACCTTGTACCTTCAGACATCCAAACAATTCTTCCATCTGGGTAAAAGTGTGTTGTGGAGTAGAATTGCATGATAAGTTCATCATTCCAGTGGGTGAACTTTTGTCCAATAAAATCAGCAACTCCACAAGCAACAAAGCTGTCTTGCACTCCAGGATAGTGCTCTTCATTGTCCTTGATGTAGGTCCAGTCGACCCACCTCATGTCACAAACTATGGGCTTCTTATCCAACAGAATTGTCTCATAGAAGTCCTGCTGTTCCTTTGTATGGAACCTGTAGTCAACAACAGTTCTTCTCCCAGATGCATATGGATCTTCCATCCTCCACAGCCTCAGCCCTGAATCCTTCCCGATCCTCGTGTCCTCGGCCACAGGATGGGCATCATTGTGGTCTGGTATCTTGGGCTTGAGCTTTCTCAGGACTTGACCTTCTTCATCTTCTTCTTCAGCAACATTTGGCACTAGGGCCTTGTTCTTCTCAGTAGCTGGAATACTCCTAGTATTCCTCTTTGGTACTTGCTTGGCCTTGGAGGCAGCTTTGGGTGCTTCCTTGGGCTTAGATGTTGCAGCCCCTGATCTGATTGCATCACCCATAAGCTTAGGTGCCTTAGGTGCTGGTGCAACAACCTCTTCCTCTTCTTCAGAATCTCTTCTCATTGAGGGCTTTCCAGGAACTTGGGCAGTTGTGGTTCTTGCTCTCTTCTTCTTCTTGTCCTGAGCACATTCATCCTCTGATTCAATTGTGAACTTCATAGTCTCTCCAGTGGGGACTTTCTTGGGTTTGGAAGAAGTGACTTTCTTCTCAGGTGCCTCTTTGGGTTCTGTCTATGCTGGCACTTGACTGGACTTTCTGGCCTTGGGCATAGGTGTCCTCTTGGCAGGAACTTTCTTTTTCAGACCAGGCTTTGTGCTATGTGCAGAGCCATATTCCTTCTTGAGAACCACTTTCTTGGAAGTAGCCTCATCTTCTTCACCTTTATAGTCCTCATCCTCTGAGTCCGAAGTTCTCTTTCTCCTTTGCCTGGTAGCAGCCTTAGGCAGGTTGCTAGGAGTGCTTCTGCTCCCTTCATCTGCAGTTGAGGGACTTGTGCCCTCACTCAAGTCCATCTGCTCTTCAGACCTGTTCTGGCTGTCACTCTGGTCTGACATGCTGCAAAAAGCTGACTGCTGACCCTGTGAAGAGTTATAGATGAGATAGAGTGGATGAGCATCACAAAATACAGAGATTTTTGCAAAAGAATGATTCAAAAATTCAGTTTTAGTTTTTCACAGAAAGCATTTCGGATCAACCGATTTTCAAACTCGGTGATACCGAAGCAGTTTTGGAACCTAAACTGATGATTCTCATAATCCTAAAATCGGTTGCACCGAGACTGCTAGGGTTTCACAGAATCCTAAAATCGGTCGCACCGATTAGTAATTCTCGATCAGACTGAGAGTCACTAGTGCAATGGCATAAGCCAAATCGGTGAGACCGAGTTTTTCAACTCGGTGGGTCCGAGATGGTTTCGGCGGAAACCTAACCCTAAAAACTTGAATCTCATCTAATCTACGGACTACTTTGGCTGGATAGGAGTGTTTCAATCATGGCAAGATTCAATAAGAATATAATGTGCTAGGAATCAGATGTGGATAGCACAAAGATTGAGTCCATACCCTAGCTTGGCGGTGGACTCGCTACGGCGACAACGGCGGGGGCGAAATCCGTTGACGGCGGCGGAGACCAGCGACACAAGGCTGATGGCGACGAGGAGACAATCCGGAGACCTTCGATGGCAGAGCGAGCTATTGCGCGGGCGAAGGGGTTTCGGAGAAATTTCCAAAATTTTGCCCGTGACTATATATATAGCCCGACCCTGTCGGTGTGACCGAGTGGAAGAACTCGGTGGCACCGAGATGCATAACTGTGTACAGTTACAACAAATCGGTGTGACCGAAAAGTTCAAATCGGTTGCACCAGGATTGAAAACTCAGATCAACTTAATGATCTCGGTAGGACCGAAATGGAGGAATCGGTCAGACCGAGAGTCACAAAGAGGTTTTGGAAGTTTAAGTCTATGACGAATCGGGGACTCCGAGTGCTCCTCACATAGAGTGGTTCGAATCTGACTTGATCAAATTTTGTGATGTAGCATGAATAGAGTTTGAGATGAGAAAAGCATAGATAGCTAAAGAAGGTTCTTAGGCATTCTTGTCCATCCACTTGGCAAAAAGAAAAGAAACCAAACAATCAAAAGAACAAGTGGATGTCCTTGAATGAGTAAAATATGTGGCAAAGCATGCACAACCAATTCTAGCATCTATCAAACAATTGGCAATGACTAGGTCATCTATATATGAGTATATTGACTTAGGAGTCAAATGAGAACATTTGATCATAGGTTATACTCATCGTTTAAGCTCAAGTGGGGTTACCACTTTTACATAATGCATTGATATGTTCACACCATTAGAGTTGCTTTGACTCAATTCTTAGAGTTAAGCTCCCCCTAGATGTGAGATCCCCCCTTAGAGGGATGAACTAACCTTGGGTTTTGTCGATGATGAGTTCATGTAGGTGTTGAAGATGTGGATGCTCAATGTTGATGTAGATCATTTGGAGCAATCCTTTGGAGTGAGTTGCACTTTCAACTTACCTACATGGGTTAGTCCCACAAGGAACAAACAAGAATATCCATAGACATAGAGTGATGCACACACAAGATGATGTCCATGAAAACATTAGGTTACCTTGTCCCTTGCCTTACCAACATGAGGGTTTGTGACTCCTTGAACTAGCGCAAGATGTGGAAGTTGATTGCACTTGTTCTTGCCATAATGATATGAGTGAAGAATGTTGGCGGAGTCACCCTCAAGAACTCTCTAGTTCTTCTTCGGGATCCACATCATCTTGATGGGAATCCTTGGAGTTGTAGTTGTACTTGATGAAGTAGAACTTGACGTAGTCTTGGGAACCCACTTGAACGAGGCTTTAGGTGCTTCTTCAAATGCATCAATCTCTTCTTGAAGCTTGTCCTTGCCTTTGTTCTTGTGGTCTTGTGGTGGAAGATCATCTTGAGCTTGTGTTCCCTTGAAGGAAGTAGGATCATACTTCTCTTGTTGAGGAACAAACTTCGTCTTGGGGTATTGATCTTCTTCCCACTCAACTCCATTGGCATTGAACTTTCGTTCAAAACCAATACCTTGATTCTTCCGTTGCCTTCCTTGCTTGCGTACAATTTCCTCGAATTGCTTACTCCCAACAAGGCTCTTGTAAACACATTTCTCTATAATTCCCTTCAATAAGCTATTTTCTTGCTCAAGTGTAACTTGGCTAAGAGAATCATTAGTGGAATCAAGAGAACTACTAGAAGCAACAATATTAGATTTGACATTATTATTGTTACTACTAGAGGAAGTATCTTTCTTGTACTTGTTACTAGACTTGACTTGAGGCATCTAAGTAGATAAGAGTAAACGCCTGGCAATGTAAGAAGAACTTTTCTTGCGGAGATCATCATTGATTGCTTTTAAGAACTCATGCTCTTGCTCAAGATTGAGCTTTTCAAAGCGTAACTTCTCATGAGCCCTTAAAAGTTCTCGATGATCTTCGAAGATAGTTTCATGAGCCAACTTAAGAGTGTTTAGTTCTTTAGTTAGAAGCTCAATATTCTCCTTATCATTGTCATTCGTTGTATCTTGATTAGCATGATTAATTGACGTTTCATCATAGTATTCATCACTAGAGTTGTCAACAAGTAAATCATCATCCACAAGCAAGTCATCTTCATCACTATTGAAATCAACATACTCGGGATGTGTTACCTTTGGACCTTTGGCCATGAAACATCTTCCAATTCCTTCATTTGGTGAATCAAATATGTCGTAGGAGTTGGTTGACACAAGTGCTAGACCGGCAACACCTTCATCTTGAGTATATTCGGAGTCGGAGTGATAGCTTCTCTCGGAGTGATTGTCGGAGTCGGAGCCGGATACCATTCACCAACATGAGCTTGATGTCTTTGTTTTGTGTAGCTCCTTGATGACTTGTCCTTCCTTTCCGAATCCTTGCTTCTCCGTGAGGGTCTTCGTTCATAACGATCATCTCTACTCCTCCTCTCTCTTGGTGGTGATTCTTCCCTTTTGCTTCTTCTTCTTGGAGAATCTTCTCTTCTTTTGTAGGGTGCCGTACACTCATTGGAATAGTGTCCGGGTCTCCCACAATTATAGCAATTGCGCTCTCGACTAGAAGATCTTTTGTAATTGTAAGACCTTGACTTGGAGCTTCTTTCTTTGCTTCTACTCTTGTAGAATTTGTTGAAGTTCTTCAGCATTAAGCTCAATTCTTCATTGAAGGTTTGTTTCTCACTTGATGATGTGGGGGCTTCACTTGAGGCTTTGTAAGCACCACTTGACTTGTTGTGAAGTTCCTCCTTATCCTTGAGTGACATCTCATGAGCAACAATTCTTCCAATGACTTCCGTTGGCTTGAGATCTTTGTAGTTTGGCATCATTTGGATCAATGTGCACACGGTATCATACTTTCCATCCAATGCTCTTAGGATCTTCTTGATGATGAATTTGTCGGTCATCTCTTCACTCCCTAAGCCGGCAATCTCATTTGTGATAAGAGCAAGCCTAGAGTACATTTCAGCGACACCTTCACCATCCTTCATTTTGAACTTGTCAAGCTGACTTTGGAGCACATCCAACTTGGATTCCTTGACGGATTCGGTACCTTCATGCATATCAATCAAAGTATCCCAAATTTCCTTTGCATTCTCAAGACGGCTGATTTTGTTGAATTCTTCGGGGCACAGTCCGTTGAAGATGATATCGCAAGCTTGAGCATTGTATTGCAGCATCTTCAATTCTTCCGCATTAGCTTCACAGTTTGGTTCTCTCCCATCAAAGAATTCACCTTGCAAGCCAATACAAATAATTGCCCAAACGGCGGGGTTATGTCCAAGAATATGCATTTTCATCTTATGCTTCCAACTAGCAAAATTAGTACCATCAAAGTAAGGACCTCTACGGTGATAATTTCCCTCACTAGACGCCATACTCTCCTAGGTTGCGAAACCAAGGCTATGACCACCAAAAGCTATGGAAATCAAAGCAAATGGAGACCAAAGCTCTGATACCACTTGTAGGACCTTGAAGTATGTCTAGAGGGGGGTGATTAGACTACTTGACCAATTAAAAACTTAGCCTTTTCCCAATATTAGAGTTTGGCAGATTTTAGCTACTTTAGGACAAGTCAAGCAATCATCACACTATTCAAGCAAGCATGCAAAGAGTATATAGGCAGCAGAAATTAAAGCATGCAACTTGCAAGAAAGTAAAGGGAAGGGTTTGGAGGATTCAAACGCAATTGGAGACACGGATGTTTTTGGCGTGGTTCCGATAGGTGGGGCTATCGTACATCCACGTTGATGGAGACTTCAACCCACGAAGGGTAATGGTTGCGCGAGTACACGGAGGGCTCCACCCACGAAGGGTCCACGAAGAAGCAACCTTGTCTATCCCACCATGGCCGTCGCCCACGAAGGACTTGCCTCACTAGCGGTAGATCTTCACGAAGTAGGCGATCTCCTTGCCCTTACAAACTCCTTGGTTCAACTCCACAATCTTGTCGGAGGCTCCCAAGTGACACCTAGCCAATCTAGGAGACACCACTCTCCAAGAAGTAACAAATGGTGCGTGGATGATGAACTCCTTGCTCTTGTGCTTCAAATGATAGTATCCCCAACACTCAACTCTCTCTCATAGATTTTGGATCTGGTGGAAAGAAGACTTGAGTGGAAAGCAACTTGGGGAAGGCTGGAGATCAAGATTCATATGGTAGGAATGGAATATCTTGGCCTCAACACATGAGTAGGTGGTTCTCTCTTAGAAATGGTAAGTTGGAAGTGTAGGTTTGTTCTGATGGCTCTCTCCACGAATGAAGAGGAGGTGGAGGGGTATATATAGCCTCCACACAAAATCTAACCGTTACACACAATTTACCAAACTCGGTGGGACCGATTCAACAGACTCGGTCGGACCGATTTAGTAAACCTAGTGACCGTTAGTGATTTTCGGTGGGACTGACATGCATCTCGGTGAGACCGATTCGGTTAGGGTTAGGGCATAACGTAATCTCGGTAAGACCGATTACACAAACTCGGTGAGACCGATTTGGTAATAAGCTTTCCAAAGAGTTGGTCAGGTAAACTCGGTGGGACCGATTTGCTCTTTTCGGTGAGACCGAAATGTTACAAAAAGGAAACAGAGAGTTTACGTTGCAATCTCGGTGGGACCGATCGCTCACTTCGGTTAGACCGAAACGTTACGAAGGGAAACAGAGAGATTACAATCCCATCTCGGTGAGACCGAGATCCCTATCGGTAAGACCGGTTTGCTTAGGGTTTGTGGCAGTGGCTATGACTTTTGGAATCGGTGGCGCCGGATAGGAAGAATCGGTGTGACCGATTTTGGCTTTGGGTTTAGGTCATTTGTGGATGTGGGAAAGTACTTGATGGTTTTGGAGCATATCACAAAGCACATGAAGCAAGAGGCTCATTAAGCAACACCTCATCCCTCCTTGATAGTATTGGCTTTTCCTATAGACTCAATGTGATCTTGGATGACTAAAATATAAAATGAAGAGTCTTGAGCTTTTGAGCTTGAGCCAATCCTTTGTCCTTAGTATTTTGAGGGATCCACTTTCATCATCCATGCCATGCCATTCATTGAGCATTCCTGAAATAATAGTCTTGGAATAGCATTAGCTCAATGAGCTATATGTTTTTATGAATTACCAAAACCACCTAGGGATAGTTGCACTTTCACATAATCTCATAGTTATGGGAACACATATAAGTCATGAAGAAAGCAATAGCAACATACTAAACGATCAAGTGCTAAGCTAACAGAATGGGTCAAGTCAATCACATCATTCTCCTAATGATGTGATCCCGTTAATCAAATGACAACTCATATCTATGGTTAGGAAACTTAACCATCTTTGATTAATGAGCTAGTCAAGTAGAGGCATACTAGTGACACTATGTTTGTCTATGTATTCACACATGTATTATGTTTCCGGTTAATACAATTCTAGCATGAATAATAAACATTTATCATGAAAATGAAATAAATAATAACTTTATTATTGCCTCTAGGGCATATTTCCTTCAAGTGCTGCCTGGGTGAATCGAGTAAGGCGAATCATGAGCCTCCTGAAGAATCAACTTCCTGATCTCAGGGTCATTAGGCACATACATACAATGCTCAAACCATAAGGTGTCGTTCTCATCCTCACGAAATACTTTAGCTGTCACATCCCTAGCTTCTGGTAATGCTCTAGGCTAGCTTCATGTGTGCATCATGTCTATATTCCGAAAGTTGAAATGAGGAAATTGAAAGCCTCGGAAATCATTTTAATAAAGGGGCAAGAAACCCTAAAATTGCAATCAGTAAATCCAAAATGCCCTAGAAATAGCTCTGACAATTTTGGCAAGAGTTATAAATCAAACCAAAATTTTGGGACATTTCTAAGGAATTATTTGGGCTCTGATTTTAAATCAATATTTTATTTGAATTTGGAGTTATATTCATAATATATAATGAATATATTTTCAAATGCCCTGAGATATTTTATGTTTATGAGGAGTAGACCTTAAGTGACATAAAATTATCTAGGGGAGTTTTGGCACTGTTTTCAAATTTGTTTGAATTTGAATCCAGTGGCAATTAAATAGAAAACAGAACAGAAAATATAAAAAAAAGAGAGAAGCCCAGTCACTTACCTGGCGCTCACCTGCAGCAGAGCCGGCCCAGCTTCTGTTCCGGCCCAGCCCACTACCGCCTCTCCCCCTGTCGTCTTCCTCCCCCTCGCCCCGAAGCTGCTCGGTGGCGCGCGCGGCCACGCGCCCCGGCCACCTCCTCCCTCCCAGCCTGCCTGGCTCCTCCTCGACGCCCCGGTGACGCCACGTGCCACCCCGACCCCCCTCTCACTCTCCCGCGCTCTCGCCCCCTTCCCTGGATCTCTCCCTCTCTCGCCCGACCGCTGCCGCCGCTGCCGTCCACTACCACCGCAGCCACCGCCGTCGTTTCGCCCTACTAGAGAGTCCATCGGCTCCGCCTAGTTCCCTGCTACCTCTCCGTTGAGACATGCATCGCCGGATGCCCTGCTGCCTCGCCAGCGACCCGTCTTCTCCACGCATGGCCGCCGGACACCGTCTGTCGATTCGCCGTCTCCGCCGCCTCCCCGAGCACGCCGACCTGCTCTGCAACCTCACAGTGAGCCCCCACTCCGAACCCCTCTCTCCCTGCCGAAGTTCTCCTCCTCCAGCCGCCTTTTCCACCAAAGCCACGAGCTCCTCGCCGTCGGTGATGGTGCAGACGAGGCCATGGGCACTACAGCCCGTATCTGAGCACACCAGTGTGCTCAGCGCGCCTCCACGAACCTGCAGCTACCAGTAGCTCCGCCTCCCGTGCCCTCTAGCACCATACTCGGCTGCTCCCGAACGCCGGCCGCCGCCACGAGCTCGACTCCGGCGAGCTTGATCCACCCCAGCCCCTCCCATTTGGCTCTCCGGATGCGCAAGAGCGAGGGCTATGCCCTGGTGCCCTCAGCGCGCGAATCCGATGCCCCTAGCGCAAGTCCGGCGTGCCCCGCCGTGCTTTGTGGTCGCCGCCGGCCAAACTCCGGCGGGCCGATGTGGCCACTTAGTTAGGGGCTAATCACCCTATGAGCCACTACCATGTGGGCCCCTGCGCCTAATTAGGATTAGTATATTTTTCTGTTTAGTTTAGTCTAATTGCAGTGGCCCCACGCGTCAGTTTTGACCGTGCTGACGTGGCCGTTGACTGGGCCCACACGTCAGCGGCACTAACCAGCCCCAGTCACTGACCAGTGGACCCCACTGGTCAGGTTTGACCAGCAGCAGCGTCTGTTGACCTGCTGACGTCATAGTGACGCAATGCTGACGCAATAAGTATTTTCTGGATTTATTATTATTCAGGAAATTTCAGAAAATAGCTAAAACTTCAATAAATCATAGAAAATTAACGTAACTCCAAATGAAATAATTTATATATGAAAAATTATCAGAAAAATTCAAGGAATCCATCTGTACCATTTTCATGCATGTTAGAACAACTTATAGCTGCTGTTTAGCACAAATCAATTAAATGGCATTTGAATAATCATATATGGAGTTTGAATTTGAATCTTGTATTCAAACCAACCCCATTTAATCTGTTGCTAGTTGCATTAGCTCAAAACACATTAATATTGCCATGTCATTATCATGCATCATATTGTTGCATCGCATTGATTGTGTTCTTCCTTGTTTGCCGGTAATTGTCCCCTCTCGATAGACGTGTACCGGCGATGTGATCGTTGACACTGATGAAGACTCAATGTTATCTTCAGAAGTACCAGGAAAGCAAAACCCCTTGTTCATTCCGATACAATCCTACTCTCTCGCTCCTGCTCTCTTTTAATGCATTAGGACAACACCGATTCATCTGTTACTTGCTGCGGTAGCTGAACCCCTTTATCCTTTGCATGACCTGTCATTGCCACAGTAAATAGATGAAACCCACTAGCATGAGTAGGAGTTGTTTGAGCCCTGTTGTGCCTACTCATTCATGTTTGTTTGTCATGCCTGCTACTGCTTAGAGTTGAGTCAGGTCTGATTCATCGGGGATGAATCAGAAGCGTGTGAACATGTCCTACTGTGTGTGAGCTAAGTGTGTGAACACGATTTGGTAAAGGTAGCGGTGAGAGGCCATGTAGGAGTACATGGTGGGTTGTCTCATTGCAGCCGTCCTCAGGAACTGAGTTCTGTGTTTGTGATCCATGATTCAGCTACTACCATACATTGGGCCCTGAAATATGACCCCGCTCGACTTCTTATTCACCCTAGTCCTCTGTCCAGGAGTTGCAAGTAGTTTCTGGTGTTTGTAGCTTACTGGAGGCCGTGGACAGTGCTGACCGTAGGGGTGGGCTGTGATGCGGTAGGTACGTGGCACGGTGTACCGGATGCCCGTTTGGTATCTCGGGAACCCTGTTCACATCGTTTGGGGCTGTGAGCGAAACTCCGGTCGGATCTCCTCATGGATGGAACCCGAATAGGCGATAAACCTGGACTAGAGACTTGAGTGTTTAGGTAGGTCGTGGTCTACACCCACGTCGGCTTTCGCTTGAAGTCTGCCGAGCACATGTCGTGTGCAGACGCTAAGTGGTGGAAACATGTATGAAGAAGTACACCCCTGCAGGGTTAACATCATCTATTCGAATAGCCGTGTCCGCGGAAAAGGACTTCTGGGTTGCTTATATCAGTTCATAGACAAGTGAAAGTGGATACTCTAAAATACGCAAGATAAGCGTGAGTGCTATGGATGGCGTTCTCGTAGGGAGACGAGAGAGGATCCATAGTGGTGTATTGATATGGTGAATATGTGGACTCGTGTGCGCCACCTCAAAAGAGTTACTTGCAGTCGTAGTTCAGGATAGCCACCGAGTCAAAGCTGGCTTGCTGCAGTTAAACTCCACCATCCCCTTTGTTGATAATGATGCATATGTAGTTAGTTCTGATGTAAGTCTTGCTGGGTACATTTGTACTCACGTTTGCCTATTTTATGTTTTTGCAGAGAGACTTCAGTCTCACTAGTACTTCCACGTGGACTTCGACGTTTAGCTTGTTACCTCAGCTACGATCTTGTGCCCTCGGCAGGATCTGGTAGATAGTCAGGCTTCTCAGCCTTTTTCATTTATAGTTGTCTGTACTCAGACATGTTAAGCTTCCGCTTGTGCTTTGACTTGTATGCTCTGATTGTTGGGTCATGAGACCCATGTTTGTAATATCTCGCTCCTCGGAGCCTTTTGAATACTTACTTGTGTCGTAGAGTCATGTTGTGATGCCTTGTTGTATTTGCACATATCGAGCATATTGTGTGTATGATTGAAATGCTTGGTATGTGTGGGATCTGACTATCTAGTTGTTTATCCTTAGTAGCCTCTCTTACCGGGAAATGTCTCCTAGTGTTTCCACCGAGCCATGGTAGCTTGCTACTGCTCCAGAACACTTAGGCTGGCCGGCATGTGTCCTTCTTCGTTCTAGTGTCTGTCCCTTCGGGGAAATGTCACGCATTGAGTACCGGAGGCCTGTTAGCCCGCTACAGCCCGGTTTACCGGAGTCCTGCTAGCCCAGTGCTACAGCCCGAACCCACTTGCTGATGACCGACACGTTCGATGCTGGGTCATGGATGCCTGTCCCTGTAAGTCTGTGCCACTTTGGGTTTACGACTAGCCATGTCAGCCCGGGCTCCTTATCATATGGATGCTGGCGACACTATCATATACGTGTGCCAAAAGGCGCAAGGGCAAAGGTAAGGTGACACCCGTGGGAATACCGTGCGTGAGGCCGCAAAGTGATATGAGGTGTTACATGCTAGATCGATGTGGCATTGAGTCGGGGTCCTGACATTAGCCTTTCCTTTACCCATCCTTTCCTTTATCTCAGTAATCTCCGTGTACGTCTTCTGGGCTTCCTTGATCTTACCCAACAAAGTGGACTGAATTTCCAATGCTGTAACATAACCTCTCGGAACTATCTCCAAGCATAGCTCTCGAAGATCATCTACTAAGTCCTTAGGTAATCCTCCCGTTATGAGTGTGTTAACATAACTCTTGCGGCTCAACGCATCTGCTACGACATTGGCCTTTCCTGGATGATAATGCAATCTCATATCATAATCCTTTATGAGCTCCAACCATCTCCTTTGCCTGAGATTTGACTCTTTCTGCATGAAGATGTACTTCAAACTCTTATGATCCGTGTATACATCACAACGGTTTTCGATGAGAAAGTGTCTCTATGTCTTGAGTGCATGCACTACGGCCGCTAACTCCAAATCATGCGTAGCATAATTCAACTTGTGAGGTCGAAGCTGTTGTGAGGCATATGAATCAACTCTTCGTTCCTGCATAAGCACACCTCCAAGTCCTCGACGGGAAGCGTCGCAATATACTTGGAAATCCATGCGTTGGTCTGGGAGAATCAGCACTGGGGCTGTAACCAAACATTTCTTCAATTCTTGAAAACTGGCCTCACAATCCTCAGTCCATTTTAACTTGGTGTCCTTCTTCAATAACTTCGTCATGGGCTTTGCAATCTTGGAGAAATTCTCAATAAATCTCCGGTAATAACCTGCAAGTCCAAGAAAACTCCTGATCTCTCCCACTGAGGTGGGTGCCAACCATTTAGTGACAGAAACAACCTTGGTAGGGTCTACTGCTATTCCTTATCCGGATATAACATGTCCGAGAAATCCAACTTCCTTTAACCAAAACTCACATTTGCTAAACTTGGCATACAACTGATGTTCTCTGAGCTTCTCAAGAACCAAACACAAATGCTCCTTATGCTCTTCTTCATTCTTTGAGTAGACCAATATGTCATCAATGAGCACCATGACGAACTTATCCAAAAACTCCATGAACACCTTGTTCATCATACTCATGAAATAGGAAGGGGCATTAGTGAAACCAAATGACATAACTATATACTCATATAGCCCATACCTCGTAGTAAAAGCTGTCTTAGGTATATCCTGCTCTCGGATCTTCAACTGGTGATAACCTGATCGAAGATCGATCTTGGAGAAAACTTTAGCTCCTTGTAACTGATCAAATAAATCATTGATCATCGGCAGAGGGTATTTGTTCTTGATCGTCACCTCATTCAGCGCACGATAATCAACAACCATTCTCAAAGATCCATCCTTCTTCTCCACTAGAAGCACTGGGGCTCCCCAAGGTGATGAACTTGGTCAAATGTAACCTTTCTCCAGTAACTCCTTAATCTGCTTCTTAATTTCCTCCAAATCCTTTATGGGCATCCGATACGATCTCTTTGCTATTGGTCCGGTGCCTGGCAATAGCTCAATAAAAAACTCAATGTCTCGATCTGGTGGCATGCCTGGTAACTCTTCGGGAAATATGTCGGGGTAATCCTTCACCACTAGTACTTCCTCCTGGACAACTCTGGATAAGGAATTCACCAGAGTCCTCCTCGGCGCATGCCTGGATACATACTTGATCCTCTTTCCTTCCGGGGTGGTGAGAAGAATTGATTTACTGGCGTAATCGATGTTTCCTTCAAACTTGGATAGCCAATCCATGCCTAGTATCACATCCAATCCTTGTGACTCTAGAACAATCAGGTCGGTGGGGAAAACATGTCTACCTATGGTTACTGGCAACTGATAGCATCCCCTACTAGCCATATACTCTGCTCCTGGGGAACTTACTAACATAGGTGACTTAAGGGCTACTGTTGGCAACTTATACTTATCCACAAATCCCCTTGATATGAATGAATGCGATGCACCAGTATCAAAAAGAACAAGTGTTGTAAATGCATTAATCAAAAACTTACCGACAACTGCGTCGGGTTGATCCTTAATCTCCTCCACACTGGCGTGGTTCACCTGACCTTTGGTGAAGGGGCTGGGCTTCTTTGCAAAACCTCCATTGTCATTTCCATTATTGGCTTTAGGAGAATCATTGGCATAATGTCTGGTCTTCTGGCACTTGAAACAAGTAATGTGGCTCAGATCCCTCTTGGCTGGTGTTGAGGTGTTGGAACGGTTCTGACTGTTGCTTCCTCTGTTCCCATTGCCATTCCTGGGGCCACTGTGGTTATGCGAACTTGCTCCGTTGTGCGTGTGGCCTCCATGGTTATGAGTATGTCCTCTCGAGTACGGGGAATAGCAGGGCTTCTGCTGAGCTCCAAAGGTATTCCTCCCCTGTCCATACTTCCTCTTGCTATTGTCAATCTGTTGTTGCTTGCCTTATATCATGATGGCCCTGTCTACCAACTCCTAGTAGTTGTTGAATGTTGCCACCATCAACTACATACTCAGCTCATCATAGAGTCCCTCAAGAAACTTCTCCTGCTTTGCGGCATCTGTGGCCACATCATCTGGGGTATAGTGTGCTAACTTGCTAAACTCATCCACATACTATCCCACTATACGACCTCCTTGGCGCAGGTTGTGAAACTCGCGCTCTTCATGCTCATAGCTCCAGCTGAAACATGGGCGGTGTGGAAAGCGTGCTGTAACTGATCCCATGTAACTGTATCAATGGGATAAGTGGTGGTGAAGTTTTCCCACCAAGATGCTGCGGGTCCATCAAGTTGATGTGCGGCAAAGCACACTCTCTCCGCATCTGTGCGTCCTGCAGTGGCCAGCTCTCTTCCAATCTTGCGGAGCCAATCATCTGCAACAATCGGCTTGGTCCTGCTAGAGAACACTGGCGGATTCAACCTCAGAAAACGGGATAGGTTGTCAATAGGGGGTGGTGGTGGTGGATTGTTGTTGCTGTTGTTGCCTTGGTTCTAGTTCTGAACTAGCATCTGCATCAAGGCATTCTGCTGCTGGATCAACTGAGTGAGCTCCGGTGGAAACATGAATCCATTGTCACGTCTCGAAGGCATCTGATGGGTTAGAAGGGGTGAGAAAACAGAATAAAAATAGATCTAAGAGAGATTCACTACCCATATGCTCATGAGACAAACACAATCAATTCACTTCATTCAATAGCACACAAGGTTCACACAAACAATCTAAACTATGATTACAAACTCGATCGACGCCAACTACTTGGAAGAATACTACTAGTTACATGGTGGTCATCTAGAAATTTTGATCAGAGGAAGGCTCCATGATATCTGCTCCAGCTTCCTCAATGTAGTCATCATCACTATCATCATTCGCATCACTATCCGTGTCGGTGTCGTCCAAGATGATGTAGTCCTCGGAACGGATCGCCGTTGCTGGTTCTCGTTTATCATTCTCCACTGGTAGTCCTAGCTTCTTCTTTAGATCTTCATGCTTCTCCAGTAGTACAACAATTTCTTCCTCATATCCATCGCGTGTAAACTTGAGTTCCTCTTCTAGCTCGTTGTTCTTCTTCATCAGCTTCTTGATCTTCTTCATGTTGAAGCATAGTTGATTCTCTTGTCGACGAATGTGATCACCCATGTCCTGAATGTAAGCTGCAATTGATCCATCCTTCCTGGTACGAATCATCTCCCATTCTTCGTCTCGGCGGCCACATATCTAGTAGATAGTGTTTTCCAGCTCCTTGTGATACACCTCACATATGCGTCCAAAAGTGATGTGGGCTGCCATGCTCTTTCCCAAACTCTGACTAGGTGCATCCAGGTAGAAATCAATAAGCTCCATTCTTGGCGCGAATGTCCTCCCAGGTACCCAGACTTTAATCTTCCAGCGCTCCTCTTCCTATACAGTTGCAGAGAAAGTCCCAGTGAAGTTTGGTAATCCGATGTTCAAGTACTTAGTGACTTCCTTCAAGTGTCATCCAAAAGGGGTGTCGTCATCCGGCTGAGTGAACTTGTTCCCGGGGTCCGCCATCTATAGAGTAGAAATAGAGGAGAATTAGAAATGAACAGAGAAGAAAAATCCTGTGGCTTATTCTATTGGTCGCGTCCTACAGTCAGCGCATGCTCTGTTACCATCTTGTAGCGACCACAATCCCAATGTACCGAAGTCTCTGTGCTTAAGTGTCATCCCTGGACCGGTAATACTAACACACACAATACTCGAGGAATTATAACAGAGTTCAATCACACACTTATTACATCGAGTCCTCATAAAGAGTATGATTACACAAAAATATCATGGTTGAAGGCCATCTAAACTAATAACTGTAGAAGCTTCGAAGGTAAATGAGTCCATCAACTCCAACGGCATAGCTAAGTGCAAGACAACGACTTATCGCACCTTATTCGTCGTCTGAGTTGTCTGCAACATCAGACGTTGCAGCTATGTAGGTCAGCACATTCAATATGCTGGCAGAGTTACACTGTAAAGCAATGAAATGCAAGAACTATATCTACATGCAATATTTGGCTGGTGGAGGCTCTAAGTTTGTGATTTTGCATAAAGCTAGTTTTTCCCTACAACAAAGGAATAAAATTACTTAACTACTCCCAAGTTGTGCCAATATTTGAGAAGGTTCCTCCAACTCAAATCCCAATTAAACAAATATCATCATTGACCCAATTCAATTAATTAAGAGTGATGAGAACAACAATAATATCCAATTCCAGATACTCAAGATGTCCATAACCGAGGACACGGATAACCATGATTAGTTTATACACTCTACAGAAGTTGCACACTTTTCCCCACAAGACTCGACCGCATCCATGATCGGAAGATCAAGGCACAGTCTTTCTGAAGCATTAACTCTCTACTCCAGGCAGACCGGTACACCTACTTTCCCTCTACATCTGCTAGTCCGCCTCTTCAAGAGCTCATACAACTTACTCAACTATGCCAGAGCCCATAATGGATTGTGGCTGCACACGGAAGTTTCTAGTCATGAAATATCATAAGATCCATTTGAGCCTGGTGGCAAACCGAGGAAAAATCACATGGGTACCCCAGGATTTCCCTTAATGGACAACACTGGGTTCCCCAGGTGCCCCAACCAATCCAGCCAGATGCGTATTAAAGTTACCACCTTAATGTTATCCAAGATTAATAACTCTCATAACTTCCATGTGAATCACGATCCAATCCCTATCTATGAGCATGGCTAAGCAATAATAGAGCATAACATATATTCCCTGGGTGATCAAAAGCTATTAGGTTCCTACCTTAAGTACTACAACCAAACCACATGTTCCCAATCCTACTCATGCAAATATTTGCGAAGCAATACTAATGCATAGTAAAAACTGGGTATAGAAGAGTATGATCAAAGTGTAACTTGCCTTGCTAACGATCTGCAAACTCTAGATATTCGTAGTAACAAGCTTCACATTCCGGGTAATCTAGCATAGACAAACAGTAGCATACATAAGCAATCACTCAAACGAAACAACGACAAAAGATCCAAATCAAACACGAAATAAGGAAATGTCTAAACTAAACAAAAAACAAAACCTAACAACATTATTATCATGTGGATTAGATCAGGTACATGTGATTAGCTACGATTCGCAAAAAGAAACAACTCAAATGGAGAAACGAAACTCAAGATACAAACGAAATAAGATCGTTTACTAATCGGAACTGAACTCAAATTTTAAAGTGTCAAAATCATGTTCAAGTTGATTAACTGGAAAGAAGAGATCGTTACAAAGATTTATGCGCTGGTTTCATCTAATTTGGACAAACGAGCAAAACGTTACACTAGTTTTAAGATTAGGGGCTAAATCGCGATAAAACTATTTGCGGATAGGTCCCTGACAGAAAATAAAACTAAAAAGAAAAATCTACCGTGCGAACGTTCGTAATAGAACTAAACGAATGAAAACGGTTTGCTATACCGAACGAACGAGTGAACGTTTACTAAATAAACAAAAACAAAAACTAAAAACCGATCTAACCTAAACCGAACTAAAAAAATAAGCCGGAAAAAACCGAGCAGTTTTTACCGTTTGACCGGGAAAAGACCGGCGGCGAGATCCGGCGGGCGACAGCGAGGAGAGGTGGCGACGCGTGCGGCGGCGCGGGGCAGCGAGGAGGTGCGTAGCAGCGGCAGCGGCTACGGCGGCAGTGGCTGCGGTTGCGAGGCGGCGATGACTTTGGAGGAGAGGGGGGGTCGGGCGGCCTTATAAAGGGGGTCGGGGGGGAGGCTCCGACTTGGAGCCGATGTCGGGCGGTGGCGCGGCAACGGACTCCTCCGGGAGTCCAACACGGGCACGGCTCCGGCGGCGATTCGAGGAAGGCGGCGACGCTAGCGGGCCGGCTGGGCCTTCGGCCCAGTTCGGTCTGAGAACTTTTTCTTAAAAATAATTTCACCATGAAAGAAAAATCCTAATAAAATATTTTTTTCTAAAAATTGCAGAAACAATTTTCTCCGTCCAAACCTAATATTTAGGACAAGATGAACATTTTTCTGGACTAAAATGAAAATGTTCAAAACTGCAAGTTTTCTCTAATTCAAATAAAATAGAAATAAAATAATAATTTTATTTTAAAATTTCTTCTCCAATATTTCTCTTCTGTTGAAGAAGTCATTTTACCTTCTCTCATTTATTTTTATTATTGGAAATAATTGGAGAGAAATATTGAAATCAAATTGATCCTCTTTTCAAGTTTGAAATAAATTCAAATATGAATTTTCTGAAACCTCCAACTCTCTCTTTGGGTCCTTGAGTTTCTTAAGATTTCTAGCATCACAACCAAAATGCAAATAAAATACGATATGCATGTGATGATCTATGTATAACATCCAAATTGAAAATTGGGATGTTACAAGGGCAAACCTCATTATCTTGAGCAACCTTGCTTTCTCAGCAAAGAAGATGGCGCATTTAATTTCTGGTGTGGTGCCTCGGTACTCGTTAAAAGTAATTTCTATGAGATGAAGATCAAGGCATTCAATGGGATTGTTATATTCCCCAACATTTTCTACTTTCGGGCCTGCTAGTATCTGCAAATGAGGACAACATATTAGTGCCTACCTGCAGATTTGAACACTTCAGGCCTCTTTGAATTGCAGGATCTCCAAACTACATGAAAAGAGTGAAATGCCACCTTCAATCTTTCATGATAAACTTTTATCACTAAAGCATGTCGGTTGAAGGAATAAAATGCGTACAACACTAGCATCTCAAAAAATATATGTATTGAAATCCTCCAAATTTCCTTTAGAAATATTCTACATTTGTCATTGTAATCATGGGTAAAAGTAACACAAAATTGAGCTCCGTTGTGGTTAACAATTAATAGGAAAGGAGCATCACCCGATGTATAGATTGTCCATGCAAGGAAAACATCTAAGGAATCTAACAACTTCATCCAGATCGGGGCCGACATAATGTAGTGCCAAGATCTTCACTGTGCGCAGAGGCCAGGTCAAGCTTGTGGGAATCATTTTCTGGATGACAGGAAAACATATAGATCAGCAACAATTAGATATAATGTGTTGTCCAATAACATAAAAGGAGAAGAAGAAGACTATTGTACCTGAACGGATATTGATCCATCGTTGAATTCAGCACATGAATAACACAACACTGTCAATTTCGGTGCGTGAATGACCCTGATTCTTGCTGGACCTAATTTATCAAGTACATAGAATCTCTCGAGGAAAGGCGCATTCTCAGTGACAATATCGTGAAACACCTCAACAGACAACCTTAGGCGGCGCCAACAATGCACATAAATCACACAGACATCATCAAGGTGACGTGGAGGCTACTGAACCCATCCATCGCATGAAGACGAAGGTACTCGAGCACTATACAGCCGACGAGCAGGCGCTCCAAATCATCCTTCGAGATGCGGACGACAATGAGCTCGAGGTGCTTAAGTTTAGGGAGATGAAGAGTGTTGAGACATCGAACCAGGGGAAAATGCAACGCCTGAATGTAGCACGGCGCAGCATGGGCGCGAGGCGGAGCACAGACGGCGGCAACGAGCAAGGATGCCCGACATGAAAGCTGAGCTCCTTGAGCCGATCCAGGGCTGGGATAGGAACCAGTAGTGCAACCTGGGTTCGGTCTTGTTGTGGGGACTGAGCCTGCTGATAGCAAGGCATCTGAACGGCCCAGGGTGCATGGCGAGGACGTGGGATAATGCGTCCAGCGTTGCTGCTCCTTGCTGCAGAACTCGTGGTCGACGATGAGGTCCAGGGGAGTGGAGTGCCAGAGGGGGCACCACCACCGCGAGAGGACAATGGTCCGCACGCCATATTTGATGGGGAGGTGGGATATGATGGTTACCAATATCTCGTCGCGGAGGCTGCTGATGAAGTCCACGTTTGCCGGAGGCTCTTACAGTTCTGGCTCGACCCGCCCCCGCTTGTTGGATGGCTCGTCCTCCATCTCATAGTAGGCGGCGATCCTCGGCAGCGGTGATTGTAGATGAGAATGAAGGACTATTCTACGTACCTTCCCAAGGCGACCTAAATGAAAGTCCAAAACCAGCAATAAATTGCAGCGCTCGCAGCATGCGCAGCGGACTGCTCACATTTGTCACGTCTAATCAAACAGCTGCCCACGTTAGTAAATGGTTAGTTGAATGACCACAGTTGGACTAATACGACCGTTTGCGGTAATAACGTGGTGGCTATTTGTTAAAAATTCCTAGGAAAATCAATGTATAAAAAGGCGAAATGAAGCCTGAAAAATTTCATATGTTCAGCAAAGTTGCATTTTGCCTCTGTAAAATAAATCAACGCAGGAAGATACAGCGTATGTCGTTTCACACACAGATCATGTGACCAAGTTCCCTCTTTGAACCATGAGGCTTCTTGATAGAAGCTCCGGTTTGTATGAAAGAAAATATGGGTCAAATCAGAGTTGAAAAGGGCAGCAATATCTAACCCCAGCATACAGAAGGTACAAAAGGATGATGATTAATAGTTCATCAGGTTTACACAAAATCCAGATTGAACAGAATAATAACAACTAACTTAACCAAAGTTGTCCTCCATCACTTTGACCCAACAAGGAGGTTTCTTTTTGGGTTGTGTTGCGGTAGGAGTATATAGTGTGCGTCAAAGAGGGGGCCGGGGCAGCACATACTACGCATGTCATGAACGATCTCGTTCTGTGTGGGGACTTTTCAGTTTCCGAGGCAGGTGCCACTAAGAACATCACAACCACACATCTCCATACATGTGTTTGGACCACAAGAAAGCGATGGCGGTTGTCCTCTAGCACTCACTCACGGGGTTATTGGCGAGATGCTTCGTCCATCTCTGTGTGCCCGCTTGGTCAATCACTTCGACCGACAGCGATAGAGGTTAATTGGACTTATAATTAGGAGGGGATTAAATTTTTGTTCGGCTTATACTGTACGGTACATGCAACTATACTTCGAGCGCATGTGTACGTACGAATCCCTCCCATCGGGTCGAAGTAGGGGGGGGGGGCAAGCACGTGACGCATCATGAACCAGGTCTGTGTGGACTGTGCGGTTTTCGACGCATGCATGCGCCGCATCAAAATGTTGTGCTTTGGTATTCAAACATATGTGCATGCATCACGCATGTCCATACATATGTTTGGGCCACATACATATGAAGTGGTTGTCTTTGAACACTTTCCCTCGCTTGGTTATTATCATCGACGACCTATATATTCGGGGGCCCGCGTGGACGTCCGTCTTGACCAACAACGTGAGAGAGGTTACGTACGATGGTGGATTCTTCTTCTCTTGGTTCATGTTACCATATAGTCGTATGCCGATAATGGTGAGGTCCGAGACCTAAGTTCAAGGGATCACACAAACACACACACACACACACACACACACACACACACACACACATATATATATATATATATATATAGGGTCAGTCTATTATGGTAACACCCCCTTAAGACCTTATTCTGATAACAGAGCCACCCGACCTGCACGGACCAACGGAATAGAAAAAACCCAGCCCTACCCACTCCGCATGCACGCACGCACCCACCTTCACCCCCCGACCTCTCTTCCACCTCACCACTTTCTCCCCTGTGCCCCGTCCACAGCCCGTGGCCACTACCTCCCATCGGGCCGCCGGGCCGGCCACCTCCCATCGCTCCGCCGGCCACCTCCCACCGCGCCGTCGGGCCGGCCTCCCACCGCACCACCAGGCTGGCCACCTCCCACCGCGCCGTCGACCACCTCCCACCGCAGAGCCAGCCTCGCACCGCGCCACGGCCGACCACCCCCCATCGTGCCACCGACCACCTCCCACCGCGCCGTCGGGCCAGCACTGCCAAGCGCCGTCCACAACCCCCTCCGCCCGCCGCAACCACCTCCCGGTGGCAGATCCGGGCTGGCAACCGCCCCAGCCTGCCTTCCGGTGGTGGATCTGGGCCCTGTGCCTCCACCGCCCAACGTGTCACCGTCCCTACCTCGAGCAAAGCACCGGATCCATCGATCCCAGCGCCGCCTCCCCCGACCCCTATGTCGTATCCGTCGACCCCGGTGGTGCCTCCCGCGAGCCACACGCCAGATCCGTTGGTCCGTGTGGTGCCTTCTCTCCAGCCACAACGCCTCCTCTTCTCTTCTATGGTCACCGTGGGAGACGAACTAGCCGCCGTTCAGCCAGATCCCCCATTCTGGTGTGCTGCCCGGACGACTTCCGCAACCTCACCGTGATCTGCGCCTACCGGAGACACCTAAGCCCCCGCGCAGTTCGCGCGGTGTGCCCGTGTGGTGCAGAGCTCGTGTGCGTGCAATTCGTGGCATGCATTTTTCACCACGGCTGGATCCACCCCTCCCACGACCGGATCTGCCGCGGCCCTGCCTTGCCTTGCCATCCCATGATAGTCCTAGTGGCTGCTGTGCTAGTGCAATTCACCGGCGACGCAAGGTGCAGTGCACCTCACCGTGTTGTGCGGGTCATCGGAGTTTTTCTTCTTCCTTTTTTTGGATTTTGGATGTCCAGTGCACCCGGATCAGGTGAGCAGTGCACCCAGATCACGTGAGTAGTTGATTGCAGCGTGATTACAGTTTTGGTGGTGCGGACAGCATTTTTTTCTTTTATTTTTATAGAAAAAAGTTTCATCTAGTCAGCCTTTTTTTATTTCGAATATGCAGTTCAGTGGCATGGTGTAGTTTGCAGGTGCAGTACGCCGGGGTGTGAGCTAGTACATCAGGGCTAGTCCTCAATTGTTGTTCGGCTGGTGACATTGTGGATTTTGTATGCATGGCTATGTGTGTGGCTGTTTAAAAATAATGAAAAGATATAGTATATGTTTTGAAGCTCACTTTGTTCTCCCACATGGTTCACTATAATAAAACTCCTCCATTATTCACTATATCAAGCAACGCTGCTGTGCGTTTGGCCCTCGAATGTGGTTCAATTTTGAGAGTGATGCCGTTCACTTGCCCCCAACATGAAAATGCAAAAAAATTAGCGAAACAACAAGATGGTAATGCGGTCCACTCTCGTTCATAAAAAAAGTTAAAAAAAGTGAACAAAAGCTACTTTGAGAAAAATAACGTCTGACAAAAGAAATTATGCAGCTCACTTGCCCGTTCGATAAGTGCGGTTTTCATTCTGAAGCAGTGCTGTCAGTCGTATGATGTTGTTCATTCCGTAAGTGCAAAAAAATTGTTACAGAAGCGAAAAAAAGTAATGCGGCTCACTTCTTGATAGTGTTGTGGTTCATTTACACCCGATGTGAAGTGCACTCTACTTTCTCGTCCTTGAAAAAAGTATGTATGAATAAAAGAAACCATGTAGTTCTCTTACTCGTCTGATGCAGAGTGGTTTTTTGTTCGATGCAGTGCGGTTTTTAGTCGGATGAAGTACACACGTCGATGTGGGTGTTGCGAAAAACAGAGTGTTCGCATTTCGGTAAATTTGAAATTCCTCTTAAACCGTAAAGAATTAGAGAGAGTGTTCTACATGAAAAAGTTGCGCCTCGTCGACATCTTTCCAACAGCGTATCGTTTGAATCATTCCGGCCAACGGTTTGTAAAAATTTCACGAAACACGGCCGCTGCCACTCATCGTCCGCCGCACGATTTTCAAAATTAACTTAAAACCGTAAGGAGTCTCAAAAGTATTCCAACATACGAAAGTTGCGCCTTGTAAGTTGCTTTCCAATGGCGTACCATACTCCTTGTTTCAGCAAACGGTTCAAAAACTGAAGCTAAAACAGTACCGAAAATTGAAAAAAATAATCAAAAAAATGTAATTCTGCGATTTAGTAAATTTGAAACTGCTCTTAAACCATAACGAATTAGAAAACATAATATATATGAAAAAGATGCGCCTTGACAATATATTTCCAATGGCGTATCATTTGCTTTATTCCGATGAGCGGTTTAGAAAAAATCGCGAAAATACGCTCGCTGTCACTCGTTGTTCGCCGCACCATTTTTGAAACTGCTCTTAAACCGCGAGGAATCTCGGAAAGTGTTCAATATGGCGAAGTTGCGCCTAATCCATAGCTTTACAACGGTATATTATACGCCTTGTTCCGATAAACGGTTAAAAAACTAGAGCAAAAACAGTACCGCAAAAACACTGCGTGCAGTTTTTTACTACACGAAGTTCACTAGTGTGTATTGCAGTGCCCTTGCTACAGAAAGTGCAGTGCGCTTGCATTGAGCATGCAGTGCGGAAGTGTTATCAGAATAGTTATTCTGCTAATATTAGCAGAATAGACCGGCTGTATATATATGTACACGCATCGTGAAGCCTCGCTCCATGTGGGGACTTTCCGGTTCCAAGAGCACGCTGCCACATCAATGTTGTGCATTAGGTATATTCAAACACCACATGATACTTCATACATACGTTTGGGCCACATGCACGCAACGGTTGTTTTCAGGCACTCCCTCGTGTGGTTATCGACGACAAGCTAGCCTATTTTGTGGGGCCGCATGTGGACGTCAATGCATGACTTTAACCCAATAACAAGAGAGGTTATATGACCAAGGTGGTGATTCATCTTGGTCAGTCTTATGATACGCATTGGTGAGGTGCCCCCTCCGACCGACTCAAAGTGTGTGTGTGTGGGGGGTGGGGGGGCACAATACTACTTCGCACTAGATGAACCTCCGTGGGGTCAGGGATGTCCAGTTAATTTGCGATTCACATGTGGCACTTTGTGATTTGGTTATTTAAATATCACACCACACCGTTTGCACACACACACACACACACACGCACACACACACACACACATATCAAGCCACCCGCACGTGTGGTTTGTATGTGGTCTCACCCATCTAACGCATTGGTGAGGTGCCCCCTCCGACCGACTCAAAGTGTGTGTGGGGGGGGGTGTGGGGGCACAATACTACTTCGCACTAGATGAACCTCCATGGGGTCAGGGATGTCCAGTTAATTTGCGATTCACATGTGGCACTTTTTGATTTGGTTATTTAAATATCACACCACACCGTTTGCACACACACACACACACACACATATCAAGCCACCCGCACGTGTGGTTTGTATGTGGTCTCACCCATCTAACGCCAGAAGAACACATATGTGGGTCCGCACACGTTCCACATTTGATCGGAAGCAGGGGGGTTGACCATGATGTACTCCTTTCAGTTTTGTGTTACGACAGGGTGAGATGTTAGACCTAGCTATTTGGGGGCATGCGTTCATAGTTAGGATTGCCCCACCGCCAACACGAAGTATGTGCGTCTGTATTTGGGAGGGGGGGCTAGCAATAATAACGTGCGCTTTGTGCGATAGGTGCCACATGAAAGTTGTGCATTGGGTATTTGAACATCAAACCACCCATTTCTTACATATATTTGGTCCACATGGAAGTGTGTTCATGTTCTGACCCTTTCCCGCATTTTTTCGCCAAATTTATAAACAGCAGACGAGTCGGACGTAGCAACCGTCTGCGATCAGGTACGAAACAGACACAGTTCCCTCTGACTACCCGTGTGCCACGCCCCTGCCCCTATCACCCACATGATCATAGTAGATTGGGTTACATGAGGCTTCCCCCCCCCCTCTCGAAAATATCTACTCCCTCGCAATCTCGAAAATATCTACCCGCCTAGATGGTTTTTCTGTTTGATTGCACACAATTAGTATGTGTGGACCATGTGCGATGTATGTTACTCTCGCTCTGCTTCAATCAGTAAATCCAAATTTTCAGTAGCCCCGACATTTTATTCCCACCTGCATCCCTCGCAATCTCAAAAATATCTTCTCGGTTGGAGTGTTTTTCTATTTCATAGCACACGATTACAATGTTTTAACGGTGTGTGATGTTCGTTACTCCCGCCCCGCTCTGCTTCAATCCCTTGATCAAAATTTTTGGTAGCTTCACCATTTTACTCCCGCCTAGTAAAATTTTCAGTACCCGCGGCATTTCCTCAAACACCACCTTCGACCCCCTCCACACCCCCCAAATCCTTCGCTCACCCCAAATCCCCCGCTCACACACATACATACCACCCCTCCCTCGCTCCAAACCTAGCTAGCTCGCCGCCACCGCCGAGCCACCTCCATCGTCAACCTCTGCCGGTCTGCCCATGCAGTTTACCAAACGATATACATACCCTCGCTGCCCTAAGTTTCTTAGATGACGACTGCAAAACGCCCCTTTCCCAGAGATCCCCAACCCCACCCCCTCCCCCACTCCAGAGCGTCACAGCCTAAGCCCGGCTATGCTTCCCGAGGAGCTCTAGGAGTGAATGGCCCAAAAGAGCTTTACCGCGGCCTCTTCGCCCGACATCGGCGAGGTGGCCGCCGAGGAAGCTGATGACTGGACCTGGATTGAGCCTTTCAATCAGTGGGCTAGAGTATTCTGGCATGTCGCGGACGCCGGCTACGACATCGAGGTTGTCGACAATGATGGCTTGACGCGAGCTATGTCACATGTTAAGTTTCCCACCCCTAACCCTTCGGGTTCGACAACTGCCGATCTCATTGCTGGCCCTGCCGCTGATCTGCTGCGGCTCATTATGAACAATTTGCCATCCTTCATTGCCATGGAGCCCCTTTTGTCATTTCCGAAGGACACATTCTGCGATGCTGGCTTGGGATCCTGAGCTGGCAAGTCAGACCTCATCGACGGCGACCACGAGGAGGAGCCAATCTGTGACAAGTGAGGAAACCCATGATTTGTTCTCTCAAAACCCTTTTGTAGTAAGAAACTGTCCAGTACTTATTTCTATATTTGGTTGTTTGCATTACGCCTTGTTTATTTCTATCGTTTATGGTTGTTCGGCTATTTGTAGTTAGCATATGTCCAGTTTTGTCGGTGTTCTGGGAATGGGGGTCCCCAGACTTGCCTGCCTGCGGCCTGCGGCGTGGCTCAAAGGAGGCCCAGCACAGCCCATCTTCATCAACACAAACTCAAGACCCTCGCGAGGGGCCAAGCCTCGCGGGGCGGACGACAAGGGGCTTCCTCAGGCACGGCCTCATCAGGTGGGCTCGCGAGGAGGCGGAGAGTTCAAGGCGGGGTACCTCGCGAGGAGCCCATGACGCAAGCCATGACGACCAAGGGCGCTAGTCGGGCGCCAGCCCGCGCAGTGTCCTCCTTTCCTCTTTGGTGCAAAGGGAGCAAACGCAGGCGGGAGCATCAAGCAAAGGCATCCATTTCGTTGCAACGAGACCAAGACCAGCCCAACGGCAGGGAAGAAGTCATTGTGGAGCCCAAGCAGGCGTCACCACCAGAGCCTTTGACAGGCGAGGACCAACTTTGGTCAGGATAAGTGTACCCACTATTCCCCTTCAAAATGACCAATTGTTGGCGCCCTTCCCGCTCAATATTTGGGAAGCGGCCTAGGGCCTTTGCCTATAAATAGGACTAGCCACCCCCAGGGTAGGGGATCCAGAATCTGGACCTAACCTAGCAATTGGGATCCTCACCAAGAAACCAGTAGATAGAGCGATTGAACTCCTCCTAGCAGTTCGTCGCACCAGCCAAGAACAGACCCTCGCGAGGGTGTTCTCCCTTGTGTTGTTCATCATCAGCCCAAGAGGCAATCCACCACACCACACACTGGAGTAGGGTATTACACCTCAATGGTGGCCTGAACCAGTATAAATCTTGTGTCTCTTGTGTTGTTCTGTTTGGTAGTTTAGATCCTAGCGATTCAGCGAGGAACAGGCAGATAGAGGGTTGAATCTCCGCGCGCACCCCAGAGTTCGAACCTCAAGGGTCTACCAGAACCCGAAATCCGACATTTGGCACGCCAGGTAGGGGTGCGCCGGGATCCGCCTTCTGCCACTTCATGTCCCGTCGTATCGTCATCACCATGTCCGGCGACAAGGCGGGCAACCCTGATCCTTGGGTGGCTTGGCCCGCCCGCGCAGAGCCGCTCGCCCTGGGCGACCCCATGCCCCAGGCAGCTCGCGGTCCGCAGGGCGCTGCGGGCCGTGGGCGACGCGGACAGGCCTCGACAGCTCTAACACCGTGGTAGACGCGGTCGGCAGCAAGGGCCTCCAACCATGCTGCGGCCACAGTGCCGTACACCCGCCGGGAGCAGGCGAACTCAAGGGCCGCGCTCACGGTGGCCCCAGAGCTGCTGCAGTGCAGGCTGATGGAAGGCGGCCGCGACGTGCTGCTAGAGCGGGTGGTAGAGCTCCTGGTCTTCGCCGCCTCGGGGGCTCATCCCTTCTGCACTTAGCTCCCGTCTCAGGTCCAGGGCGGCCCGCGCGGGGGCCCCACGTGCAACCGCGGGCTCCAAGGCTACTCCAACACCAGCGAAGCTGTCAGCATAGGGCCGGCGGCAGCACCGACTCCGCTCCCCGCCAGTGAAGAAGGACTCATCGCGACCCACGACCCCCTTGGGCCACCGCGCTACCATCACCAGGTTGGCACGTCAAGCAGAGCTGCATGGCACGCGGAGCCCTACGGCGCAGCCTTCGGGGTAACGACCCCAGAAGAGTACGTGCCCCACATGATGGATCAACGGCACCCGCGTGAGGGCGAACAAGGCTCGCTCCTCAGCCCAAGCTGTGGGGACGAGGCGCCAGAAGCTGAGCTCTTCCAAGAACCCAGGGATGGCCCCGCCGGCCACGCTGGAAGCGACGATTATCGGGTACCACTAATCCCTCAGGAGCAGGCATACACTAATCATGGGTCGCAGGAGGTGCAGGTCGCCACAGCAAGCAGCTGCCCCACTCCAGCAATTCTCTTACCCCTCAGGAGGAGGGCGTCAGGGGCTGCAGGAGAGGGGCCGAGATCCGACATCACCACCGCAGCGTTCGGAGCAAGGCGTTCCCAGGAGGTAGGCCCTCTGCCTGGGGAGGTGCCTCAGGGCCTGCCCCTGGTGGAGGACCCGTGGTCGTCGGGGGAACCGCTGGTGACCGCTCTACCCCATCGGTGGCGTCCTGGTTTCCGGTCGTCGTTGATGGCACTAGAGTGTGGTGCAAGGCGGGGCCCTCGTCTGGCGATATGAAGCGAGGCCGGTACCTGTGAAGAAGGCCCAGTGCCTGTGAAGCTCGCCGCCCCGTGACACTCTCACGTAATAATGAGTGGGGCTGTACATGCCCCGGAGTCCCAGGGGTGCCGGCCTCAGGCCCTGGGGCTCCCTCCCACGCCCAGTGGCAGCACTTAGCTCCGCGCTGGTGAGAAGACGTCCAAGACTAGACTAGGTGCCGGACGCGGCCTTTTGTTTGCTTTCGTTGCTTTTCCCTTGGTTGTTGCTTTCCCCCGCTGGATTTAAGTTGAACTCGAATTTGAGATTTGCGTGTGTTGGGGAAGGGGTGCTTAGTCTCGTTCGAGCAATCTCTCGCGTTTCGGTTACAACCTTGCCTCAGCTGCCTCCCCTCGTGAGCCCCTCGCGAGCCGGGTCTGGCCTAGCTTGTGTGCCGCCCAGACTGCCGCCGTCATATCCCCTCAGGAGGTTTTTCACTGCAGATCCTACGGATTCAATCAGGAGGCATTCGAGGCACCACAACCTCCCACAAATTATCTCAGGACCCGCGCGGGACAAAGGTAAACTAACCAGCCGGCTCGTCACCCAGCCAATCACTTGGCACGGGCCTATGGGCGATGTAGCATTAACTAGTGCGCTAAAACATTGGTTTTACATGAGGGGCACCCCCTCCCAAAAATGCTCTCACAACCATCAGGACAAAAGCCTGAGTTCTATTCATGCAGGATAAGGAAACAGGAACAATGCACCGTCAATCGGATAAATCCCCCAATGCATCCTCAGGAACGCCACCCGAATTGTCGCTGGCGTCACTGGCCTCGCCATCGCCCTCCGCATTGTCGTCAGCGGTGTCAGGGCCGTTCACCACGCCGCCCTCGTCGGCGGCCACGATCACGCCATCATCATCTGAAGCGAAGGCCCTGACAAGGGCGTCCATGTTGTCCTCTACCCAGTACGCCAGGTCATCTCGGACGGCCTGGGGGACTAGGGCGATGTCGGCGTCAAAGTTGAAGTGAGGATCCATGTTCCGAAGATGGCTGAAGACGCGGGAAAAGGCGCGCCCGAGCAGGGCTCGGCTCCTCTCCTCCACCAACCTGTTGGCACGGACCGACCGCGCCTCCAGCTGCGTCATGATGTCGGTGAAGAACTGAAGGTTGCCGATGTAGTTAATGGCATGCGGCTCGCCGACGGCCGCCTCGCAGATGTTACCTAAGGCCGTGTTGGCCCTCTCACGAGGCGTGGTGAGCATGGGGGTGTGCTCGTGTTCCAAGAGCCGCCACTGACGCATCTCGTCCGCATTCTGACGGGCGACGGCCTCAGCCTCAACCACCTGTTGGCGAAGAAGAAGCACTTCGGCATGGGAAGTAGTCGACTCCCCCTGCGCCACCTCGAGTGCGGCCCGCAAGGCATCAACCCGCTGCGTCGCTTACTCCAACTTGGTCCTCAGGACGGTGGTCCTACCTTCGGCCTCGGTCCGGACCAACTCCAGCCTCTCCTTGAACTCGCGCTCGAGGTTGAGGCGCGCCGTCGCCACCCGATGTCCGACCTCCTCCGAGACACGGGCTTCCCGCGCGGCGACATCGTCCTCGGCCCATGTCACCCAGCGCTCCCTCGTCTCCAGGCGCTCGTACTAGCGTGCGCGTTCGGCGGCTTCCAGCGTCAGCGCCACCTCACGCTTCTGGAGCTCCGCTGGGTCGCCGGAGGCCACCTTCATCGACGCAAGGGCCGCCTCACGCAGCTCCACCTGCTCCCCCAGTGAGCGGCACCGGGCCAGGAGTTCCCGCGCCCGCTCCTCCGTGGCCTCTCGCCGCCGATCAGCTTCCCGGGCCTCTTCGACAGCCCGGGAACGGGCCTCCCGAGAGGCCACCAGCGACGCCTTGGCCTCCTTATCGTCGAGGTCGCGCTGGCGGCGCGGGAGGGTGATAGCCGCCTCCAGCTCGCGCCTCTCTGCCACCAGGCGCAGGCCCTCGGCCTCAAGGCGCGCGTCCTCATCAGCAAGCTCTTCACCAAGTAGGCTCTCCACGTCAGCCGCCCTCCGGAGAAACCCTTGGCGAAGAGCGCGACGCTCCCGGGCGTGCTCGAGTACGTCTTCCACACCATCATCCGCCCCAAGCGAGCGCCGTGGGGCGCGGATCAGCACTCCCCTCCCAGGCAAGGGGCTGGGGGCTGGCTTCCTTGAGGCGACCGGGCACGCCCTGCCAGAAGCCCGACCTGAAGCCAGTCCATCTCCAGATGAAGAGCGCAGGGAGTACCCCAACCAATCACGGTCCACCACCAGGCGAGAAGCCCACGGCATGCTGGCTATGCCACGAGAAGGCTTGCGAAGGAAGACCGCGGGGAGCGCAGGGCCGCGTTGCGCCTCGGGATGGCTCGTCTCACCAACCGGCCTCACCACAAGGGCCCGACTGCTCGAAGCGATCAAAGATCCACCCCCGTGAGCTCGGAAGGAAGGGCCCTGGAGAGCAAGGATCAGAACAAGCAACGGAAGAATCAGGAACAGGGAAGGGAGAAGGCTTACTCGTCGATGGCGAAGTACTTCCTACGCTTCAGCAGGCGGCAAGGGTAATCATCGCCCAGGGCCTCCCTCCTCTTCCGGAGGGCCTCAAAGTCCACTCGGAAGCGACCCAAGAGTTGAGCGCAGGGGTCAGCCTGCGATGAAGAGGGAGCACCGAGGCAACCCGCGTCGGGGGCGTCCGCCTGATGCGCGCCGCCGGTCGCCTCACCAAGAAGAGCAGCTGGGACCTCGGGGGCCTCAGCCGCAGGCACTGCGGGCGGCCGCTCGCCACCTTCAGCTACGACAGCACGGGTCTCAGGGGCCACTCCCTCATGAGCGCCGCCCAGTACTGTCACCTCGCCGGGGGCACCCTCGGCCTCCCGAGGCTCATGCCTCCCTGCTCCGCCACTTGAGGAAGAGTCGCCCTGGCCGGCTGCGAGGGCGACCACCACCACTGGGTTCTCGCGAGGCCCTTGGAGGCCAACAGGGCGCGGCCCCATTCGTCGAAAATGGGCATCTGGCCCACGAAGTCATCTCTATTCGAGCAGAGGTACAACAAGGCCCCCCCTTGCCAAATGCCGTCGGGGGAAGGATCCCCAGTCAAGACCAAGAGCACCTTCCATAGCGCTTCAGGCGTCAAGTCCTCTTCCTAGAGCCGCATACGATCCCCACGACCGCTGAAGGCCCAGATCCGATGAGAATGGCGTTGGAGAGGGGCGATGTCAGGACCCCGACTCGATGTCACATCGATCTAGCCGGTAACACCTCATATCACTTTGCGGCCTCACGCACGGTATCCCCACGGGTGTCGCCTTACCTTTGCCCGGGACCGTTTGCGCCTTTTGGCTCACGTATATGATAGTGTCGCTAGCATCCATATGATAAAGAGCCCGGGCTGACATGACTAGTCGTAAACCCAAAGTGGCACAGACTTACAGGGACAGGCATCCATGACCCAGCTCCGAACGTGTCGGTCATCAGCAAATGGGTCCGGGCTGTAGCACTGGGCTAGCAGGACTCCGGTAAACCGGGCTGTAGCGGGCTAACAGGACTCCGGTACTCAAAGCGTGACATTTCCCCGAAGGGACAGACACAGGAACGAAGAAGGACACACGCCGGCCAGCCTAAGTGTTCCAGAGCAGTAGCAAGCTACCATGGCTCAGCGGTAACACTAGGAGACATTTCCCGGTAAGAGAGGCTACTAAATATAAACAACTAGGTAGTCAGATCCCACACATACCAAGCATTTCAATCATACACACAATATGCTCGATATGTGCAAATACAACGAAGCATCACAACATGACTCTACGACACAAGTACTTTATTTAAGGCTCAGGGAGCCATACATAACATACACAAAAGTACGGGTCTCACGACCCAACATACAAGTCATACAGTCATACAAACCAGCAGCGGAAGTACATTGTCTGAGTACAGACAACTAGTAAAATAAAAGAGGCTTGGAAAGCCTAGCTATACTACGTGGTCCATCACAAGCTCAGGGTCACCACCTGGGTCCTTAGCCTACTCGTTGATGTCAACGTCTACATAGAACCCATCAGAAGGGGTTGCAGCGTCTTCTGTAAAAATGTAGATTATAGCAACATGAGTACAAAGGTACTCAGCAAGACTTACATCAGATCCTACATACATGCATAGTATCAAGAGGGGTTGGTGGAGTTATTGCAGCAAGCCAGCTTTGACTCCTGGCTAGGCTATCCTACGATACTCCAACTTGAAATGTTTTGCGCACACGAGTCCACTACTCACCACTTCAATACACTACCGAGGATCCACCTCCGTCTTCCTACGGAAGAGCCATCCTCGGCACTCACACTTATCTTGAGGGTTTTAGTAGTTTCCATTTACTTGTCTATGAACTGTATAGGCAACCAAGTAGTCCTTTACCGCGGACGCGGCTATTCGAATAGATCATGTTAACCCTGTAGGGGTGTACTTCTTCATACATGTTTCCACCACTTAGCGTCTGCACACGACATGTGCTCGGCAGACTTCAAGCGAAAGCCGACGTGGGTGTAGACCACGACCTACCTAAACACTTAAGCCTCTAGTCCAGGTTTATCGCCTATTCAGGTTCCATCCGCAGGGAGTCCGGCCGAGGTTTCCCATACGGCCCCGAACGATGTGAACAAGGTTCCCGAGATACCTAACGGGTATTCGGTACACCCGGCCACGTACCTACCGCATCACAGCCCACCCCTACGGTCAGCGCTGTCCACGGCCTCCAGTAGGCTACAAACACCAGAAACTACTTGCAACTCCTGGACAGAGAGCTAGGGTGAATAAGAAGTCGAGCGGGGTCATATTTCAGGGCCCAATGCATGGTAGTAGCTGTATCTTAAATCACACATACAGATCTCAGTGCTTAAGGTCGGCTTCAATGAAACAACCCACCATGTACTCCTACATGGCCTCTCATCGATACCTTTACCAAATCGTGTTCACCACACCACTCTCATTACCGACATTAACATTTCACTCTAGCCCATCACCCAGATGAACCAGACCTGACACGACTCTAAGCATAGCAGGCATAGCAAGGTAGGAACAACACATACACATGGCTCAATCAACTCCTACACATGCTAGTGGGTTTCATCTAGTTACTGTGGCAATGACAGGTCATGCAGAGGAAAAGGGTTCAACTACCGTAGCACACAGCAGTTTGAAACGCGTTGTCTTAATGCAGTAAAAGAGAGCAGGAGCGAGAACATGGGATTGTATCGATATGATCAAATGGTTGGTTGCTTGCCTGATGGTTCGATGCACGGATATGATTCTTCGTTAGGGTAATCACGGTACTCCTCGGGGGCAGAACCTGTCGCAAAGGACATCGATACACAAGCATCACCAAACAATGTGCAACAATATGATGCATGCATGAAACATGGCAATATGAGTGTGTTGGGCTAATGCAACTAAAACCAGAAGGGTTTGAACAAATTTGAATCAAAGATTCAAATTTCAAACTCAAACATGGCCTCTTTAAGTGCTTTTCCTTGTTCTGCTTAAAACATCAATTTAACTTGTTTGATCATGCATGAAAATAGTACAGATGGATAGATTGGATTTTTCTGATCATTTTACATATATAATTTGTCCAATTTGGAGTTACAGAATAAAAGTTATGATTTTTTGAAGTTTAAATAATATTCTGGAATTTCCTGATTTAAATTAAATCCAGAAATTATAATTATTGCGCCAGCATGACGTCAGCATGACGTCAGTGGTCAACTGCGGCAGTCTGGAGTCAAACCTGACGTGTGGGGGCCACACGTCAGTGACAGGGGGGGTTTAACAGGTTTAAATTAATCCTAATTAGGGATTAGTGGCGCTGGGGCCCACTGTCAGTGTCAGGGGGGGTTGACTAACGGTAATTAGTACTAACTAACCACCTGTCCGACAGGGCCCACGCGTCAGTGACCCTGGGGGGGTCAAACCTCAGGTCGGACAGGTCAAACCCGCCGGCGGTTAGTCGCCGGCGAGGTCCGCGGCGTGCAGGGGCCTCGGGTTTCCTCTGTGGTGCTCCAAACGGCGTGCGGCTAGGTGCGTTGGATAGCTAGCTCGACTGCGGCTGCCGGAGTTCGGGTGCGGTTGCCGGAGTTCGGGTGCGGTCGGGATCGACGTTGCAGGGGGTTTGGGGAGGCGTTAGTGCGTGCTGCGTGCTCCTGGTGAGGTGGGGAGCACGATAGTGCGCTCGGTTGGGTGCTACGGTGACCGTGGCCACGACGGCGACATCGCCGGCGGCGTGGAGCTCTCGGCCAAGGTGGGGCTAGGGCCTAGAGGTCGAAAGAGACCAGGGGAGAAGGGGGAAACGATCCGGGGGCTGACCGCGGAGCTGCAGGGACGGTTAGCAGGCTCGGGGACGCGCTGGAGACGGCGAATTCGACGGCGACGACGGTCGGAGCCCGAAGAGGGGAACGGCGACGTGGCGGCGATGCAGGGCTTCCGGGGAGCTGTGGAGCGGTGGGGAGGAAGAGGGGGTCGAGGCGGAGCTTCTGAGCTAGTCGGGGGAGCGAGGGGTGGCCGGAGACGGCTGCTGTGGCGAACGGCGGCGACGGTGGTGTTCGGCCGTGTGAGAGAGAGAGCGAGGGAGAGGAGGGAAGAGCCGGGGGAGAGTGGGAGAGAGCAGGGGGGAGGCGTGGCGTCGTCCAGGGCATTGAGGCGAGGAGGGGAGGGCAGGCAGGCAGGGAGAGAGGTGGCGTGGCGCGGTGGCGCGCGCGCGCGCCGGCCACACTCCCCTCCCTCTGTCGGGACGAAGATGACAGAGGAGGGAGGTGGGCTGGGCCGGCTGCTGGCTGGGCCAGCCAGCTGGCTGGGCCGCACAGTGGAGGAGCCCAGGTAAGCTCCTCCTATTAATTATTTTCTGTTTTCTAATTTCTGACATTTGTTTTGATTTAAAAAATATATTAAATCATTTATTTAACTTATGCCAATTTTTGCAGGAGCTAGATATATTATTCCAGAGCTCCTTTATAAATGGCATAATATTTGGACATATATTAATATATATAAATAATATATTTCCAATTGCAAATAATTATGCATTAATTCCAAATGCCCAAAATAAATACCTATGAGCTCTTAAAAATATTAGTTTGATTTTTATCTCTGTCCAATATTTTCAGAGAGCAACATGAGCATTTTCTTGGACCCTTTTGGAGAAATTTTTATTTGGGTCATTTTCAAAATGATTCTAAGGGTTTCACAGATCCCCATTTCAAGTTTCTGATGAAAGAGTAAACATGATGCAACACTCTAATGCATGACTAGCTAGGGTGTGACAACTCACCCCCACTCAAAAGAATCTCGTCCCGAGATTTGGGTTCCTCCGGGAAGAAGGCGGGATACTCGAGTCGAAGACGATCCTCCCTTTCCCAGGTTGCTTCATCCTCAGAATGGTGCAACCATTGAACTTTGAGAAACTTGATATTATGACGTCGGGTGGTACGTTCGGCTTGATCGAGGATACGAATGGGGTACTCTCGATATGTAAGATTATCTTGGAGATCAAGCATTTCATGGTCCACTTCACGGATAGGATCCGAGAAGCAACGCCTGAGTTGAGAAACGTGGAAGACATCGTGGACTCTGGAAAGGTGCGGAGGTAGTTCCAACTGGTAGGCAACTTCTCCTCGTTTGGCGAGAATGCGAAAAGGTCCAATGTAACGAGGAGTCAATTTGCCTTTGATACCGAAACGATGGGTTCCCTTCAGAGGGGTGACCCGAAGATAAGCCTTCTCGTCAACCTCGAAAGTCATAGCCTTATGTTTTCGGTCATATTGACTCTTTTGACGAGATTGGGCTGTTTTCAACTTTTCACGAACGATGCGAACTTGTTCTTCTGCTTCCTGAATCATGTCCGGGCCAAAAAATTGTCTTTCCCCGGTCTCTGACCAGTTAAGGGGTGTTCGACACCGTCGTCCATAGAGAACTTCAAAAGGGGCTTTACCCAAGCTAGATTGATAGCTGTTGTTGTAAGCGAATTCGGCAAATGGAAGGCACTTCTCCCAGTCCATTCCGAATGAGATAACAGAGGCTCGAAGCATGTCTTCTAGAATCTGGTTGACGCGTTCCACTTGACCACTCGACTGAGGGTGGAAGGCGGTGCTAAAGGAGAGACGAGTCCCCATAGCATTTTGGAAACTTTCCCAAAATCGAGAGGTGAAAAGACTTCCTCGATCCGAGTTAATTTCCAAAGGAACACCATGGAGAGACACTATTCGGGAGATGTACAAATCTGCCAGCTGACTAGCGGTTATACTCTCACGAATAGGTAAGAAATGGGCTACTTTGGAAAGACGATCGACCACGACGAAAATAGCATTATTCCCTCTTTTGGTCCTGGGAAAACCGGTAATGAAATCCATACCAATTTTATCCCATTTCCATTCAGGAATAGCTAAGGGTTGAAGGGTGCCAGCAGGCCGTTGGTGCTCTGCTTTTACACGACGACAGACGTCGCAATTTGCAATATACTGAGCAATTTCTCTCTTCATCCTAGTCCACCAGAACCTCTGGCGTAGGTCCTGATACATCTTAGTACTACCGGGATGAATGGTGAGAGGAGATTCATGAGCTTCTTTAAGGATCAACTGCCGTAGATGCTGGTTCTTGGGAACCACTAGACGGTTCTCAAAGTACACAACACCATGATCATTTGTGGAGAAACAACTAGCACCTCCGCTAGCAATATTCTCTTTGATTTTAGATATTCCCTTATCTCGCCTTTGGGTAGCGATGATTTGATCCGTAAGAGTAGGTTTTGCTACCAAGGTGGAAAGAAAACCTTGAGGTACAATGTGAAGGTTAAGCTTCCGAAATTCCTCATGGAGGAGCGGTTGACTTTGTTGTAACATCAGGTTGTTACAATAAGATTTACGACTTAGCGCATCAGCCATGACGTTGGCTTTCCCTGGGGTGTAAGTTATTCCTAAGTCGAAGTCTGTGATCAATTCAACCCAACGTCTCTGCCGGAGATTCAAATCCGGTTGGGTGAAAATATACTTCAGACTTTGGTGATCAGTGAATATTTCACAACGATTACCGAGGAGGTAATGTCGCCAGGTCTTAAGTGCATAGACTACGGCTGCAAGCTCTAGATCATGAGTAGGATAATTCTCCTCATGTGGGTGCAATTGCCGTGAAGCGTAAGCAATTACGTGTCGATCTTGCATAAGAATGCAACCTAGTCCTTGTCGCGAGGCGTCGCAGTAGATAACAAAGTCCTTGGAAAAGTCTGGCGGTACCAGTACGGGAGCAGAGGTCAGGCGTCTTTTCAGTTCCTGAAAGCTGTGCTCACATTGTGGAGTCCATTCGAACTTCTTATCTTTCTTGAGGAGTTCGGTTAGGGGTTTAGCAACTTTGGAGAAGTTCTCGACAAAGCGACGACAATAGCTCGCTAAGCCTAGAAAACTCCGAACTTGCTTGACCGATTCAGGTGGAGTCCAATTAAGGACGGCTTGAACTCGCTCAGGGTTAACAACAATACCTTTACCAGATATTACATGACCCAGATAGGTCACTTCTGACAACCAGAATTCACATTTAGAAAATTTGGCATAAAGGCGATGCTCTCGAAGTTTCTTCAACACTAGCCTCAAATGTTCGGCATGTTCTTCCTCGTTCTTGGAGTAGATGAGTATATCATCGAGGTAAACCACGACGAATTTATCCAAATACTCCATGAAGATTGAGTTCATTAACCGAGAAAAGGTGGCTGGAGCGTTGGTTAAGCCGAAGGACATGACGGTGTACTCGTATTGGCCATAACGAGTAACAAAGGCCGTTTTAGGAATGTCCCCGTTTCTGATTTTGATTTGATGGTAGCCCAACCTCAAATCCATCTTGGAGAAGACTGAGGATCCAGCGAGCTGATCATACAGATCGTTGATCCTGGGAAGTGGATATTTGTTCTTGATTGTGACCAAATTGACAGGTCGGTAATCTACAACCATCCGGTCCGTACCATCCTTCTTCTTGACGAATAGGACGGGGCAAGCCCACGGAGATGAACTAGGGCGGATGAAACCCCTTTTCAAGGATTCATCGAGTTGTTTCTTAAGCTCGGCTAGCTCTAGTGGTGCCATCTTATAAGGTCTTCTAGCAATCGGAACGGTACCGGGGATGAGGTCTATTACGAACTCAACATCCCTGTCAGGTGGAACACCTGGCAATTCCTCTGGAAAAACATCCGGGAAGTCACGGACTACCGGAATGTCCTCAAGGTCTGGCAAAGGGCTGGCGTTAAGAGAATATAATTGTCGCTTGGCTATTCGGGTCAAGACATTGACTATCTTCCCCGAAGGATGGGTGAGTTGAACAGTCCTAGAGAAGCAATCAATTTTGGCTTGATGAGCTCACATCCAGTCCATACCCAAAATGATATTAATATCTGAAGATTTAAGGGCTATCAAAGACGCGAGAAAAACAAGTCTGTCGACTTGGATTTCATTTCCATAACTTACCCTAGAGGTCTGCCATCTAGAACCAGGGGTAGAAATTTCCATAGTAGATGGCATGTCACAGAATGCAACGTTATGCAAACGAGCATAATTTTCGGATATAAAAGAATGAGAGGCTCCTGTATCGAAAAGAACAGATGCCGGGTGGCAATTAACAAGAAGCGTACCGAGAACGACATTGGGATCCTCTTGAGCTTCTTCGGCAGAGATAAAGTTGACATGGCCACGTGAAGCGGTGACCGGTTTAGCATGAAACACTTTCCCTGTCGGCTTGCCACGGCCAACAGCTTTAGCAGATTGATTGGGGTTGGTCTGGGGACACTCACGCATATAGTGACCAGATTCCCCACACTTGAAACAAGTCACGGAACTGGTACGTGGAGGAGCATTGTTAGATGGACCCCCATAGGGTTTGGTCGGTGCAGACTGTTGAACAGTGCGAGGCGCCTGGAAAGATGGCCTCGGTGTGAACCTGGGTGGCAGGGCGGTGTTGGGTACCCACACGCGGCGCTTCTGGGGACCAGCACCGGATGAGGAACCCATATCACGGCCATGTTTGCGTGTTGCGTCATAGTCAGTCTGACCAGTTTCAGCACTGATGGCTTTGTTGACAAGTTTCTGAAAAGATGTGCACTCATGCAGCCGGAGGTCGCGGCGAAGCTCAGGACTAAGTCCCTTACGGAACCTTGCTTGCTTCTTGGCGTCAGTAGAAACTTCCTCGGTTGCATATCGTGCGAGATTACCAAACTCCCTGCTGTAAGCATCCACAGAAAGTCGGCCTTGGGTGAAATTGCAGAATTCCTCACGTTTACGGTCCATGAGACCCTCCGGAATGTGATGTTCACGGAAAGCCTCGCTGAACTCAGCCCAGGAAGTGACATGGCCCGCTGGGCGCATAGCTCCATAATTCTCCCACCATAGACTGGCGGGGCCTTCAAGATGATATGCAACAAAGGTGACCTTGTCAGCCTCCGCTACCAGCGCGGAACGCAGTTTGTGAGCGATACTGCGAAGCCAGTCATCAGCATCGAGAGGCTCGACGGAGTGGTGGAACATGGGTGGATGTAATTTGATAAAATCACTGAGTGACACCACGTTAGTCCTCTGATGGTGTGCTGTGTTCTGTTCAATACGCTCCAACAAACGGTTGGTCTCCCGCTTGTTTCTCTCAGCCTCCATCATAACCTCGGCTAGTGAAGGAGGATGAGGCAGATTTGTATCCCTGACTTCACTGCCTTCGGCCTGCTCTTGAGGAGCAGGGTTAGTGCGCGTGTTGACCATCCTAGGTAAACAAGACAATGATTTAGTCAGGATGATAAAATTCCGACATAGAATACATAATGTAAGGAATAACTCGGAATGCAAGATGATCATCCGTATGACATGGTAGATACAGAAACTGCTTCTTTATTCCATCGTCATACACACCATACAGGGTTTAGTACAAGACCAAACAAAGTACTAATACGGTGAAAAGAGGATTACATCTCATCGGAGGCATCCCAAGCTCCTATACATTATTTTTCTACACCTCCGGAAAGAGTACAAACTAGGTCATATCCCACGAGTCACGCGGGACGATAGACGACATAGCTAGTGCGAACTAGTGTTACTACCACTAACTCAGACCGATCCGTAGTAGTCCTCGTAGAAGTCACCTCCATAGCCTGGAAGTTCAACATGATCATCCGGAAACAGACGGTCTCGCGGAGCTTGTGGACCATAGGGGCTAGGATGAGGCCTTAGACCAACAGACGGTGGCCTGCGGGGACCGCGAGGTGGGGTGATGCCTCCTACATCACACCAACCCATCACGTCTGGCAGAGCAGATCTCACAGGATAGAGATCGCGCATATCTGAATATCCAGCTTGCACCGCCGGTGCGAACCGAGTCAATGTGGCCCAGTGGTCAGCACGGGTATTGAAGAGCTCTAACCTCAAGGCCCGATTTTCACGGTCCTTATCCTCGAGCATCTCAGCAGTGGTGCGAGTCCGTGAATCCTCCTGGGTGGGATCAGCATAGATAGCCTGGAGATAACCTTGTGCTCCCGGAAGTGATCCTGGCATATACCGGAAATCAGAGTCCCGAAATATACCAGATCTGACTCGCATAATGGTCATCATAGAGTAGGCGGCGTCCTGCACAGCCATCTCAATAGTAACCCCGAGTCCATAGGAGCAGTGAAGAGGCTCGGTGGATCCAGGATAAGATGGAAATATCCTGACAGTGCAGAGATACTGGCTTTGGTTAAAGTCTCGGAATTGCTCTTCAACTGTGTACTCAGGATACCATCGGTATCCAGCCTCAGTCATTACCCTGACCAACTTGGCAGTATGGCCGGGTACATCTAGGCATCGAGTCAGGCGAACCACTTGATTGAGGTCGTGAGTGGCCATCTGAAAGCACAATCATAATGCAAGGGCATTAGAACTTCTAGCAAAATTTTGGCAGCATAACAGCTGTAAATGCTCAAAAAGGATTTTGAGACATTTGACAAAGGATTTCGTACACACTCAACATCATCATATCAAAGTTCTGAAACCATTCTAACAACATAAGGTGGTAGTAGAACTGAACTAGGCTTGAATCCATCAACTTATAAGGTACTACTGATTAGTAACTCATGATCCTGATAGAGAGAACAGATCCTAATTCCTTAACCCCCGGTGGAAGAATGGACTGACTCAGATCAGAATGTCATAAGATAAAGGAGTAAAAAGAGCCTTACGTTCCAACCCGCAAACACCTCATATCAGGACCCCGACTCGATGTCACATCGATCTAGCCGGTAACACCTCATATCACTTTGCGGCCTCACGCACGGTATCCCCACGGGTGTCGCCTTACCTTTGCCCGGGACCGTTTGCGCCTTTTGGCTCACGTATATGATAGTGTCGCTAGCATCCATATGATAAAGAGCCCGGGCTGACATGACTAGTCGTAAACCCAAAGTGGCACAGACTTACAGGGACAGGCATCCATGACCCAGCTCCGAACGTGTCGGTCATCAGCAAATGGGTCCGGGCTGTAGCACCGGGCTAGCAGGACTCCGGTAAACCGGGCTGTAGCGGGCTAACAGGACTCCGGTACTCAAAGCGTGACATTTCCCCGAAGGGACAGACACAGGAACGAAGAAGGACACACGCCGGCCAGCCTAAGTGTTCCAGAGCAGTAGCAAGCTACCATGGCTCAGCGGTAACACTAGGAGACATTTCCCGGTAAGAGAGGCTACTAAAGATAAACAACTAGGTAGTCAGATCCCACACATACCAAGCATTTCAATCATACACACAATATGCTCGATATGTGCAAATACAACGAAGCATCACAACATGACTCTACGACACAAGTACTTTATTTAAGGCTCAGGGAGCCATACATAACATACACAAAAGTATGGGTCTCACGACCCAACATACAAGTCATACAGTCATACAAACCAGCAGCGGAAGTACATTGTCTGAGTACAGACAACTAGTAAAATAAAAGAGGCTTGGAAATCCTAGCTATACTACGTGGTCCATCACAAGCTCAGGGTCACCACCTGGGTCCTTAGCCTACTCGTTGATGTCAACGTCTACATAGAACCCATCAGAAGGGGTTGCAGCGTCTTCTGTAAAAATGTAGATTATAGCAACATGAGTACAAAGGTACTCAGCAAGACTTACATCAGATCCTACATACATGCATAGTATCAAGAGGGGTTGGTGGAGTTATTGCAGCAAGCCAGCTTTGACTCCTGGCTAGGCTATCCTACGATACTCCAACTTGAAATGTTTTGCGCACACGAGTCCACTACTCACCACTTCAATACACTACCGAGGATCCACCTCCGTCTTCCTACGGAAGAGCCATCCTCGGCACTCACACTTATCTTGAGGGTTTTAGTAGTTTCCATTTACTTGTCTATGAACTGTATAGGCAACCAAGTAGTCCTTTACCGCGGACGCGGCTATTCGAATAGATCATGTTAACCCTGCAGGGGTGTACTTCTTCATAAATGTTTCCACCACTTAGCGTCTGCACACGATATGTGCTCGACAGACTTCAAGCGAAAGCCGACGTGGGTGTAGACCACGACCTACCTAAACACTTAAGCCTCTAGTCCAGGTTTATCGCCTATTCAGGTTCTATCCGCAGGGAGTCCGGCCGAGGTCTCCCATACGGCCCTGAACGATGTGAACAAGGTTCCCGAGATACCTAACGGGTATTCGGTACACCCGGCCACGTACCTACCGCATCACAGCCCACCCCTACGGTCAGCGCTGTCCACGGCCTCTAGTAGGCTAGAAACACCAGAAACTACTTGCAACTCCTGGACAGAGAGCTAGGGTGAATAAGAAGTCGAGCGGGGTCATATTTCAGGGCCCAATGCATGGTAGTAGTTGTATCTTAAATCACACATACAGATCTCAGTGCTTAAGGTCGGCTTCAATGAAACAACCCACCATGTACTCCTACATGGCCTCTCATCGATACCTTTACCAAATCGTGTTCACCACACCACTCTCATTACCGACATTAACATTTCACTCTAACCCATCACCCAGATGAACCAGACCTGACACAACTCTAAGCATAGCAGGCATAGCAAGGTAGGAACAACACATACACATGGCTCAATCAACTCCTACACATGCTAGTGGGTTTCATCTAGTTACTGTGGCAATGACAGGTCATGCAGAGGAAAAGGGTTCAACTACCGTAGCACACAGCAGTTTGAAACGCGTTGTCTTAATGCAGTAAAAGAGAGCAGGAGCGAGAACATGGGATTGTATCGATATGATCAAATGGTTGGTTGCTTGCCTGATGGTTCGATGCACGGATATGATTCTTCGTTAGGGTAATCACGGTACTCCTCGGGGGCAGAACCTGTCGCAAAGGGCATCGATACACAAGCATCACCAAACAATGTGCAACAATATGATGCATGCATGAAACATGGCAATATGAGTGTGTTGGGCTAATGCAACTAAAACCAGAAGGGTTTGAACAAATTTGAATCAAAGATTCAAATTTCAAACTCAAACATGGCCTCTTTAAGTGCTTTTCCTTGTTCTGCTTAAAACATCAATTTAACTTGTTTGATCATGCATGAAAATAGTACAGATGGATAGATTGGATTTTTCTGATCATTTTACATATATAATTTGTCCAATTTGGAGTTACAGAATAAAAGTTATGATTTTTTGAAGTTTAAATAATATTCTGGAATTTCCTGATTTAAATTAAATCCAGAAATTATAATTATTGCGCCAGCATGACGTCAGCATGACGTCAGTGGTCAACTGCGGCAGTCTGGAGTCAAACTTGACGTGTGGGGGCCACACGTCAGTGACAGGGGGGGTTTAACAGGTTTAAATTAATCCTAATTAGGGATTAGTGGCGCTGGGGCCCACTGTCAGTGTCAGGGGGGGTTGACTAACGGTAATTAGTACTAACTAACCACCTGTCCGACAGGGCCCACGCGTCAGTGACCCTGGGGGGGTCAAACCTCAGGTCGGACAGGTCAAACCCGTCGGCGGTTAGTCGCCGGCGAGGTCCGCGGCGTGCAGGGTCCTCGGGTTTCCTCTGTGGTGCTCCAAACGGCGTGCGGCTAGGTGCGTTGGATAGCTAGCTCGACGGCGCGTCGGACGGTGGCCGTGGCTGGCCCTGGGGTGGCCGGAGTCGACGGCGGCGAGCTCGGCTGCGGCTGCCGGAGTTCGGGTGCGGTCGGGATCGACGTTGCAGGGGGTTTGGGGAGGCGTTAGTGCGTGCTGCGTGCTCCTGGTGAGGTGGGGAGCACGATAGTGCGCTCGGTTGGGTGCTACGGTGACCGTGGCCACGACGGTGACATCGCTGGCGGCGTGGAGCTCTCGGCCAAGGTGGGGCTAGGGCCTACAGGTCGAAAGTGACCCGGGGAGAAGGGGGAAACGATCCGGGGGCTCACCGCGGAGCTGCAGGGATGGTTAGCGGGCTCGGGGACGCGCTGGAGACGGCGAATTCGACGGCGACGACGGTCGGAGCCCGAAGAGGGGAACGGCGATGTGGCGGCGATGCAGGGCTTCCGGGGAGCTGTGGAGCGGTGGGGAGGAAGAGGGGGTCGAGGCGGAGCTTCTGAGCTAGTCGGGGGAGCGAGGGGTGGCCGGAGACGGCTGCTGTGGCGAACAGCGGCGACGGTGGTGTTCGGCCGTGTGAGAGAGAGAGCGAGGGAGAGGAGGGAAGAGCCGGGGGAGAGTGGGAGAGAGCAGGGGGGAGGCGTGGCGTCGTCTAGGGCATTGAGGCGAGGAGGGGAGGGCAGGCAGGCAGGGAGAGAGGTGGCGTGGCGCGGTGGCGCGCGCGCGCGCCGGCCACACTCCCCTCCCTCTGTCGGGACGAAGACGACAGAGGAGGGAGGTGGGCTGGGCCGCACAGTGGAGGAGCCCAGGTAAGCTCCTCCTATTAATTATTTTCTGTTTTCTAATTTCTGACATTTGTTTTGATTTAAAAAATATATTAAATCATTTATTTAACTTATGCCAATTTTTGCAGGAGCTAGATATATTATTCCAGAGCTCCTTTATAAATGGCATAATATTTGGACATATATTAATATATATAAATAATATATTTCCAATTGCAAATAATTATGCATTAATTCCAAATGCCCAAAATAAATACCTATGAGCTCTTAAAAATATTGGTTTGATTTTTATCTCTGTCCAATATTTTCAGAGAGCAACATGAGCATTTTCTTGGACCCTTTTGGAGAAATTTTTATTTGGGTCATTTTCAAAATGATTCTGAGGGTTTCACAGATCCCCATTTCAAGTTTCTGATGAAAGAGTAAACATGATGCAACACTCTAATGCATGACTAGCTAGGGTGTGACAGGCGACGCGGTGTAGCAAGAACTCCTTCACCACCTTGGGCGCTGTCACGCCGAGCTCCTTCAAGAACTCGAAGTGACGCCAGACGAAGGCGAGCCGGGGGCTCATGAGCGTCTCCTGGCCCCAGCCAGAGTTGGGGACAACAGGCGAAGATGGCTCCGTCAGCAGGGGGCTGGGCACCCCTACGTCCACATACAGCCACCGCTCGCGAAACCCAGGCGCGGGCGGAGGAAGACTGAAGTCAATCCCAGAAGCCGCTATCTCAGGCGCAGCGACGAAGCTCACGCACCCTGGACATTGGGTGGGGTCGGCAAGGCGCAGAGAGAAGAAGTGGCGCGGCAAGGCAACCGAAGGAATGATGCCCATCATTGCCTCACAAACGAAAGCGAAAACCGCGAGAAGGGTGATGGATTCAGGACCCAGATGCATCATATGGATCTGATAATGGGAAAGCACGGCGTTGAAGAAATCAGAAAAGGGGGGAACAGTGCCGCCCACGTCCAATCAACCTCCACGCGGCGCCCAAGGCTGCAGGCTATTAGGGCCCGCGACGCTTCGCACTTGCCCTTTCGCCTCTCTGCTCGGCCAAGTCCGGGCGCGCCATGGGCCCGGGGGCTACTGTCGGCATTCTGGGAAGGGGGTCCCCAGACTTGCCTACCTGCGGCCTGCGGCGTGGCTCAAAGGAGGCCCAGCACAGCCCATCTTCATCAACACAAACTCAAGACCCTCGCGAGGGGCCAAGCCTCGCGGGGCGGACGACAAGGGGCTTCCTCAGGCACGGCCTCATCAGGTGGGCTCGCGAGGAGGCGGAGAGTTCAAGGCGGGGTACCTCGCGAGGTGCCCATGACGCAAGCCATGACGACCAAGGGCGCCAGTCGGGCGCCAGCCCGCGCAGTGTCCTCCTTTCCTCTTTGGTGCAAAGGGAGCAAGCGCAGGCGGGAGCATCAAGCAAAGGCATCCATTTCGGTGCAACGAGACCAAGACCAGCCCAACGGCAGGGGAGAAGTCATTGTGGAGCCCAAGCAGGCGTCACCACCAGAGCCTTTGACAGGCGAGGACCAACTTTTGTTATGATAAGTGTACCCGTTGTTCCCCTTCAAAATGGCCAATTGTTGGCGCCCTTCCCGCTCAATATTTGGGAAGAGGCCCAGGGCCTTTGCCTATAAATAGGACTAGCCACCCCCAGGGTAGGGGATCCGGAATCTGGACCTAACCTAGCAATTGGGATCCTCACCAAGAAACCAGTAGATAGAGCGATTGAACTCCTCCTAGCAGTTCGTCGCACCAGCCAAGAACAGACCCTCGCTAGGATGTTCTCCCTTGTATTGTTCATCATCAGCCCAAGAGGCAATCCACCACACCACACACTGGAGTAGGGTATTACACCACAATGGTGGCCTGAACCAGTATAAATGTTGTGTCTCTTGTGTTGTTCTGTTTGGTAGTTTAGATCCTAGCGATTCGGCGAGGAACAGGCAGGCAGAGGGTTGAATCTCCACGCGCACCCCAGAGTTCGAACCTCAAGGGTCTGCCGGAAGCCCAAATCCGACAAGTTTCAATTGCCATATTTGGTCATTCGTAGTATGCCTTGTTTATTTCAGCTATTCATAGTGTGATGTTCTATATGTGCTAGTATGAACTGTGCAGTTCAATTTCATCAATACTAATTTTTTTCAATAGCTTTGTGAATGACTATATTTGATTGCTGTTAAGCATGTTGTACTCCCTCCGAATCTTTTTAGTTCGCATATAAGATTTGTCTAAAGTCAAGCCTTGTAAAGTTTGACCAACTTTATAGAAAAATACCAACATTCACAATATGAAATCAATATCAGTACATGTGTCATGACTTAAATTTTCATATTGTATAACTTTAGCATGGTAGATGTTGATATTTTTTCATATAAATAAGTAGCATGGTAGATGCTGATATTTTGTCATCTAAATAAAGTCAAACTTTATGAACTTTGACTTCAGACAATTCTTATAGGCATAGTAAAAGGGACCGGAGGGAGTATTTAACACACCTTTCCATTTGATTTAACAATGGCACTGTTTGGATACTCTAACTTAGCTAGAGGTTAGAGTTAGTTTCTAGATCATGGCAGTTAAAAGGGATAGAGAGAGAGATTGGTGGAATAGTTGATTGTATTCCTTGAGCCTCGTGGGCATATATATAGGAGTGCATGGTCATCTTGGAGTACAAGTCAAGGTAGAATAAATCCTATGCTATCATATGTTTCCTAAATAACAATGATACTCAACAATGACTAACCCTGAGCTAACTCTAGCCAAAGAGGTGTTCGGATGACAGTGTTAGATGGACAATAAATGCACTAGGAGAACTAGCCCCAATCAGCACCTCTTGGGTGGGATAGTTGTTTTGGGTGGGTTAGACACAACTAGCTCAAACTAGCCCTCACATTTGGAAGGGCTATTTGAGCCCAAACTAGCTCAAACTAACACTAACCCTTGGATTCAAACAGGGCCAACTAGTGTACTTAGACCTGCACAATACAAGTTTGAATGACTATGTTTGCTTGTTCTTAAATATTAGGCCTGTGGCAGTTAATAACACACCTTTCCACTTCTTGTTTTTAAATACTAGTTGACCCATTGCGCCAAATGGCGCAAAGACCTGCTGAAGACATGTTGTCGATGAAAATAGTTTCATGCTGCAAGAACCTTCAGCTAAATCATGCTATTTTTTTAAACATGTTTATTATGTTGTTAAATAATAGTCTGGGAAAAGGGAAACTTTGCATAATATGCATATGTTCAGTTTGAGAATATGGGCACTATGATGAGAGAGTAAAGTTGGGATGGTTGTATTTTTTAGCAAGTTTGGAAACATGGTTATCATGATGAGAAACCTGGCCATGCATATTTTTACTGCAAAAAAGACGGGAAAAGATAAGAAACCTAAGAAAAAAAACATGTCTTTGTTGTGCATATACGGAGATATATGGATCAGGAGGTATTAGGATAGCCCATATGTTATTTAGCCCAACCCACGTAGAGCGATGCCTGTGGCCCGTGAGGAGCTAAATATGAAGCGGGAGGGGGCGGAGCCAGCTAAGACTGTCTATCCCCTTCCTTTCTTTCTTAGTTCGTCAGCTGGGTAACAAAATGGCGCAGAGACCCACTGAATCCATGTTCAGCATGAAAAGAAATTCCATGTTTTAGTTGTTTTAGTAGCAGGCAAGCATATATGATAACAAATTTAACCCCCTTTAATAAAAAAATAGAGACTTGTCATCTACAATGAGATATACCTACACATTTTAGTTTGGTAGTAGAGTCCCATTTCAAGACCATGTCATGTTGAAAAGATGTGTAATTTTTTAGTAATCTCTCGTTGCGCCAAATTGCGAACAGACGCACACCATACGTGCTTCGAAAATATTCCATTTATCAGTATTGAGCAAGCACATATAGTTACTATTCTGACCACTATATAAACAAAATGAACAGGGGCTTGTATAAGGGTAACCAAAGTTCAAAATAAAAAAGTGTTGTATGTGTTGTTTTTCTGATGATTTGGGTCTTGGAACACCTGAATAGGCAAGCACAATATTGCAAGTAAGAAAATGTGAAACATTGCTAATAACTTGCCTCATATACATGATAGTTTTAGGTCATACAAGCAATGGGGAAAAGAAAAGCAGTCTATATGTGATGAAGCAAGCCTAAGTCAAATAGGTAATGCCCATACAACCAAATTCATTACAACGGATGGATTTCAGTCCTGAAACTGGAAAGTAAATATGCATAAAAGAAGTGAATCGTAGAACGTGGTTTATACACAGAATGATAGTCTTCCTGTGAGTACAACTTCTACCACACATCGCCTGTAAACAAAAGAAAAGATAACCATACCATACTCAAGTTGACCAGTGCAAAGCTCGCTATAAAATAGAAACTTCAAAGAACATATCAGGTAATATGTTGATAGGATTTAGAAAACAATGTCCAGAAAACAAAAATATTTCTCAGTATATAGCAGGATATCATGCATGCAGCAATCATATACATAAGTGTTCTCATCAATGAACTAACAACAAGCAGAAAAACTAAAAGGCGCCATTCTAGGAAAGTCTGTATATTCTACATGCATCGACCACCACAAAACTGAAAGGGAAAGCAATATTATTAATCAACAAAAACAATTTTTTTTTTAGAATCCATGAGAATGAATGGAGTGGAAACAGAAAATATTTATAAATCTTTGAAGGAGACGAAAGAACTGCAATATTATAGGCTAACGGAATTGATCTTTTCCAGAGAAGATCTTTGCTAGAAGGGAAAAAAACAGGTTTAACCTTGGAAGAGGATTATTTTTGTTTATGGTGCAGTGTAGCTTGCTAGCATTATGCAATGCAATAAAGGAGAAACTACTCTATTAACGGCAAATTATACAGTGATAGGTGGTGTTGAAAACAAAACTGATATAAAATGTACATGCCAATGTATCTTAATCGTAGCAAACAACAAACAACCAACAATGAGAAAATGCATACCACATAGCAACAGCCAACAATAAGCACATGCATCACCAGCTGCTGCGAAAACAGACTCATCCCATTGGAGAGAAGCATGGTGGAGAAAATCAAAGTCCACCAGAATAAAAAAGAAATCAAGCACGCATTACACATAAAACATTTACCCTAAGTTCATGCATTAGAAAAATAAGCGAGGGCACCACATTTTCTAAAACTATAGTTTAGAGTTAGCAATCTGAACATATACACATATCCTAGGTGCAAAGAGTATCTTAACCATGGCTCTGGTTTTAGCTGAAACTTGCTTTTTTAGATATAGCAGTACATAAAAACACAATGAACATCTGAATAAGAATTTATTCTTCTGAAATTAATATGGCATGGGACTGATATGGACAATGATGGAACATTTATGGTGACACAGTTCTGAGAAATCTTTTTCATTGTCATAGTGGATCTTAGGGAAAATGGTGACACAGTTTACATCACATACAGTGAGCAAATATATAGCAAAAGTTTAGTTCTGAATTTTGGCAAAAAACATAAAGAAATCATATTATTACCTAACAAATACACGTGTACATGCACGCCCAGAAAACTTAGAGTTTATAGGACACACAGCGAGCAAGTATACAACAAAAGTTCAATTCTGAATTTCGGCAAACAACATCCATAATTCATATTAGTAACTAACAAATACACATGCACATGTATGCCTAGAAAGCTTAGAGTTTACAGGACACACATCGAGCAAATATGTAGCAAAAGTTCACTTCTTAATTTGGGCAAACAACATAAATAAATCATATTATTACCTCTAGGATTGGGGAAGCCGAGAGAGACTAGAAACAACATGTATGTCTAGAAAGCTTACAGGACCTCTATAAAGCACTTCTGAACAGGGCTGCTTATCTGCACATACACAAGATACACTCATACATCATCAAAACTATATTACTTGCATTTATTGCCCATGTATGCATAGCAATAGAACTACAACAAGCGGTATCACACACTGGTCTACTGATCGCGAAGACACCTTTCATCTTTTGTTGCAATGACAGTTTGAAGGAAACGACACATAGAAGCACAGTCCTATACATAGAATAACCTGACAAAAACTTGAGAAAATCCTAGGCCCTCCCTGATCAATTTGCACCAAAAACACTAGAGAAATCTAAGGAAAATAAATACAGCAAACATGGCAACCCAACACACCAAATCTACCAGAACAAAGAATGTGAAACTTTATTAACACCTCATGTACAACAACACATCCCCTTCTCCTCATGATGGTTTGGTGCCAAGATACCTTCCGGTGTTTGGGTTTGACCTCGTCTTCTCTTTGCCTGTACTTGTGTTTTATGTCAAAAGCAAGACCAAATAAATTATTGGGATCTAAAGAACATGAATAGTATGGAATATTAATAATGGTGGGCGTACAACCCTTTGGTTCAGGTAGCATTGCTTCAATCTTAGGATGTGTATCTTCTGAATTTGATGCCAAACAACTATGGGTGTCGGCCTGCTCATGTGAACAAAAAGTTTCAAACAAGAGCACTCAAATATTCATCTTGGAAGGGTCATCTGTACATAATAATTCCATGTACTGATATATCAGAAGGAGAACGGACAGCCTCTGTTCACATGACCAATACCATATACTAATCTATTAGACCAAAAGGTAAAAACAAAAACTTCTAAGACCTTAATTTACAAATGTAGCTTTGCTCAGTGGGTAAGAGGAGTACAAAATCATGGCATGTGCTCTACTACACAGAAAAATCCGAAAATGCACGAACATGTGTGATTGTGTTCAAGAGAGATATAATTCACCTTGCTCTTCTTGATCGAACTCTTCCTAAAAATTCTTCTTATAGTCTCCACAAGTAACTAAAAGTTGAGGAATCAAAATAAGATTATCAGAGAACCAGAGAATCAGCAGTAAAAACCGAGAGAAAAAAGATGTGGACGTAGGTGGGCAGCCTAGATCGGAAAGGAGTGGGAAGTGAAGGGGAAACAAAAGATGTGTTACTCTAGAAGATTTGTGGAAATAAATCATTACCTCGGCTCAGTTGAGTGGTACAAGAAATTGGATGTCCGTGCGAGCTTCTCCAGCTTGTCTTGCTTCATTTTTCTGCAGAAACAAGACACCAAATGGCATGTTATTATGAAGTTACAGCAGATTGTGTAGAGCATAAACAACAGCAAGAAAGCACCGGAACTGTACCAATCTACCTATATTGGTCCTGAGTCATGAGTTACGGCAGGATAAACTGTGTTGGAACATTTTTTTGTCAACAAGCAAATGATGCCTCTAGGCCCTTTTATGTAAATTATGCTCTATATAGTCTTATTACAGTCATACAAGATGATACACCAGAAGGAATTGTGCTCTGCGCAGATTCTCTATAGTGGTGTGCCTAGCTGGTTTAGAGGCAGATTGGCATACAAAAAGCATATAATATGTTTTTGTTTCCATTTTCTAGATGGCGCACCAACCTTTTTGAAGATCACATCATTTCTTTGTAGCACAGATTTCTACCCTTGAGCATATTCACGAGTCTTAAATCTTCAGTTGGCATCAAGTGCGTAACATAGTAAAAGCACCAAGTACCCTTCATGACACTCAAATATAATGCTCCTAAGCCTTATTAATCTTTACCAACATTATAATAACGATGAATACAACAAGTCATACAAGCAGGCACTGCTTGGCACAGATATGGCAGCCACATTAGCATCCGTAGGAGCAAACAAAACTCCTCCTTCCGAGGCCGGATCGAGGACGAAGGGCGCCGACAGAGCACGGGGCGGCCAAGGCCGAGGCGCAGTGGAGAGGGAGGGGAGCGGGGCAGATCAAATCGAGCGCTGCCATTGTCTCCCTATGCCTGCCGCTGGAGGGAACGGTGAAGGGGAGGAGGAGGCGGCGCGGTGGAGAGCAGGGCAGAAGGGGAGGACCTAGGATTTATGGCGGCTGAGGCAGAGAGATCGAGGAGGGAGGGAGGGTTGTGGAGTGCAGGAGATTGGATTGGGCCGAGGGGCTTTCGACGGCAGGGTTACCCACGCCCCCGCAAATGGCGCGACATGAACGCGGCATGCAAGGAGAGGGTGCACTCGCACCTCAAAACGGCTTACCCAGCCAATAGGCAAAGAATAAGAGCCCACCGGCCATTGGCCATGCAAACTTACCACGCGGTCAAACCAACAGCGAGAGCAGCGAGCATCTAACGGTCGAAACAAAGTCAAAGACCAGTTTGACCATGATCGAAATGCCATCGAAGGAGTCGATCGGGGGAGCCTTCTCCATGCGAGTTGGGTAGCCTCATTATTGTTTTAAATTAGGTTTTTAGCAATTTGGTCTTGCACATGTAGGTGCTGATGTTAGAGGTTTTGACCCACTGTTCGACCCTTTTTGCATAAGTGGAAATGAGTTGTCAATATCAGTCAAGTTAAAAAACTCAGAAAGATTGGTAGGATAAAGAAATTAGCAACAAAAAACAACAAGATCTTTGTCTGCACAATGAAGAAGACATCAGTTCACTACAGGATGGTACTAACGGTTATACCTTGTCTTTTTGATTTCTTTGCGCCATTTCAAATCTAGAGAAGATATTTATGCATATCCTTGTTTTCAGGCCTTTCCAAAGCAGTTCACTGATGATTACCCCTCAAACCACCTATATGGTCAAGAGGCAAGGAAGGTATTCATACAACACCCACGGTTCAATATTGAAGTCTTTCTGAAGAGGACAAAGGGTGGACAGTCAATCATCCACAGGCACTGGCCTAAAGTTGCAAGACCTTCAACATCAATAAAGGCTCAATATTCGCCTTCCGCTATAGCAGTTTTCTAGATGATATTCATATGTATATGTACCATCTATGATGCTAATGTCGAAAGGTTATAGATGTTGCATGTGAAATTTGGAGCTGGTGTAGTTGTGTAATGGGGTAGCTGAGTGCTGAAGCTATGCGATGTTGTACTCTGATGTATTTCAATTATGAAATCCTGCTTCCTTAATACGAAATGAAACATATTGTGTGCTTAATATGAAATGTCAATAAATAAATGGATTATTAATAATAGGACAATTAGCCTGCTAATGGCCAATTAGCGAACTTTATTGAGAAAACACCATGGGTGATGACCTCATACAACGCACATAGTTTCTAGGAATAAAACGTGTTGGATCAATGAACATTCACACACGACTTCCTCTTGAAAACTGTTTGCGTTAGGCTACCTTACACAGATGTTTACCACATATAAAGTGTCTGTGATGGATAGCCTATGCCACATAGTTTCTTCTACGCACCTGTGTGATGCATTCAATAACGCAAACGGTAAAATTGTTAATACTGTGTGCAATGGCAACACTATCATAAACGATTTAATGGGGAAAATTGTGAGTGATGTACCTGCGAACGGAAACGTTTTCCTTAGAGTGACCGTGTGAGATGTATATACGAACAGAAACATACTTCTTGGATTAACTGTGTGGGATGTACATATTAATGGAAACATATTCTTGGATTGACTGTGTGGAACGTACATATGAACGGAAACGTTTAGCCGACACTAATTGTGTGGGATGTACATACGACCGGAAATGATTTGGCATGTATAATTGTATTTTGTAGCAGAAATGTATGTATAACCGTACTTGATCGCTCACCCGCCGCACACGACCTCATTTTGAGCGAGCATGTGTGCCAGGAGGGCCTATCCCCGATGGTTTCTGGGTCATGTGCGAAGGACCCCCTATCGCAATCACTAACTTGGCGACGGTTCAGAATGCCATCGTGGAAAGGGGTTAAAAACTGTTTGTATAGCACCTCGTTGTACCAGTGATGTGCTGCAGCCGGCTGTTAATCAGTAGCCCGCTTCCCTTCTCTCTCCTCTTCTCTCTCCTCCAACTTATCCAAAATATAATATTTAAAGGCTTACAACCCGCCTACGTCATCCTATTGTACTTGCTCTAAGAGTGGAGAAAATCATAAAGAGTGGAGACGCTCTACCTCCTTTCGCCGAAATGTGCACTACTGTAGGATGCTGCTAACGCGACACTACGATCAGAGACCCTTTCACGAAACTATGTGCGATGCATTAATCGCAGACGGTGGTGTAAAAGAACCGTCAAAAAAGGTGCAAAACATTTGCGATGGGAGAGCCATCAAACACGGTTCAGATTATAGTTATGTGTGCGATGCAGGGCACACGGTTAGTCCATTTGAACTGTTTGCGATGAGGCAAAACAATAGAAATGGGCGGCCATATCAATGTGTGTGTGTGATATACAGCATACAGTTCACTCTAATGAACTGTTTGCTATTTGGGAGTGAAACAGAAACGGTTAGCCAGATCAAGGTGTGTGTGATATACGACATACGGTTCACTCAGACGAACTATTTTCGATTAAGGAATATAACAGAAATGGTTCAACTTAACAAGATGTGTGTGATATGCGGCATACAGTTCACATGGATGAACTGTTTGTGATGAACCAAAAGAACACAAATGATACCTGTAAACAAGATGTGCGTGATACATGGCAAACAGCCGACTTGGATGAACTATTTGCGATGAGAAATTACAACACAGATGGTTAATACAGTAAGTTCGTGTGCGATTCTCTGTGTATAAAAAACTTTGAAAAATGCAAACTAGTTGCTTGCGGTGGCTAGGAGTATCGCACACGATGCGTCTGCGTATTCGTGTGCGATGATTAGTAAGTTGCACATATGTTTCCTTATGTTAACATGTGTGTGAATTTGCAATATGGACAGTTAATATGCAAATGCCTTCTGGACATCGGGCACACGCTTAAACTCAAAGAACTGTGTATGATACTAATACTTTCCATGAAAATTTAAGAACTTGGCTAACAACATTTGAGTAACATATATGTAGTGGTTACACTATTTCACAAAAGGAGGATGTAACACGGTTTTGACAACCATATGGTCCATATCTAGATACTTAACATAGTAACAACTATCACATTTTAAGAGGCTAACGGCCAACAACCATATGGTCCATATATACATACTTAACATAGTAACAGCTAGCACATTTTAAGAGGCTGAGCGCTAACAACCACAACTATCCACTGGAAGCAGCTTGATCACGGCGACTCGGCATCTCATCAATGAAAAGGAAGAGCCCTCCCGTGCCTTGGTAGAGCATGAGTAGAACAGTGTCTCCAATTTTCCAATATGGATGCATTGACACGACAAGCGAGAACTTGTTAATTTGAATGGTCCATTTCTGCGGGAAATGCAGTACCTTGCAATCACTTTGGCGTTATTAGCAGGCACAAGTGTAATTCGATCACGCCGGGAAATCGAACCAGGAACTGCTACAACGGGTCTGTTGAAATGTAGAACGAAAACCAATTGTAACATATCATTGAAGATATATATAGTTTATGAGCATCAATATTAAAATAAGACTTTTTACCAGCATTTTGTGCACACAATTAGTCTTGTTCAATGTGTGCACCGTAGGTATAGTTAATCCCATCCAAAATCCAGCGTTCATACGATGTGCTATCTCTGTCAGATTATTAACAAAGTTTATGACATGCTTAAAGTCCTTCCAGTGAAATTTGGTATGCTTAGTAACATATAGATTGTTCACTATGCATCCAACATATCTTGCTTAAAAGGTGGAAAGGTATTATTTATTCTGAACATGGCAGAAGAATATATAGTGCGCATAATTTGGTAAATAGAATTTGTTACTGCGTAGGAACGGAGTTAGAAAATGAAATCACAATTGGTTGCTTAAATAGTGATCAATTAGTCAGAACAAATACCCCGATTTTGGTAATTAATATGACAGCATGGAGAAAGTTGAAAGGACACTAACCTAGATCAGACTTTGATCGGCTGATGATGTTGGGGAAGTAAACATCCATGTCAATTAAACCAGGCTGTGGTGCACGCATCAGAATTTTATTACCAGCTTTCATTTCATAACACTTAGACATTTTTCTCCAAAGGTCTGCATTAAAATAGGAGTGACCATCTTTATCAAGTTTTACGCTAACCGTTATTGTATGTCCATGTTGCGTTGTCAATATGACATCCTGGGAGTCATCAATAAAGTAAAGCCCAAAATTTCCTTCTACTCCTATACTTGCAAAGCAAGGGATGTACTGCTTGAAATGAAAATTAAGATTGTAAATTAGATATATTGAAATACTAGAGCAAGATGCAAATGTGGGAGTACTTGATAGAACAAAGCAATATATAGATGAAAGCAAAGTACAAAAAAAATATAATTTAAAATAGATAATGTAACAAAGATTTTATGCAAATATATAGATGATGTAGCAACAGATGATATATGTTCACAAATTTAGGCCATGCCGACCGTGGTAGGTTGAGATTGAACATACCGAGCGCTCCTTGAAGTCATTCGAAATGGTGAGATAGAACTTCGTTTCCGACTAGCCGCGACCACACTTGCCTGATTTGTGCTTGCACTGTGGACACATGAATGAACACCCACGAATTAGCTAGGACAAAAATGATTCCACGATGATTTCTGCTGGTTGATTAACAACAAAGGACTGACTATGATATGAGATGAGTGAATGTTTCGCTAAGTTGATTACCTTCTCCCTGAGAAAAATCCCTGCCCAATCCCGCAGAAAACCCTAGTCGACCAGAGTCTAGAATGTCGGTGTAGATAGGCGGCGGCAAGCGGTAGGGGCGAAATCCCATGTTGTTTATAGCGCGACCTCCGCCCGCCGACAACAACGCCGTCGAGCTTAGGGTGGCCGCCGCGATAGAAGTTGATGAGGTGTAGAGTTGCGGAGGAGTCTGCGGTGAGTGGGTGGGGATGAATGGGGCGAGGGTTTTCTTTTTTCCTTTTGCATGTGTGAGTGAACACACACGGTTCGCAGAGGCGACAGAGATGAATCATGTGCGATAGTAAATCACCGAGATTCAATGGGAATCCAAATTTTCTTTGTCCTTTGTCCATGAGTTTTTTTTTCTACGATGAACATAAACCCTGCTAATCACCGTGTTCAAATTTGGAACTTTTTTGGGTTCATTTACAATATTTAGGGGATTACGTGCATTTTCTAGGCATTAATTTACAGAATTCAAATTCAAATAATCGGTGCTTGAAAAGGTGCATGAGAACGGTCTGGAAAACCATGGTCGTGCTATTTAGTAAATTCTCATGCCTTTTACAAGGAATGGGCAGATTTTTCAAGGAGATGTGTTTACTGGGTACTATATGAAATACATGCTTGGAAAACATGACCGCTGGCGTGGTGCCATGGTATGGCCTCACCATGCCTTGGTAAAAAATAGAGAATGTTTGTCTTATGTCGTCATGCACGCCATTCATAAATCGAACCATCACCCAGGAGAATTCATGGTTTTGAGGGGAATCAACAAGATTGAAGGGGTCGGTGTCAGGACCGGTTTTCCAATAAAACATTTATTGAGAAACCGACCCTTATATAGACCAGTATAGGAAAATCTTCCTTACTAGTAGACAAATCCTTGATACAGAAATCCAGAAGTACTAAATATTATACAAGGTTGAGCTGAGGCTGCTCAACAATTAATTACAAGCATGCCAACATTATACATAAAGGCGGATATGGCACAAGGGTGTGGTGGCATAACTACTGACTCGTAATAAAAGTGGTGGTGGATATGTCACAGTGAAGTGGGTGACATGACTCCTAATTCTTACATCTCATCGAGCGTCAGAGTGAGGCTCGATGGTTTTATTCGGGTAGCGGAAGCGTATATGATACAAGTGACCAATTCCAGGATCGCACGGGACTGACTGGGACTCCTCTAGGCGTCGGAATCGCTATCGTACTCTTAATCCATAAGATCGCCTTCGTCAACATCTGGCCAAATCAACAAGCCAGGTGAGTACTTTGAATGTACTCGCAAGACAGTTCAGACATAAGATATAACAAATGCAAACATGATGCACATGAGCAGTTTAGTAATGCACACTCAGATAATAAATTTGCACACCATGTTAAATAAAAAGGAAGTCAAGCGGTAGTCCTCCCGAAATCCCGATAAAATAACTGAAGACCGATCGGGTGTCTGAAGCGACGCCTCGAAAGGTAAAAAAAAATTAACATGCCGTAGTCGGGCGTTAGGGCGACACCGCATAAAGGGATTATATTGAAATGTAAATGATAGTGCATGCCACAGTCGGACGTCTTAAGCGACATCTCGAAAAGGGCTTATAATGAAAGTAAATAACAGGGATGCCACAGTCGGACATTGGAGCGACATCACGTAAAGGGCTTATATCGAAAGTAAATAACAAGAATGCCACCGTCAGACGTCTGAGCGACATCACATAAAGGGATTATATCGACCGTAAATGACAATAATGCCACAGTCGGACGTGTGAGCAACATCACATAAAGGGCTTATATCGAAAGTAAATGACAAGAATGCCACAGTCGGACGTCTGAGCGACATCACATAAAGGGCTTATATCGAAAGTAAACAACAAGAGTGCCACAGTCGGACATCTAAGTGACATCACATAAAGGGCTTATATTTCATCATTCGTATTCAATCAGTTCATGAATTTAAACCACTCCAAGGAAATACTCAGTACATAATAATAAACGGGTTAGTCCATCCACAGGAATAACAGTCAGCTGGGTTTAACACTCATGTTTATTCACCGGAGATTGTCACTGAGACTAACACTGAGACGGACATTGGGACTGACACTGAAACTGACATAGATAAGTTGATCACAGTCCTTGACCATAGGTACGGTTACTTGAATGGCTTTGACTCTGCAGAGTTTGTACTCTTTAACCACAGCCAACGGATTTCAGTAGTCACAAAGGACTAGTTCCGTTTATGGTATTTTAGAAGAACCACATCTAACCAGTACACACACATTCCACACCCCGTTGCCAGGGATCACCCTAGGCAACGTTCAAGAAAAACTTTAAGACGAGGAGGCCACAACCTCGAATAGCATGGGATCAAATTTATATCGCGCACTCTAAGGGGTGCCCCCCTCTCGGTCCCAACCGGAAACACCCATGCCCCCTGACCGGATTATGGGCTTTAATCCAGGGTCATGGAACCCTCATCATGGCCCCTCTATTTGGTGTGTACAAGGAAAGAGGCTTGCAACTTACTAAACCGTATTCTTTGCAGAAAACATGTGGCAGCACGAAAAGGGGACGCACGGTAACGTGACTTGATCCATGTTAACACTGGAGTTTAACGGTTGACATAAGACTGGCATGCTTCAAAAATACCATCTTACCACCTTTCATGTCACCACATGATCATGTTATCTCCCATCAAATGACACATCAAGTTTCGAAGCTCACTTGCAGTTGCCTTGCATGCAATATAACACTCACCGATGCTTATATTAAACATGCCATGAACTAACTACTCAAGTAAACATGCAAGACACTCGTCATATCAAAGGTTCAAACATGCTTGCCTGGTTCGGAGTAGTCGGAGTCTAGCTCGGTGAAGTTTGCGGCTCCGTCACCTCCTTCGGTATCTACGATATAAAAGAAAGTCGAATACTACGTAAAGACCGTGCATGCACAAAAAGTGTTCCAAATATTTTTCAAATAAATATGATAAAAAACTAGACAGAAAAATAAACATGACTTGGGTGATACTCGAAGTTCCCGACGGAACGGCCTCGCGGGCACGTCGGCGGCAGGGAGCGCACCCTGTGCTTCTCAGGCCACGGCAACGGTGCTGCAGCGTGCAAAGGGGAGGAGATGGCCACGCGGAGGCTTCTGGTGGCTTGGGCGGTGCTAGACAACACCGAAAGGCAGGGCCGGCCCCTGCTGACTGCCACGGGTGGGTCTGCCACCGCAGAAGACGCCGGTGTTGGCGAGACATGTCGCCACCGACGCTTGCGCCCGTCCAAACGACCGTGCGGCGCACTGGATAAGGAGAAGGAGCAGTGAGCATCGCGCCAACGCGGGCACTGGCGAGATTGACGCCATGCTCAGAAGAAACGACACTGTCGACTGAAACTGAATCACCGAATCTCTGAACTTTTCTGAATATTGACAGAAACAGTGCACGCTAGGTGCTTGATGTAATGTTTTTGCTTGTGGAAAAGCTTTCTGGAGTTGGGGCTTGGTGAGGTGACCTCTCAATGCATCTAGGGGCCGCCTGATTTATCTCAGAATTTTTGGAGAATAAAAATAATGAATTTCACCAAAAATTGCAAATCTGGTCCAAACTTGCAGCAAGAAAAAATTGAAAAATTTGAACTGTGGACAAGTGGATCTTGATGGATCTAGGTTGTGGGTACTAAGGACTAGCCAGGGGAGTTTGTTTGGGACTAAAACTCAAAAGGAATCTGGTACTTCCTTTGTAAGTCACCAAGGCCCAAAATAAATGACAGAAATAGTTTTGAGGATAAAATAAATAGAATAAAAAATGGGTTGAAACTTGCCGGAGTTGGGATACTTGACTTGATCCAAGGTAGGGGGTGGGTTTGGAAGAAGATATCAACATGTGACATGGCAAAAGAGAAATCTTTAAAAGGGAAAAGAATAAAAACCAAAATCCATAGGATTTCTTTTTAATAGAAATAATTGCAAAACCCTCCAATATTATTTGTGTTGAGCCAACACAATTTATGAAAAACCCTTAACACCAAAGATCAAGGTTGAGGAGGATATTTCAAAAAAAATATAGGTCATAATTTTTTTTGAGGAGAGTCCCTTTTAAAAAAATATTCAAATAACCTCCTTTAAATCAAATAAAGATTTTAATAAAAACCAAATCAAAATTTTGGAGTGTTACAACACCTACCCTCTTAGGAAAAATCTCGTCCCCGAGATTTCAGCTGATCCTCAAAGAGGCGTGGGTACTCTGTCCGAAGAAAATCGTCTCTTTCCCATGTTGCTTCGTCCTCGGTGTGATTGCTCCACTGGACTTTGAAAAACTTAATTGTTTTCTGACAGGTTCTCCTTTCAGACTCCTCCAATATTTTTATTGGACGTTCCCTGTAGGTGAGGTCTGGTTGCACGTTAATGTCCTCATGAGATACATGCTTCTCTGGGTTGCTTACACATTTCCTCAACTGTGAGACGTGGAACACGTTGTGGACGTCTGACTGCTCTTCGGGTAGGTCTAGCTGGTAGGCTACTGTGCCTCTTCGTGCAACTACACAGAAGGGTCCGATAAATCTTGGTGCTAGCTTTCCTTTAACTTTGAACTGTTGCAGGCCCCTCGTAGGAGATACTCGTAGGCACACATATTCACCGGGTTCAAAGCTGACTTCCCGATGTTTTCGATCATAATAACTCTTTTGTCGGCTTTGAGCTGTCTTGAGTCGGTCCCTGATTAGCCTAACTTTCTCCTCGGCTTCCTTGAGCATGTCTGGGCCGAAGATATGACTGTCTCCTATTTCTGACCAATTTAATGGAGTACGACATCTCCACCCGTACAAGGCTTCAAAAGGTGCCATTTGTAGGTTGGCTTGGTAACTGTTGTTGTTTGCGAACTCGGCATATGGCAAGCTTTCTTCCCAACTAGTTCCATAGGTGAGAACACATGCTCTCAGCATGTCCTCTAGGATTTGGTTCACGCGTTCTGTTTGTCCATCAGTCTAGGGGTGGTCTGCTGTATTGATTGGTAGTTGAGTTCCCAGAGCTTGTTGTAATTGATCCCAAAATCTAGAGATGAACTGAGTGCCTCTGTCGGATATTATTGTCTTTGGAATTCCATGCACACAAACTATGCGGGAGAGATAAAGTTTGGCAAGCTTATGGGTAGTGTGGGTCGTCTTTACTAGGATGAAATGTGCCACCTTAGTCAATCTATCTGTGATGACCCATATGGCATCATTTCCGTACCGTGACCGAGGTAGTCCGACAATAAAATCCATCCCAACTTCATCCCATTTCCACTCAGGTATCTTGTTTGGCTGTAATAGTCCTGCTGGTTTTTGGTGCTCGGCTTTAATGCGCTGACATGAATCACAACATGCAATGAATGTGGCTATATCCCTTTTCATACCGTGCCACCAAATTTTTTCCTGAATGTCCTTGTACATTTTGGTCCCTCCAGGATGGATTGAATATGGAGCGGTGTGGCCTTCGGCTAGAATTTGCTGTTTGAGATCTTCTATATTTGGTACACAAAGTCTGTCTCTGTACCATAATATTCCCTTATCGTCTATGACGAATTCTGAGGCCTTGCCCAAACTCACTTTTCTTTTTATGCCTTCGATGCTGGGGTGTCCATGCTGAGCCTCCTTAATCTGTTCCATTAGGGTAGGCTGCATTTCCAAATTTGACACATTGCCCTCTGTGACCATCACCAAGTTGAGTTTGGCAAACTCCTGCTGAAATTCAGGTCTCAAGTTTGGTAGACCGTCATTGCCCGAACTAGGGTTCCGACTAAGAGGATCTGCCACAACATTCGCCTTTCCCGGATGGTAGTGTGTGCCAACATCATAATCTTTCACTAATTCCAACCAGCGCCATTGTCGTAAATTGAGTTCTGGTTGTGTGAAAATATATTTGAGGCTTTTATGGTCCGTATATATTTCACAATGATTCCCAAGCAAAAAGTGCCTCCACTCTTTGAGTGCATGAATGACTGCTGCCAACTCCAGGTCATGAGTAGGATAATTTTCTTCATGCTTTCTTAGTTGCCTGGAAGCATATGCGACTACCTTGCCTTCTTGCATTAATACACATCCGAGGCCCTTCTGGGATGCGTCACAATACACTTCAAAACTTTTGTGTATGTCTGGCACAACCAATACTAGTGCTGTTGTTAATTTCCTTTTGAGTTCTTGGAAACTTTTCTCGCAGGCTTTAGTCCATACAAACTTCTTATCCTTCTTGAGTAACTGTCATTGGCTTTGCTATGGTGGAGAACCCTTCAATAAACCTTCGATAATATCCTGCCATTTCCAAGAAACTTCGCACATCTTTTACGTTGGCTGGTGGTTTCCAGCCAAGTACGGCCTTGCCTTTTTTTGGGTCTACTACAACACCTTCTTGGGTCAATACATGGCCTAGAAAACCAACCTGTCTTATACAAAATTCACATTTGCTGAATTTGGCGTATAATTGGTGTTTCCTTAATTCTCCCAGTACAATCCTGAGATGTTCAGCATGCTCTTCTGGTGTCTTGGAGTATACCAGAATATCATCAATGAACACCACAAAAAATTTGTCCATAAATTACAAAATATGCGGGGGCGTTTGTCAGTCCAAACGGCATTACTGTAAATTCATATAGTCCGTATCTGGAGGTGAATGTCGTCTTAGGGATATCCTCTGTCCGTACTTTTAATTGATGATACCCTGACCTTAAATCAATTTTTGAGAAAACCTCGACTTGTGCGAGCTGGTCAAACAAATCATTTATCCGTGGCATCGGATATTTGTTTTTGATGGTGACCATGTTGAGTGCTCGATAGTCTATACATAATCTCAGTGTCCCATCCTTTTTCTTGGCAAATAATACTGGTGAACCCCAAGGTGAGGAGCTGGCTCGTATAAATCCTTTGTCCAGTAATTCTTTTATTTGCTTCTTTAATTCTAACAACTCGGAGGGTGCCATTCTATAGGGATGCTTATAAATGGGGGTGGTTCCAGGTGCTAGCTAAATGATGAATTATATTTCCCGGTCTGGTGGCATGCCTGGTAGTTCTTCGGGAAATACGTCAGGGAACTCACACACCACTGGAACTTTGCTTAACTCTGAAACATCCACCTTGTTCAACCTTGGTTGCCGTGACATTTGTCTTTCTTGAGCTGCAATTTTTATTGTCTTCCCGTGATGATGGGTAAGAATTATAGCTCGATTGAAGCAATCGATAAATCCCTTGTTGGTGGTTAACCAGTCCATTCCTAGGATAACATCCAGTCCTTTATTTTCCAATACAATGAGGTTTTCCTGAAACTTTAGTCCTTCAAACTCAATAACTACACCTTGGCAGTAACTCTGAGTGATTTGCTTAATCCCGGGGGACTTGATGATCATGGATTTTTCCAAGGGAAGCATCGAAAAATCATTTTGCAAAGCAAATTTCTTTGAAATGAACGAGTGAGAAGCTCCAGAATCAAACAAAACCGTGGCAGGTATTGTGTTAACAGGAAACGTACCGAGTATGATATCCGGGGCATTCTGTGCTTCCTCCTTGGTCACATGGTTCAAGTGACCCTTCTTGTGATTGTTATTGGGGTTGAAGTTGTTACGCTTGGGTGTTGAATTATTTCCACTGTTGTTCGGTTTGGGGGCTGAGTTTCTTGGCTTTGGGCACTGTTTGGCATAGTGTCCTTCTTCTCCACAAGCATAACAAGTAACACCTGGGCGATATGTAAAATCCTTGTCCCTTGCATGAATTTTTTTGTTTGGACGTGGAACATTGGTCGTGGACTTGTTTGATCCATTCTTCTGAAAACCAGTCTTGTTCCGGTTGTTGCGAGCATGAGTAGTCTGGTCCCTTTTGCGCTTGCGAAAACCTCCAAGCTGCGGCATTCATTTTCCAATGTAATGGCTTTGTCCACAAGTGTTTTGAAATCTAAAAAAGTGTGTACGACCAGCTGGCATTTAAGTGCTGGTGCCAGACCGTCCAATTTTTTTTCCATCTTTTCATTTTCAGTCATGTGCTCTTCGTTGGCGTATCGAGATAATTGAGTAAACTGACTATTGTATTTAGTCACTGTCATGCTTCTCTGCTTGAGGTCATCAAATTCCCTTTTCTTGATCTTCATAATGCTTCTGGGAATGTGCGCCCCACGAAAACCTTCTTTAAATTCTTCCCAGGTGATGTCATTTTCATTGGGGTGCATGTGTAGGAAATTCTCCCACCATGATGCAGCTGCTCCAATGAGATAGTGAGGTGCATATAGTACCTTCTCATGGTCTGAACATTGTGCAATAATTAATTTCCTTTCGATGTCTCGAAGCCAATCATCGGCCTTAAGAGGTCTATCCGTGTGTGAGAATGTTGGGGGACGTGTCTTTTGTAGTTCAGACAATTTGGAATGCTGCTGATATGGTTCACGATGATTTCCCATATTGATCACATGGTTCATCATTTCTTGATGCTGCTGCTGGCTTTGCTCGTAAAGGCGGCATACTTGAGAAAATGCTGCTTCGCTGCCTTGCTGACTTGACTGCCCCTGTGTGAAATTGTTACTTGTCTGGGTACCATAATTTTCTTCCGGCGGACTTGGCATGGAACGAGTCCAAGGACGAGGCATTTTCCACTCTGGGGTATTTTTGTAAAACTCATGAGAAAAACTGAGTGGCAAAATAAATAATTTTGCAAAGGCGGAAATTTAAGAACTCCAACATTTTTCAAGAAAATACTTGATTGCGCATGGAGAAGGATCGCTCAGTACATATCTTACACGCAAGCCGTAATTATACAATACATCACTCAGGATGTGCGTACACATTCCTGACATGTTATTTAGGCTAGTGCACTTCTCCCAGTTCCTACATGATGCGCACACAAACTACTTCTCACCAAACCTATATATATATATATATATATATATATATATATATATATATAAACATATCATACAAGCTGGTACATCGCATGGCTGCTAGGCGCACTCAGTCGGAGATGGTGAGAATTTCCTTCGGCCTGCCGAGGGTAAGACCCAGTGATGCTGGAGACTCAACCTCCTCCTCACTAATAGGCTCCAGGCGCGAAGTACTAAGTTGAGGAGCTGGTGCGGGTGCGGCAGGTGGTGCAGTACTGACTGGGGTGGGAGCAATGACCTGGTCAAACTCCTCAGTGGTAGGCAGGCGGCGAGCGGTAGCGAAGATGGCAGGTGTATAGGATGCTGCGGACGAGACGTAAGTCAGTGGTGGTGCTGTATGGAGGAGCTCCCTCCTGTTGGCGGAACAGACCTGCACGAAGTCCATACGAGCAGCCACAAAGTCTTCCACGAGGTTATCAAAAGCTGCCTCGAGAGCCTTGAGATACTCAACCAACATCTCAATAGCCTCATCTCTCTCTCCCCTAGGGCAAGCGAATGCATAGTGACAAGTGTATGTCACGTGGCAGGGGAGGTAGCGGTAGCAACGAGCCTTCATCGAAGGAAGAGTATCCCGGAGACGAGCTATTGCCTCACGGGCAGCCATCTGCATGGCATGCCTCTCCGTAGGCATGGCCCTTCCCACAAATCAGAAGCGGCGTGTCTTAGAACGTCCTCCCTTGAATTGCACCGCGGCCTGGTGCATAGATACGCTGTCGCTGATCTTGTGCTGGTAGAATGTGAACTCCGGACGAGTCGATGGCCCGATCGCGACTTTGGTGATGGAGACGAGAAGCTTGATAAACCCCTCAAGTACATTGGCGAACACCTGTGACTCACAGTCGCTGCCCGCCATCTACAAAAGTAGACAAAAATTCCGAATAGTCAAATCATAAATTTATGATGACCAACAGAAAATTGCTACATTTGCTAAATATTAAAATGGCACTCATTATGCTAATAACCGATTAGTGATCGCACCTAGTGGCTTCCTACAGTCAGCCTGGCTCTGATACCAAGTTTGTCAGGACCGGTTTTCCAATAAAACATTTATTGAGAAACCGACCCTCATGTAGACCAGTATAGGAAAATCTTCCTTACTAGTAGACAAATCCTTGATACAGAAATCCAGAAGTACTAAATATTATACAAGGTTGAGCTGAGGCTGCTCAACAATTTATTACAAGCACGCCCACATTATACATAAAGGCGGATATGACACAAGGGTGTGGTGGCATAACTACTGACTCGTAATAAAAGTGGTGGTGGATATGTCACAGTGAAGTGGGTGACATGACTCCTAATTCTTACAGCTCATCGAGCGTCGGAGTGAGGCTTGATGGTTTTATTTGGGTAGCGGAAGCGTATATGATACAAGTGACCAATTCCAGGATCGCACGGGACTGACTGGGACTCCTCTAGGCGTCAGACTCGCTATCGTACTCTTCATCCATAAGATCAGCTTCGTCAACATCTGGCCAAATCAACAAGCCAGGTGAGTACTTTGAATGTACTCGCAAGACAGTTCGGACATAAGATATAACAAATGCAAACATGATGCACATGAGCAGTTTAGTAATGCACACTCAGATAATAAATTTGCACAACATGTTAACTAAAAAGGAAGTCAGGCGGTAGTCCTCCCGAAATCGCAATAAAATAATTGAAGACCGATCGGGTGTCTGAAGCGATGCCTCGAAAGGTAAAAAAATAAATTAACATGTCGCAGTCGGGCGTCAGGGCGACACCGCATAAAGGGCTTATATTGAAATGTAAATGATAGTGCGTGCCACAGTCGGACGTCTTAAGCGACATCTCGAAAAGGGCTTATAATGAAAGTAAATAACAGGGATGCCATAGTCGGACGTTTGAGCAACATCACGTAAAGGGCTTATATCGAAAGTAAATAACAAGAATGCCACAGTCGGACGTCTGAGCGACATCACATAAAGGGCTTATATCGACCGTAAATGACAAGAATTCCACAGTCGAACGTCTGAGCGACATCACATAAAGGGCTTATATCGAAAGTAAATGACAAGAATGCCACAGTCGGACGTCTGAGCGACATCACATAAAGGGCTTATATCGAAAGTAAACAACAAGAGTGCCACAGTCGGATGTCTGCGCAACATCACATAAAGGGCTTTTATTTCATCATTCGTATTCAATCAGTTCATGAATTTAAATCACTCCAAGGAAATACTCAGTACATAATAATAAACGGGTTAGTCCATCCACAGGAATAACAGTCAGCCGGGTTTAACACTCATGTTTATTCACCGGAGATTGTCACTAAGACTAATACTGAGACGGACGTTGGGACTGACACTGACACTGACATAGATAAGTTGATCACAGTCCTTGACCATAGGTACGGTTACTTGAATGGCTTTGACTCTGCAGAGTTTGTACTCTTTAACCACAGCCAACGGATTTCAGTAGTCACAAAGGACTAGTTCCGTTTACGGTATTTTAGAAGAAACACATCTAACCAGTACACACCCATTCCACACCCCGTTGCCAGGGATCACCCTAGGCAACATTCAAGAAAAACTTTAAGACGGGGAGGCCACAACCTCAAATAGCATGGGATCAAATTTATATCATGCACTCTAAGGGGTGCCCCCCTCTCGGTCCCAACCGGAAACACCCATGCCCCTTGACCGGATGATGGGCTTTAATCCAGGGCCATGGAACCCTCATCATGGCCCCTCTATTTGGTGTGTACAAGGAAAGAGGCTTGCAACTTACTAAACCGTATTCTTTGCAGAAAACATGTGGCAGCACGAAAAGGGGACGCACGGTAACGTGACTTGATCCATGTTAACACTGGAGTTTAACGGTTGACATAAGACTGGCATGCTTCAACAATACCATCTTACCACCTTTCATGTCACCACATGATCATGTTATCTCCCATCAAATGACACATCAAGTTTCGAAGCTCACTTGCAGTTGCCTTGCATGCATTATAACACTCACCGATGCTTATATTAAACATGCCATGAACTAACTACTCAAGTAAACATGCAAGACACTTGTCATATCAAAGGTTCAAACATGCTTGCCTGGTTCGGAGTAGTCGGAGTCTAGCTTGGTGAAGTTTGCGGCTCCGTCACCTCCTTCGGTATCTACGGTATAAAAGAAAGTCAGATACTACGTAAAGACCGTGCGTGCACAAAAATTGTTCCAAATATTTTTCGAATAAATATGATAAAAAACTAGACAGAAAAGTAAAGATGACAAAAAAAGAATTAATTAAAGTTCATCTTTTGTTTAAAAGTTATTAAGGTTTTAGTCCAGGGACTCATTTGTAATGAAACAGAAAGTTTCTAGGGGGTAGTTTATAAAAAGATAGAAAACGTTTCAGTTAGAAAGCGTATTTTGCCCGAAGGTGTTTTCAGAAAACGGTTCGAAAAAGAGAAAAAGCTGACGAGGGGGTCCCACCCGTGAGGTTTGAATTCAAAACAGAGCTCACCGGCGCCCGAGGGCTGCGGTGGTCGCCGGCGTCGATCCACGGCGAGGTAGGAGGAGTGGATGGTACCTACGGACTCACGGTGCTCTCCCACGTCTGTGGGTGGTGGAGTTGGTCGTCGGCGAGCACCACGTCGACGGCGGCCTTCACTCCGGTGGACGGTGGTTCGGGTGGTGGTGGATCTCGCCGAGGAGAGCCGCAGACGCCAAATTGAGGCTAGGGTCAGAAGAGTGGGTGCACTAGAAGGTTGCTGACGTGGTTTGGGAGGCGGAGGTGCACTCACCTGAGAGAATCGTGTCGGAGCCCGAAGCGGATTGGGGCGGCCAGAGTCGGGTAAGAAGACCTCCTCGAGGCCCTGCTAGTGGCTGGGCGTGGTTCTGGTGAGGTGGAGGGGTGATGCCTGGTCGAAGGCGAGCTCGGGCGCTATTTATAGCCGGCCCGAGGCGGTTGCCGAGAACGGGATAACTCCGGCGAGTGATTACGACGAGGAAATGGTCGGGCAGGTGGTTTAGGTGGCTGGGCATCATCGTATTGGTCTACTGGATCCGTTCAAGGGCTAAACTTGGCCTGACTTGGGTGATACTCCAAGTTCCCGACGGAACGGCCTCGCGGGCACGTCAGCGGCAGGGTGCACGCCCTGTGCTTCTCAGGCCACGGTGACGGTGCTGCAGCATGCACAGGGGAGGAGATGTCCACGCGGAGGCTTCTGGTGGCTTGGGCGGTGCTGGACGGCGCCGAAAGGCAGGGCCGGCCCCTGCTGGCTGCCACGGGTGGTTCTGCCACCGCAGAAGACGCCGGCGTTGGTGAGACACGTCGCTACCGACGCTTGCACCCGTCCAAACGACCGTGCGGCACACTGGATAAGGAGAAGGAGCACTGAGCATCGCGCCAACGCGGGCACTGGCGAGATTGACGTCGTGCTCTAAAGAAACGACACTGTCGACTAAAACTGAATCACTGAATCTCTGAACTTTTCTGAATATTGACAGAAATAGTGCACGCCAGGTGTTTGGTGAAATGTTTTTGGCATGTGGAAAAGCTTTCTGGAGTTGGGGCTTGGTGAGGTGACCTCTCAATGCATCTAGGGGCTGCCTGATTTCTCTCAGAATTTTTGGAGAATAAAATAATGAATTTCACTAAAAATGGCAAATCTGGTCCAAACTTGCAGCAAGCAAAATTTGAAAAATTTAAACTGTGGACAAGTGGATCTTGATGGATCTAGGTTGAGGGTACTAAGGACTAGCCAGGGGAGTTTGTTTGGCACCAAAACTCAAAAGGAATCTGGTACTTCCTTTGTAAGTCACCAAGGCCCAAAATAAATGACAGAAATAGTTTTGAGGATAAAATAAATAGAATAAAAATAAAAAATGGGTTGAAACTTGCTGGAGTTGGGATACTTGACTTGATCCAAGGTAGGGGGTGGGTTTGGAAGAAGATATCAACATGTGACATGGCAAAAGAGAAATCTTTAAAAGGGAAAAGAATAAAAACCAAAATCCATAGGGATTTCTTTTTAATAGAAATAATTGCAAAACCCTCCAATATTATTTGTGTTGAGCCAACACAATTTATGAAAAACCCTTAACACCAAGGATCAAGGTTGAGAAGGATATTTCAAAAAAAATATTTGTCATAATTTTTTTTGAGAAGGAGAGTCCCTTTTAAAAAATATTCAAATAACCTCCTTTAAATCAAATAAAGATTTTAATAAAAACCCAATCAAAATTTTGGAGTGTTACAGTCGGGAAGCCAAATTTCCTTCCTAGCTTGTCATTCAGTTTTTTCTACAATCAACATACCCCCTCGAATGCAACGTGCTCAAATTTGGCATCTTTCCGGGCTCATTTACCATATTAGGGGATTATGTGCATTTTCTAGGCATTAATCCACATAATTCAATTCAAACAATCAGTGCATGAAAAGGTGCACATGAACGGTCTGAAAAACCCATACTCATGGTATTTAGTAAATTCTCAAGCCTTTTACAAGGAATGGGCAGAGATTTCAAGCGAATGCGTGGCAATAGTCAACCAAAACGCGTCATTTACTGGGTTAGCAACTATAGAAAAATGAAATACGTGCTTGAAAAACATGACGCCTGGCATGGTGCCATCATGGTATGGCCTCGCTGTGCCCTGGTTAAAAGCTGAGAAAGTTTGATTAATGTTGTCATGCATGCCCTTCATAAATCAAAACCATCACTGAGGAAGTTCCATGCTTTCGAGAGGGAAATTACCAAGATTGAAAGGGAATCCAAATTTTCGTCCTAGTTTGTCATTCAGTTTTTTCCAATGATCAACATACTATCTCAGATGCAACATGTTCAAATTTGACATTCTTCCTGGCTCATTTACCATATTTAGGGGATTATTTGCATTTTCTAGGCATTAATGCACATAATTCAAATTCGAACAATCGGTGCATGAAAAGGTGCACAAGAACGGTCTGGAAAACCATGCTCGTGCTATTTAGTACATTCTCATGCCTTTTACAAGGAATGGGCAGATATTTCAAGGAAATCTGTGGCAATAGTCAACCATAAACGTGTTGTTTACTGGGTTAGCAACTATACAAAAATTAAATGCATGCTTGGAAAACATGACGCCTGGCGTGGTGCCATGGTATGGCCTCACCATGCCCTGGTAAAAATTTGAGAATGTTTTCCTTATGTCTTTATGCATGCCTTTCATAAATCAAACCATCACCGAGGAAGTTTCATTGTTTCAAGGGGGAAATCACAAAGATTGAAGGGGGATCCAAATTTCCTTTGTCCTTTGTCCATGAGTTTTTTTTCTATGATGAACATACACCCTGCAAATCACCACGTTCAAATTTGACACTTTTCCGGGTTCATTTACCATATTTAGGGTATTATGTGCATTTTCTAGGCATTAATGCACACAATTCAAGTTCAAACAATTGGTGCATGAAAGCGTGCACAAGAACGGCCTGGAAAACGATGCTCGTGCCATTTAGTAAATTCTCATGCCTTTTACAAGGAATGGACATATATTTTGATGAAATGTGTGGCAATAGTCAACCACAAACGTTTGTTTATTGGGTTTTCAACTATAGAAAAAACTTAAATAAATGCTTGAAAAACATGACGCCTGGCATGGTGCCATGGTATGACCTCACCATGCCCTGGTAAAAATTTGAGAAGGTTTGGCTTATGTCATCATGCACACCCTTCCTAAATTGAACCATCGTCGGGGAAGTTCCATGCTTTCGAGAGGGAAATCACCAAGATTGAAGGAGAATCCAAATTTTCTTTGTTCTTTTCCCTGGAGTTTTTTTTCTATGAAGAACATACACCCTACAAATCACCGTGTTCAAATTTGGCATTTTTCCAGGCTCATTTACCATATTTAGGGGATCATGTGCATTTTCTAGGCATTTGGCGCATATAAATCCAATCCAGCTACAACTGCACGGATGTGATGTGAGGGACGTGGATTGCCGTTCGATCGCGGCGCATCCTACGGAGCACACACACGATCCACATGGATGGGGCTCCGGCCAATCATAACGCAACACACAGTAGCCTCAGCGCACAATGTTTCCGGAAGCGACGAAGATGAACCGTGTGCGATAATGAACGAGCAAAATTGTAAGGGAAGCCAAATTTCCTTTGTCGTTTGTCGTTGAGCTCTTAAAAACCACCGCACTGTACGACTACCTGGCCCCTCCGTCCCAGAGCTCTCTCCAAGCATCGTTCATGGCACCGCGACGCATAGTAACTGATAAGGAAGCGATGGCATCCCGCCACGCCGTGTTCCTCGTCGTTCACGACCACACACATGGTAAGGAAGCGATGGCATCTCGCCGCGCCGAGTTCATCGCCGCTGGCGGCCACACAGTTACGTGGGCGGACTTTGAGGTTGCCATGTGGCCAAATGTGCGGTGGATATTGAGGTGGCCAAAGCCGCACAGGAGGATCAGAAAAGGCAGAAAGCAATCAAGAAAAGAGAGTCCCGCCGCCGCAAGAAAGAAGAGGCCACACGCCATGGTGAGGAGAGCTTGGCGGAGATCGAAGCACGGTGGGCTGCCGCCTACAAGGCTAGGAAGGAGAATGCCGACGTCTGGCCAGCATGCCCCGATGGTAGCATGTGAGAAGTAGTTTATGTTTGTAGTATTAGAGAAAATTACCAGTAGTACTTTAAGTTTGTAGTATTAACGTACAATGTCGGTAAGAGCATCCTTTGAGGGCTTTGAGTGTTGATTAGCATGTGTGCCCGTGTTTTTTTTGCATTAATCATTAGAAGATCACAAAACACACGGTTTCTGTGCCGTACCCGTGTGTTTCTTTTTGCGTTAATGATCCATAAGTCAGTTACCTGTGCGATGGTTCCTAATAAATCAGGCGTACCATTGACCGAAAAAAATTGACTACACATGTACATTTTTTTAGAGATGGGATCTGCCAATTTTCTGTTTTCTCGCACACGAGTATTTTACGCGCTTTGTCTGTGTTGTGTGTTTTCCCCACCCAAGTTTCAAGTTTCGCAGTGAAAAATTTTCATTAGGCGCGCGATTTCAGAATGTATTCCTCCAACCACATGCCCACCCATCAAATTTCCTCAGTATCTCCCCCCCCCCCGCGCCTCCCCCTACCGGCAGCTCAAACCTCCGCTGCCGCAACCACAACTTCAACCACATCTACATTCTTCTTGGATCCAGTCAGGTAACCCACCGATCTCTATCACGGCCTCGACCTGATTGCTTAAATGGCACCTGTGAAACATCCTCATGCCTCCAAATGAAGGAAATATGCCCTAGAGGCAATAATAAAGTTATTATTTATTTCCTCATATCATGATAAATGTTTATTATTCATGCTAGAATTGTATTAACCGGAAACATGATACATGTGTGAATACATAGACAAACATATAGTCACTAGTATGCCTCTACTTGACTAGCTCATTAATCAAAGATGGTTATGTTTCCTAACCATTGACATGTGTTGTCATTTGATTAATGGGATCACATCATTAGGAGAATGAGATGATTGACATGACCCATCCCGTTAGCTTACACTTGATCGTTTAGTATTCTGCTATTGCTTCCTTCATGACTTATACATGTTCCTGTAACTATGAGAATTGTGTAACTCCCGTTTACCGGAGGAACACTTTGGGTACTACCAAACGTCACAACGTAACTGGGTGATTATAAAGGAGTACTACAGGTGTCTCCGAAGGTACATGTTTAGTTAGCATAATTCGAGATTAGGTTTTGTCACTCCGATTGTCGGAGAGGTATCTCTGGGCCCTCTCGGCAATGCTCATCACCTAAGCCTTGCAAGCATGTAACTAATGAGTTAGTTATAAGATGAAGTATTATAGAACGAGTAAAGAGACTTGTCGATAATGAGATTGAACTAGGTATTGGATACCGACGATCGAATCTCGGACAAGTAACATACCGATGACAAAGGGAACAACGTATGTTGTTATGCTGTTTGCCCGATAAAGATCTTCGTAGAATATGTAGGAACCAATATGGGCATCCAGGTCCCGCTATTGGTTATTGACCAGAGATGTGTCTCAGTCATGTCTACATCGTTCTCGAACCGTAGGGTCCGCACGCTTAAGGTTTCGATGACAGTTATATTATGAGTTTATGTATTTTGATGTAACGAAGGTTGTTCGGAGTCCCGGATATGATTACGGACATGACGAGGAGTCTCGAAATGGTCGAGACATAAAGATTGATATACTGGACGGATATATTTGGACACCGGAAAGGTTCCGGAGAAGTTTGGAGCCCCGGGAGGTTACTAGAACCCCCCGGGAGGTATATGGGCCTTATTGGGCCCATGTAGGAGGAAGAGAGAAGGAGCAAGGGAGGGGGGCGCGCCCCCCCAAGCCCAATCCGAATTGGGGAGGGGGGCCGACCCCCCCTTTCCTTTCTCCTTCCCCCTCTTCCTATTACTACTACTAGTACTACTTCCTAATACTAGTACTCTTTCCTTCCCCCTCCAAATAAGATAAGGAAAAGAGAGGGAAACCTACTTGGAGTAGGTTTCCCCCTCCTCATGGCGCGCCCCCCTAGGGCCGGCCACCTCCTCCCTCCCTCCTTTATATACGGGGGTAAGGGGGCACCCTAGAACACACAAGTTGATCATTGATCATTCCTTAGCCGTGTGCGGTGCCCCCCTCCACGATATTACACCTCGGTCATATTGTAGCGGTGCTTAGGTGAAGCCCTGCAACAGGAGAACATCAAGATCGTCACCACGCCGTCGTGCTGACGGAACTCCCCCTCGACGCCTCTGCTGGATCGGAGATCGAGGGTGCGTCATCGAGCTATAGGCGTGTCAAGAACTCAGAGGTGCCGGAGTAACGGTACTTGGATCGGTTGAACCGGAGGACGTACGACTACTTCCTCTACGTTGCGTCAACGCTTCCGCTTCAGTCTACGAGGGTACGTAGACAACACTCTCCCCTCGTTGCTATATCATCACGATGATCTTGCGTGTGCGTAGGAAATTTTTTGAAATTACTACGTTCCCCAACAGTGGCATCCGAGCCTAGGTTTTATGTGTTGATGTTATATGCACGAGTAGAACACAAGTGAGTTGTGGACGATATAAGTCATACTGCCTACCAGCATGTCATACTTTGGTTCAACCGTATTGTGAGATGAAGCGGCCCGGACCGACATTACGCGTACGCTTACGTGAGACTGGTTTCACCGTTACGAGCACTCGTGCTTAAAGGTGGCTGGCGGGTGTCTGTCTCTCTCACTTTAGTTGAACCAAGTGTGGCTATGCCCGGTCCTTGTGAAGGTTAAAACGGAGTCTATTTGACAAACTATCGTTGTGGTTTTGATGCATAGGTGAGATTGGTTCTTGCTTAAGCCCGTAGCAGCCATGTAAAATTTGCAACAACAAAGTAGAGGACGTCTAACTTGTTTTTGCAGGGCATGTTGTGATGTGATATGGCCAAGACATGATGCTATATTTTATTGTATGAGATGATCATGTTTTGTAACCGAAGTTATCGGCAACTGGCAGGAGCCATATGGTTGTCGCTTTATTGTATGAAATGCAAATGCCCTGTAATTGCTTTACTTTATCACTAAGCGGTAGCGATAGTCGTAGAAGCAATAGATGGCGTAACGACAACGATGCTACGATGGAGATCAAGGTGTCGCGCCGGTGACGATGGTGATCACCACGGTGCTTCGAAGATGGAGATCACAAGCACAAGATGATGATGGCCATATCATATCACTTATATTGAATGCATGTGATGTTTATCCTTTATGCATCTTATCTTGCTTTGTTTGACGGTAGCATTTTAAGATGATCTCTCACTAATTATCAAGAAGTGTTCTCCCTGAGTATGCACCGTTGCAAAAGTTCTTCGTGCTGAGACACCACGTGATGATCGGGTGTGATAGGCTCTACGTTCAAATACAACGGGTGCAAAACAGTTGCACACGCGAAATACTCAGGTTATACTTGACGAGCCTAGCATATACAGATATGGCCTCGGAACACGGGGACCGAAAGGTCGAGCGTGAATCATATAGTAGATATGATCAACATAGAGATGTTCACCATTGAAACTACTCCATCTCCACGTGATGATCGGACATGGTTTAGTTGATTTGGATCACGTAATCACTTAGATGACTAGAGAGATGTCTGTCTAAGTGGGAGTTCTTTAGTAATATGATTAATTGAACTTAAATTTATCATGAACTTAGTACCTGATAGTATTTTGCTTGTCTATGTTTGTATGTAGATAGATGGCTCGTGCTTTTGTTCCGTTGAATTTTAATGCATTCCTTGAGAAAGCAAAGTTGAAAGATGATGGTAGCAATTACACGGACTGGGTCCGTAACCTAAGGATTATCCTCATTGCTGCATAGAAGAGTTACGTCCTGGAAGCACCGCTGGGTGCCAGGCCTGCTGCTGATGCAACTGACGACGTTAAGAACGTCTGGCAGAGCAAAGCTTATGACTACTCTATAGTTCAGTGTGCCATGCTTTACAGCTTAGAACCGGGTCTTCAACGACGTTTTGAACATCATGGGGCATATGAGATGTTCCAGGAGTTGAAGTTAATATTTCAAGCAAATGCCCGGATTGAGAGATATGAAGTCTCCAATAAGTTCTACAGCTGCAAGATGGAGGAGAACAGTTCTGTCAGTGAGCATATACTCAAAATGTCTGGGTATAATAATCACTTGATTCAACTGGGAGTTAATCTTCCGGATGATAGCGTCATTGACAGAATTCTCCAATCACTGCCACCAAGCTACAAGAGCTTCGTGATGAACTATAATATGCAAGGGATGAACAAGACTATTCCCGAGCTCTTCGCAATGCTGAAAGCCGCGGAGGTAGAAATCAAAAAAGGAGCATCAAGTGTTGATGGTCAACAAGACCACTGGTTTCAAGAAAAGGGGCAAAGGGAAGAAGAAGGGTAACTTCAAAAGGAACGGCAAACAAGTTGCTGCTCAAGTGAAGAAACCCAAGTCTGGACCTAAGCCTGAAACTGAGTGCTTCTACTGCAAGCAGACTGGACACTGGAAGCGGAACTGCCCCAAGTATTTGGCGGATAAGAAGGATGGCAAAGTGAACAAAGGTATATGTGATATACATGTTATTGATGTGTACCTTACTAATGCTCGCAGTAGCACCTGGGTATTTGATACTGGTTCTGTTGCTAACATTTGCAACTCGAAACAGGGACTACGGATTAAGCGAAGATTAGCTAAGAACGAGGTGACGATGCGCGTGGGAAATGGTTCCAAAGTCGATGTGATCGCGGTCGGCACGCTACCTCTACATCTACCATCGGGATTAGTTTTAGACCTGAATAATTGTTATTTGGTGCCTGCGTTGAGCATGAACATTATATCTGGATCTTGTTTGATGCGAGACGGTTATTCATTTAAATCAGAGAATAATGGTTGTTCTATTTATATGAGTAATATCTTTTATGGTCATGCACCCTTGAAGAGTGGTCTATTTTTATTAAATCTCGATAGTAGTGATACACATATTCATAATGTTAAAGCCAAAAGATGCAGAGTTGATAATGATAGTGCAACATATTTGTGGCACTGCCGTTTAGGTCATATTGGTGTAAAACGCATGAAGAAACTCCATACTGATGGACTTCTGGAATCACTTGATTATGAATCACTTGGTACTTGCGAACCGTGCCTCATGGGCAAGATGACCAAAACACCGTTCTCCGGATCTATGGAGAGAGCAACAGATTTGTTGGAAATCATACATACAGATGTATGTGGTCCGATGAATGTTGAGGCTCGTGGCGGATATCGTTATTTCCTCACCTTCACAGATGATTTGAGCAGATATGGATATATCTACTTGATGAAGCACAAGTCTGAAACATTTGAAAAGTTCAAAGAATTTCAGAGTGAAGTAGAAAATCATCGTAATAAGAAAATAAAGTTTCTACGATCTGATCGTGGAGGAGAATATTTGAGTTACGAGTTTGGTTTACATTTGAAACAATGTGGAATAGTTTCGCAACTCACGCCACCTGGAACACCACAGCGAAATGGTGTGTCCGAACGTCGTAATCGTACTTTACTTGATATGGTGCGATCTATGATGTCTCTTACCGATTTACCGCCATCGTTTTGGGGTTATGCTTTAGAGACGGCCGCATTCACGTTAAATAGGGCACCATCAAAATCCGTTGAGACGACGCCTTATGAACTGTGGTTTGGCAAGAAACCAAAGTTGTCGTTTCTCAAAATTTGGGGCTGCGATGCTTATGTGAAGAAACTTCAACCAGATAAGCTCGAACCCAAATCGGAGAAATGTGTCTTCATAGGATACCCAAAGGAGACAATTGGGTACACCTTCTATCACAGATCTGAAGGCAAGATTTTTGTTGCTAAAATCGGATCCTTTCTAGAGAAGGAGTTTCTCTCGAAAGAAGTGAGTGGGAGGAAAGTAGAACTTGATGAGATAACTGTATCTACTCCCTTATTGGAAAGTAGTTCATCACAAGAACCGGTTCCTGTGACAACTACACCAATTAGTGAGGAAGCTAATGATATTGATCATGAAACTTCAGATCAAGTTTCTACTGAACCTCGTAGGTCTACCAGAGTAAGATCCGCACCAGAGTGGAACGGAAATCCTATTCTGGAAGTCATGTTACTAGACCATGATGAACCTACGAACTATGAGGAAGCGATGATGAGCCCAGATTCCGCAAAATGGCTAGAGGCCATGAAATCTGAGATAGGATCCAAGTATGAGAACAAAGTATGGACTTTGGTTGACTTGCCCGATGATCGGCAAGCCATTGAGAATAAATGGATCTTTAAGAAGAAGACTGACGCTGATGGTAATGTTACTGTCTACAAAGCTCGACTTGTTGCAAAAGGTTTTCGACAAGTTCAAGGGGTTGACTACGATGAGACTTTCTCACCCGTAGCGATGCTTAAGTCTGTCCGAATCATGTTGGCTATTGCTGCATTTCATGATCATGAAATTTGGCAAATGGATGTCAAGACTGCATTCTTGAATGGATTTCTAGAAGAAGAGTTGTATATGATGCAACCTGAAGGTTTTGTTGATCCAAAAAGTGCTGACAAAGTGTGCAAGCTCCAACGTTCCATTTATGGACTGGTGCAAGCATCTCGGAGTTGGAATAAACGTTTTGATAGTGTGATCAAAGCATATGGTTTTATACAGACTTTTGGAGAAGCCTGTATTTACAAGAAAGTGAGTGGGAGCTCTGTAGCATTTCTAGTTTTATATGTTGATGACATATTATTAATTGGAAATGATATAGAATTTCTCGATAGCATAAAGGGATACTTGAATAAAATTTTTTCTATGAAAGACCTCGGTGAAGCTGCTTACATATTGGGCATCAAGATCTATAGAGATAGATCAAGACGCTTAATAGGACTTTCACAAAGTACATACCTTGACAAAATTTTGAAAAAGTTCAAAATGGATCAGGCAAAGAAAGGATTCTTGCCTGTGCTACAAGGTGTAAAGTTGAGTCAAACTCAATGCCCGACCACAGCAGAAGATAGAGAGAAAATGAAAGATGTTCCCTATGCTTCAGCCATAGGCTCTATCATGTATGCAATGCTGTGTACCAGACCTAACGTATGCTTAGCAATAAGCTTGGCAGGTAGGTACCAAAGTAATCTAGGAGTGGATCACTGGACAGCGGTCAAGAACATCCTGAAATACCTAAAAAGGACTAAGGATATGTTTCTCGTATATGGAGGTGACAAAGAGCTATTCGTAAATGGTTACGTCGATGCAAGCTTTGACACTGATCCGGACGATTCTAAATCGCAGACCGGATACGTGTTTTTATTAAACGGTGGAGCTGTAAGTTGGTGCAGTTCTAAACAAAGCGTCGTGGCGGGATCTACATGTGAAGCGGAGTACATAGCTGCTTCTGAAGCAGCAAATGAAGGAGTCTGGATGAAGGAGTTCATTTCCGATCTAGGTGTCATACCTAGTGCATCGGGACCAATGAAGATCTTCTGTGACAATACTGGTGCAATTGCCTTGGCAAAGGAATCCAGATTTCACAAGAGGACCAAGCACATCAAGAGACGCTTCAATTCCATTCGAGACCAAGTCCAAGTGGGAGACATAGAGATTTGCAAGATACATACGGATCTGAATGTTGCAGACCCGTTGACTAAGCCTCTCTCACGAGCAAAACATGATCAGCACCAAGACTCCATGGGTGTTAGAATCATTACTATGTAATCTAGATTATTGACTCTAGTGCAAGTGGGAGACTGAAGGAAATATGCCCTAGAGGCAATAATAAAGTTATTATTTATTTCCTCATATCATGATAAATGTTTATTATTCATGCTAGAATTGTATTAACCGGAAACATGATACATGTGTGAATACATAGACAAACATATAGTCACTAGTATGCCTCTAGTTGACTAGCTCATTAATCAAAGATGGTTATGTTTCCTAACCATTGACATGTGTTGTCATTTGATTAATGGGATCACATCATTAGGAGAATGAGGTGATTGACATGACCCATCCCGTTAGCTTAGCACTTGATCGTTTAGTATTCTGCTATTGCTTCCTTCATGACTTATACATGTTCCTGTAACTATGAGAATTGTGTAACTCCCGTTTACCGGAGGAACACTTTGGGTACTACCAAACGTCACAACGTAACTGGGTGATTATAAAGGAGTACTACAGGTGTCTCCGAAGGTACATGTTGAGTTAGCATAATTCGAGATTAGGTTTTGTCACTCCGATTGTCGGAGAGGTATCTCTGGGCCCTCTCGGCAATGCTCATCACCTAAGCCTTGCAAGCATGTAACTAATGAGTTAGTTATAAGATGAAGTATTACAGAACGAGTAAAGAGACTTGTCGATAACGAGATTGAACTAGGTATTGGATACCGACGATCGAATCTCAGACAAGTAACATACCGATGACAAAGGGAACAACGTATGTTGTTATGCGGTTTGACCGATAAAGATCTTCGTAGAATATGTAGGAACCAATATGGGCATCCAGGTCCCGCTATTGGTTATTGACCAGAGATGTGTCTCAGTCATGTCTACATCGTTCTCGAACCGTAGGGTCCGCACGCTTAAGGTTTCGATGACAGTTATATTATGAGTTTATGTATTTTGATGTACCGAAGGTTGTTCGGAGTCCCGGATATGATTACGGACATGACGAGGAGTCTCGAAATGGTCGAGACATAAAGATTGATATATTGGACGGATATATTTGGACAACGGAAAGGTTCCGGAGAAGTTTGGAGCCCCGGGAGGTTACTGGAACCCCCCGGGAGGTATATGGGCCTTATTGGGCCCATGTAGGAGGAAGAGAGAAGGAGCAAGGGAGGGGGGCGCGCCCCCCAAGCCCAATCCGAATTGGGGAGGGGGCCGGCTCCCCCTTTCCTTTCTCCTTCCCCCTCTTCCTATTACTACTACTAGTACTACTTCCTAATACTAGTACTCTTTCCTTCCCCCTCCAAATAAGATAAGGAAAAGAGAGGGAAACCTACTTGGAGTAGGTTTCCCCCTCCTCATGGCGCGCCCCCCCTAGGGCCGGCCACCTCCTCCCTCCCTCCTTTATATACGGGGGTAAGGGGGCACCCTAGAACACACAAGTTGATCATTGATCGTTCCTTAGCCGTGTGCGGTGCCCCCCTCCACGATATTACACCTCGGTCATATTGTAGCGGTGCTTAGGCGAAGCCCTGCAACAGGAGAACATCAAGATCGTCACCACGCCGTCGTGCTGACGGAACTCCCCCTCGACGCCTCTGCTGGATCGGAGATCGAGGGTGCGTCATCGAGCTGTACGCGTGTCAAGAACTCGGAGGTGCCGGAGTAACGGTACTTGGATCGGTTGAACCGGAGGACGTACGACTACTTCCTCTACGTTGCGTCAACGCTTCCGCTTCAGTCTACGAGGGTACGTAGACAACACTCTCCCCTCATTGCTATATCATCACCATGATCTTGCGTGTGCGTAGGAATTTTTTTGAAATTACTACGTTCCCCAACACCAAATCCCCACCTCCCCTACCTCCAGAGCATCACCGTGCAAGCCCAACCACATATCACGTGGAGGTCGAGGAGCTGATGGCGGTCCATGGGCTATGGCCGCTCTGCATGTTGACCCGGAGGAACACCTCGCCTCCATCACGACCGACATGGTGCAGGCTCTGGCCCAGAAGAAGTGCCCTGGCGACTACCCCCCATGACTTAACATGTATGATCTGACCAGCTAAATCTTACCAATACCACTTGCAATGGCTATGTTTTGTATGGTTGATGTATTAAGCATGTTCGTGCCTTGTTTATTTCAGTACTACACACTGTGTGATGTTCAAGTATTAACTGTCCAGTTCAATTTCACCAATACCAGCAACAAACTTACAATACATGACCCAGGATATCACTAGAGATGCTGCCAATTTGCTATTTTTGGCGGATGCTAACCCTGTTGTACTTAACATGCCTGTCCATGTACTTACGCAGGGTCATAACGGCCGATGGTGTTGTTTGCCGTCGAGGTTAGCTGCATCCCATGTCTTATAGTATTTCACATCATTTGTGCAATTGCAGTTTAATTTCTACCATTTACTGGTAGCATGTAGGTACACATGTTGTGGGCACTGATCCATGCTTCGACCTAGAAGAAGAGCTCGCCTCCGCCGCCGCTGACTTTGGGCGGGCTCTGGCCAAGATGAAGTGCCCCAGCAACTACCCCTCAGGACTTACCAAGTATGAATTCACCAGTTCAATCTTACCAATACTGGTTGCAATTAATGGCTATGTTTTGTACGGTCGATGTCTTAAGCATCTTGTAGTAAACATGCCTAACACGTTTTAGCTATTTTCCCTACCTTTTTATAGACAACTGGGCCATTATCTTCTATGGCAACACCTGCCTTGTGATGTTTAACTCTGCCAATTGCATTTTTATCAGTACCGGTTTCAATGGCCATTAAGCCTATTGCAATTAATAGTTGAATCCATTTTTAAACAGTTGTATTTCAATGGATACAAACTTCAAAACATGACTTAGGATGATGTTAAGCCTGTTGCACTTAACAGTTGTATCCATTTTTTAATCTGTCCCTTTGCTACCATGCTACTCTCCGCAATGAATATATACTAGAGATGCTACCCATTTGCTATTTTTGGTGGATGCTAACCCTGTTGTACTTAACATGCCTATCCATGTACTTACGCATGGCCATAATGGGCGATGCTCTTGTTTGCCGTCGAGGTTAGCTGCATCCCATGTCTTACAGTATTTTACATCATTTGTGCAATTGCAGTTTGGCTTCTAACATTGACTTGCTTCTTGTAGGTACACATGTAGGGGGCACTGATCCACGCTTCAACCCGGAGGAAGAGCTCGCGTCCGCGGCCAAGATGAAGTGCCCCAACAACTACCTCTCATGACTTACCAAGTATGAACTCACCAGTTCAATCTTACCAATACCGGTTGCAATTAATGGCTATGTTTTGTACGGTCGATGTCTTAAGCATCTTGTAGTAAACATGCCTAACACGTTTTAGCTATTTTCCCTACCTTTTTATAGACAACTAGGCCATTATCTGCTCTGGCAGTACCTGCCTTGTGATGTTTAACTCTGCCAATTGCATATTTATCAGTATCGGTTTCAATGACCATTAAGCTTGTTGCAATTAATAGTTGTATCCATTTTTAAACAGTTGTATTTCAATGGCTACAAACTTACAAAACATGAATGAGGATGTTGTTAAGCCTGTTACAATTAACAGTTGTATCCATTATTTGATCCGTCCCTTTGCTACCATGCTACTCTTTCGCAATGAAGATATCACTACAAATGCTGCCGTTTTATTACCATTTGCTATTTTTGGTGGATGTTAACCCTGTTGTAGTTAACATTGGCTTTCCATGTACTTACACAGGGCTACAATGGGCGATGTTGTTGTTTGCCGTCGAGGTTAGCTGCATCCCATGTCTTATACACCATATATTCCTAAATTTATGTATTTTTAGATATTCCAATATAGACTACATAAGATGACATGATGTAGACATGATCTATTTTTGTAGAAATAGACCCCATCTTGTTATCCTTAATGGCAACGATACATACGTGTCGTTTCCCCTTCTGTCACTAGGATCAAGCACCGTAAGATCGAACCCATCACAAAGCACCTCTTCCCATTGCAAGATAAATAGATCAAGTTGGCCAAACAAAACCCAAATATCGGAGAAGAAATACGAGGCTATAAGCAATCATGCATATAAGAGATCAAAGAAGACTCAAATAACTTTCATGGATAAAAACATAGATCTAATCATAAACTCAAAGTTCCTCGGTCCCAACAAACACACCGCAAAAAGGCTTACATCATATGGATCTCGAAGAGACCATTGTATAGATAATCAAGAGAGAGAGAGAGAGAGAGAGAGAGAGAGAGAGAGGAAGACATCTAGCTACTAACTACGGACCCGTAGGTCTACAAAAAACTACTCACGCATCATCGGAGAGGCACCAATGGAAGTGGTGAACCCCTCTATGATGGTGTCTAGATTGTATCTGGTGGTTCTGGACTCTGCGGCGGCTGGAATTGATTTTCGTCGACTCCCCTGGGGTTTCTGGAATATTGGGGTATTTATAGAGCAAAAAGGCGGTTCAGGGGGCACCCAAGGTGGGCACAACCCACCTGGGCGCGCCTGGGCCCCCAGGCGCGCCCTGGTGGGTGCTGCCCTCCTCGAGGCACCCCCCGGTGCAGCCCTAGCCCACTGGATTGCTTCTGGCCCCAAAAAATCCTAAAAAAGTTTCGTTGCATTTGGACTCCATTTGGTATTGATTTCCTACGATGTAAAAAACATGCAAAAAACAACTGGCACTGGGCACTATGTCAATATGTTAGTACCAAAAAATGATATAAAATGACTATAAAATGATTGTAAAACATCCAAGAATGATAATATAATAGCATGGAACAATAAAAAATTATGGATACGTTGGAGACGTATCAGTCACCCCTTTATATACATAGGTTGATGCCTGGTGGCTTATAGAGTCCCAGCGGGCTCATACACAACGTGTCCGGCCTGCTGACCAAACTAAGCTTTCCTTAACGTACAAGTTAAACATATGGCGGTTCATACCCATGGGCCTCAAGCTGCCTCCGGGTCTTGGGCCTTTAGTAAGCTTGCTCTATGAACCGCCATCTTCAACATCTTCTTGGGCCTTCTCATCATGAATCGCCAATGGTACGACCCGGCCCCTCCTGGGCGGGTCATACCTAATAGTTATATCCCCAACACCACGTCATATATTTTTTCCAAAGTTTGACCAAATATTTTAACTACTCCCTACTTTCTGGTTTATAGGGCTTAAATTTGAAAGCTCATCAACCAAGGCAGGTGATGAGTGGAGAAATGTACTCCATCTCGTAGTTTACAAAATTACTCAAACTTTAATCAGCATTAAATATAATATATTCATGGACGACCACTAAATGGGTAGGAATGGTTACATGCACTGGTTGGTTTCTTTTAATCCTTTCATGCATCAATTTAATGCACCTTGAAATGTGAACATGCATTAATCCAATTTTCATAACTGCTCCCACTAATTGTATTAATATCTTCTCTATGTCTTCATTGTTGATATGTGGCTTCTCGAGCTTGCACCCTTCTTTCTTCTTCGATTCTAAAGAACTAGACGTTGCTTCACATCTCATATCATCTCTAGTGTCTATTCTAGCAAGGAGTGCACGAGCATCTATATTTTGTGCTATCAATAGATCGATGTATTCTTCTTCCCAAAACCAAAACTTGCATCCATCCTACACACAAGTTTGAGTATAAGCTGCCGTAAATGCGCCGAATAAGGGAGCACAGTTGAATCAAAAGAAGTACTATACACCTTATCTTTTTCGCACTTGATGAACACCCATCTAGGATGTTCTAGTGTGGTCGAAACGCGACGCAGGACCTGCCGCGGGCAGCCATCGCACTTTATGAGCGGCAACGTTGAACCGACTAGCTGCTGGGCCAGGGCCGATCCCGGATGGTGGCCAGCCGTATCGATCCGAGCGGATAGAGGCGGATTCAGTACCTGCACACGACGTGGAGGCATTGCCATTGTTGTGAGACCCGGTACCTAGATAATCCATAGCAAGGCGAAGTGGCAGGCGGCCGAAATGCTCCAAATACGGTGGCTGTGTGCATCAAATCTCGCGGCCGCAGATATAGCGGTTGACCGCTGGCACCGGGACAAGAGAGGCACAGATCCGGCCATCGTGTTGTGGTCGGCTGGGCTATAGTGCAAGGCGGTGACTGTGTCTCCGACGGACGTGCGTGTACTTCTCTTCTTGTACTTACTCCATTTATCTCACTTCCTGTGGCTTCCCACTCCCACGATATTCCTATTCTATGAACCTATGTGTGCATGTGTGTGCGTGCACGTGTGTGTGTGTGTGTATTTTAATAGCGCGCGTGTGTGTTAGAGAGAGTGACACATCGACCTACAGAGAGATGGTGTATAGTACTCCCTCCGTCTAGGTGTATAAGTCATCTTATGAAAATCAGATATTCCTAAAAGTCTTAGGCGTAATACATTAAATTCATTCTAGTTTCCATCCCAGCCTCGTACTGCTGCCCATGAAAAATATGCATGGTAGGAAGAGGAGGCGCCCGCACAAGAATGACACGTGCATGCATCGCAGCTGGACATTGATTAGGAAAGAAATTGATGACAGTCTGGCATGGGTTCATGTAGGTGGCCTGGGAGAGCTCAAACGACATCCTAATAAGTATAACAATTCAATGCTAATTTTGGTTCCGCTTAAAACAACACTGTGATTGGAAGTTTCCCTTTCCCTGGTTCTGGTGCTGCTCCTTGTCCAATCTTAAGCCAATTCGGACATGTTGCTCCTTCTAGCCGCGAGAGTCGATGCATCCTCTCGTTTTCGGGCGTCCGGCCAGGACAGCTACCATGCCTGCTCTTGACCAAACCTGGCCCACCCAAAGCCCCTCCATCGCCCACGCGTGCTTCCCGCCCAAAACAGTTAGTGCCGCTCCAGAGAATAGGTGCCGCATTCATGCCCGGGTAGAGCGGACGCGACCTCTCACTGGCGCATGCGTTGAAGGGAGAAGCGGGTCCAACAAAGAGTGTTGGTTGCCTCGTCTGTCCAACTTACTACCGTGTCTATGTGATTTGACAGCTCATTGGTCATTATTAATGAGGTGCTACGACCCTGCTGAGTCTCATTTGTACTGTACACTTTACTTTGGTGCATGACACGTGCACCGGCTGCTGGATGTCCCACCACTGGTACTGTAAGGTGCTATACAAATGGTTTTTAACCCCTTTCCATGACGGCATTTGGAACCATCGCCAAGCGAGTGTGGGCATAGGGGGGTCCTTCCCACATGACCCAGAAACCGTTGGGGATGGCAAGCGGCTACTGACGTTCGCCATAGAATAAACATATGAGAAGCTGCCCCATTCCCACATGTTACATCTCGACATTATGTTTCTGATCAGAGAGACTTCCCAAACGACTACGTTGCTATAGTCGTGTGAAAAAGGTGGACATCAACATTTAATCTGCCGATATGTTTGTGATAGGTACGTTATCGCACACGATTCAAGAATGTAAAACGTGTGTGGTGCCTCTACTAACGCCAACGTGTACATTTTCATAATTGTGTGCGATTGGTATTCCTATCACACACGCACATTGGTTTGAAACGTTTGCCGTGTTACCATGAATCGCACATGCATATGAGACGAAACGTGTGTGCGGCCATCGGGCACCGCAATCGTTTCATGTCAAAGAACCGTATGTTTTCTTTTTTCATCGCACATGTTGTTTTCTTTCTAACCGTGTGCACATTATTTTATTCGCTCATGTACATTTTTTTTGCTGTAATTTATTATTCGAATTGGAAATTTTAAAATATGAAACGTGCAATTCAAATTCTCAGCACAATGGATCAACAACGAATCCATAAATATAATTGTCAGTACAATATGTTTAGTAATTATAGGATTAGACAGCAACTAACTATGATGAACCACAATATTTACAGGCGGTAAAGGTGAAGAGACAAGTGTAAATCATTTTGACGGCCGATGGTGTTGAAGAAGCGGAATGCCCACAATGTGCCTTCCTGCATGCCATAGGCACGAACAACTTTTGTCCAACCCCTTGTGGACGATCGCCCGCCCATCCTTCACCGCCTTTAGGAAGACTTCTAGAGCATTATCATGGTAGCATGAATTATATACTTTAACCTTAGTTGCCTCCACTCCGATCATGTAGTTTGCAAGGTAATCATCAGTAAATAGCTTCGAAAACCACTGAAAAGAGAAAAATATCAGATCATGAGGTCTAATAGAGTAACTTGTTGTGGGCAGGGGAAAAGGAAACACATTACTTACCATCCTAAAGTTCATTGTTGTCTTGGACAAAGTGTAAATAAAGAGCTTAATTCCCATCACCCGTTTCTTTCCCCTAACAATCTTTATTAGTTTCATCACTTGACGCTTGTTCATGAATACCTCATTGCCCCATACTTAAAAGGGATCGAAGCATGGATCAGTGCCGTTCATATATGTACCTACAAGCAATAAATGTTAGAAGCTAAACTGAGATTGCACAAATGATGTAAAATACAACTACCTACATTCCTAAGTACAAGTATTTTTAGAGATTTCAATATGAACTACATATGGATGTATATAGAATTATAGATATAGTTTAGATTAGAATCTAGATTCACTCATTTTGCTCGTTCTTATTGCATTACTCTGTTTCTCCATGAACTTAATACACTAGATGCATGTTGGATAGCGGTCGATGTGTGGAGTAATAGTAGTTGATGCAGGCAGGAGTCGGTCTACTAATCTTGGACGTGACGCCTATATAATGATGATTGCCTGGATATCATCATGATTATTTGAAGTTCTATCAATTGCCTAATAGTAATTGTTTTCCCACCGTTTGCTATTTTTCTCGAGAGAAGCCACTAGTGAAACCTACAACCGCCAGGTCTCTTTTCATCATATTTGCCTTTGCGATCTATTTTCCTTTGCATTTATTTTCAGAAATACCTTGCTACCATTTATTTGTTCCACGATCTATTTATCCTATCTACCACTTTTACCTCACGTTATTTGCCTATCTTGAGGCACCATACCCGAAAGGGATTGACAACCCCTTTAACACGTCGGGTTGCGAGCATTTGTTATTTGTGTGCAGGTGCTATTTACGTGGTGTGAGGAGGTTCTCCTACTGGTTCGATAACCTTGGTCTCATCACTGAGGGAAATACCTACCGTCGCTATACTGCATCATCCCTTCCTCTTTGGGGAAATACCGACGTAGTTCTAGCAGACATCAAAAGGAATTTCTGGCGCCGTTGCCGGGGAGGATCTTCAACGTCAACCAAGTTCCTAATCACAAATCTCATCTCCTCGCAGTTTACAATATTTTCCATTTGCCTCTCGTTTTCCTCTTCCCCACTTCACAAAAAATTGCCGTTTTATTAGCCCTCTTTCTTGTTTGCCTTTTTCTCGTCATATCTCATGTTTGCTTGTGTTACCATGTGCCTTCTATTTGCTTGCATCTTCGCTTGCTAAAATTCTATTGGTATGGATCCTCATCCACTAGCTAATATTTTTAAGATATCTAATTATGTTGAACCAGTTGCTAGTGATTTGAGTGCACTTGATTGTCTCTATGAAGCTTTGCTTGAAATTCGTGAATCTGAAAATTGTGATGAAGTGTTGGAAGAAGAAATTTATAAAGTGATTCATGATAGCTCCTTGAATAGAAAGCATGATTTAAATGATGTTATTATAAATTCTATTAATGTCAATTGTGCTAATAATATGCAAAACCCCAATCTTGGGGATGCTAATTTTGATATGTCCACTACTTATTGCAATGATCATGATTGGGGATATTCTTCTTATGATCTTGAAAATTTATCTAAGCCTCATGATGCATATGTTTGTGATAATGTTGAAAGTGTGTTTGGAAGAGTGTCAACTCTAGGTGATAATGATCCCACCACTTTGGAGAATGATCAATTTTGTGAATTTTTTGATAAAAGTGGGCTTGGAGAGGTCATGACTTTAATTGATGTTAATCCCACTATATTGGAAGAGTGTCAACTTTGCATGTATGTGGATCATGAAGAGAATATTTTATGTGATAGTTATATTGTTGAATTTGATTATGATTCTACATGTAATTATTATGAGAGAGGGAAATCTGGTTGTGGAAATCTTCATGTCACTAAGTTAACTCTCTTCATGTTGAGATTGCTATTGTTTCTTTCTCTTTCCTTACATATGCTAGATCTTGCTTGTCTTGCTAATTTGTTTTCCTATAAAATTCCTATGACAGGAAGTATGTTAGACTTAAGTGTGTTTGTCACATGTTAAACTGCCTACAGAAGAAGATCTTGCAGTTCTTGACCCGGAGGCACAGTTGGTGGCGGCTCTCCATGCTATTCCCGATTGGACTATTCCATATTTGGCTTATATGACCCGGGGTCAGTTACCTGATGATAAACTTTGTCCAGGAAAATAACCCGGAGGTCTAAGTTGATGACTATTGTCAATGGTGAGCTGCACTGATGTAGTGTTACAGGGGTGTTTCAACGATGCATCTCTCCTGAGGAAGGCCATGAAATTCTAAGAGAGATTCATGAAGGAGATTGCGGCCATCATGCCGGTTCTAAATCTCTTGTTGCTAAGGCTTTTCGTCATGGGTTTTATTGGCTGACGACTCATGCTGATGCAGAAGATTTGGTCAGTAAATGTGATGGTTGTTAGAAATTTTCAAGACGAGATCATGTGCCGGCTCAAGAATTGAGGATGATTCGAATTAGTTGGCCATTTGCAGTCTGGGGGTTGGATATGGTTGGGCCTTTTAAAAGGTCTAAGGACAAAAAGACTCACCTTTTGGTGGCTGTGGACAAGTTTACAAAGTGGGTTGAAGCTGAGCCGATCAGCAAATGTGATGCATCAACGACGGTTCAATTCGTTAAAAAGGTGATCTTTCGTTTTGGATACCCTCATTGTATCATTACTAATAATGGTACTAATCTGTCTAAGAGTGCAATGAAAGAATTCTGTCAACAAGAACATATTCGTCTTGATGTGTCGTCTGTGGCTCACCCCCAGTCTAATGGTCAAGCTGAAAGAGCCAATCAAGAAATCTTGAGAGGTATCAAACCCCGGCTTATGGTCCCTTTGCAGAGGATGCCGGGTTGTTGGGTAGAAGAGTTACCCTTAGTGCTATGGAGTATCAATACTACCCCAACAGATCTACGAGTTACACGCCTTTCTTCATGGTTTATGGTGCAGATGCAGTTCTCCCTAGTGACATTCGTCACGAGTCGCCCCATGTGGTGGCTTATGTTGAAGCTGATCTACGAGTTACACGCCTTTCTTCATGGTTTATGATGCTCTTGACCTTTTGAATGAGGAGCGTGACCTTGCGGCGGCTCGTTCGGAGATTTACCAACAAGATTTGCGTCGTTATCATAGCCGCCGGGTTAAAACACGAACCTTTCAAGAAGGAGATCTGGTGCTCTGGCTCATCCAGGATCAAACCAACATGCATAAGTTATCCACACCTTGGGAAGGGCCTGTTGTGGTCAAAAAAAATCTGAACAATGGGTCATACTACCTCACTGATGTTCGAGAGCACAAGGACTCACACAAGTCTGAGGAGGAGACCCGCCGGCCGTGGAACATTGCTCATCTTCGGCCTTATTACACCTGAGCCACTGGCTCTTGTGATGTACGTACTTCTACCAATGTATATATTATGATTAGTATAATAAAGCCGGTATCCCTGATAATTCAGGGCCTCTATCATTTCACTTATGATAATTTGAGTCTTTATTGTCAATTCATAAGGTCACTTGGAGGTTTCCTGCTCAATGAGCATGGCTATGACTACCCTCTTGATCCGGCTTGAACGCCTTGTTACAAAATAACTTGGGAGCTTCCCGCTCATTGAGCATAGCTTTGAATACCCTTTGATCCGGCTTATATGCCTGATTTCTTACAACTTGGGGTTTTATGCCTAAGTTAAAGGTTACAGAAGAGAACTTGTTACAATGTACAGTTCAAACATAGGTAACCTGCCTTGATGATTTGTTACAAATTACTTGGGGGCTCCCTATTAATGAACAATGCTTCGTTGACCCTTGTAATAGGCTTGGACGCTGGGTGTATTCACCAAAAATCTGGGTTATCCTGCCTTTGTATGCCTGCCACTCCGACCAGGTAATCCTGGAATGACTCACTGCACTCTTGAGAGTCAATCTTATAAGACCCTGAACTTGTCAAAGTTAAAGAAGTGATTGGTTATGTGAGGCCAAGCTTATAGGTTTGAATTAAGGATTAACTCTGTGGCGGTGCGGCCCTTGAATAGCACTTGTGATGGAGGCTTGGCATCCTATGAAGGCCTTGTGTTTTCTGGTCTATTTTTTTCTTTGAACATTTTTTTAGTTCATCCTTTGTACCATACTGATATATGGTTTAAAATTGATTAGGGCCATGTTACCTTGATCCTTATGATTCATACTGGAATCTAGCAGGAGTTTTGATAACCCGGCCTGGCTTTGGACGATAAGTCGCCAGTATGTGTTGATTATGTGCTTGGAGCTCTGTGCTCTAAGTCTTTGGGATGTTACCCTTACTACATATGACGTGTTAAGCCAATAGTATGAACAATTATCACAGGTATGATATTTTGTTATGAATATATGAGGTTTTGATAATCTCACCCTGGTTATAGACTGTGCAGTCGCCAGTGGGATTTTTGCGAGGTATTATGACCCGCCCTGGGGTAAAACACTAGGGCACTTGTTATCTGCTTGTATACATGACATATAATAAACATGGTTTGAAAGTGCAACTAATCCCTGGGTGGTTTTGCTAATTCTTAACAACATATAGCTCATTGAACTAATGCTCTTTCAAGATGATCATTTCAGAAAGTTCAATGATTAGCATGGCATGGACTAGAAATGTGGACCCCTCAAAAAGCTAAGGACACATATTGGCAACAAGCTCAAGACTCTACATTTTTATTTAAGTGATCCAAGATCACATTGAGTCCATAGGAAAGCCAATACTATTAAAAGGGTATGAGGTGTTGCTTAATGGCTTACTTGCTCAAAATGCTTAGTGATATGCTCCAAAAACCCTCAACCACTTTCTCATTTCCACATATGTCTCAAACCTAAAAGTCAAACTCGGCCCCACCGATTTGATATATCCGACGCCACCGAGTTCATTTGGCATAGCCACTGCCACAAACACTAATCACTTCGGTTTCACCGATAGGGATCTCGATCTCACCGTGACAGGATTGCAAACTCATTGTTTCCTTTTTGTAACATTTCGGTCCCACCGAAATGAGCAAATCGGTCCCACCGAGTCTGCAATGCAAATTCCCTGTTTCCTTTCGTAACGTTTCGGCCCCACCGAGATGAGCGAATCAGTCCCATTGAATTTACCTGACCAACTCTCTATGTGCCTTTTACTGAAATCGGTCCCACCGAGTTCATGTGATCACTCACACCGAGATTACGTTTTGCCCTAACCCTAGCACATCGGTCCCACCGAAAAGCCTAACGTTCATATTTTGACCTAAATCGGTCTGACCGAGTTTTACCATTTGGTCTCACCTAGTTTGGGAATCTGTGTGTAACGGTTAGATTTCGTGTGGAGGCTATATATACCCCTCCACCCATTCTTCATTCATGGAGAAATCCATCAGAACGTGCCTACACTTTCACCATCCATTTTCTAAGAGAGAACCACCTACTCATGTGTTGAGACCAGATATTCCATTCCAACCACAAGAATCTTGATCTCTAGCCTTCCCCAAGTTGCTTTCCACTCAAATCATCTTTCCAACATAGCCAAATCTGTGAGAGAGATTTGAGTGTTGGGGAGACTATCATTTGAAGCACAAGAGCAAGGAGTTCATCATCAACACACCATCTATTACCTTTTGGAGAGTGGTGTCTCCTAGATTGGTTAGGTGTCACTTGGGAGCCTCCGTCAAGATTGTGGAGTTGAACCAAGGAGTTTGTAAGGGCAAGGAGATCGCCTACTTTGTGAAGATCTACCCAAGTGAGGCAAGTTCTTCGTGGGCAATGGCCATGGTGGGATAGACGAGGTTGCTTCTTTGTGGACCCTTCGTGGGTGGAGCCCTCTGTGGACTCGCGCAACCGTTACCCTTCGTGGGTTGAAGTCTCCAACAACGTGGATGTACGATAGCACCACCTATCAGAACCACGCCAAAAATCTCCATGTCAACATTGCGTTTGCTCCCTCCAAACTCCTCCCATTTACTTTCTTGCAAGTTGCATGCATTACTTTCCGCTGCCGATATACTCTTTGCATGCTTGCTTGAATTGTATTGTGATTGCTTAACTTGTGCTAAGTTGTTAAAATCTGCCAAGAAATAAAATTGGGAAAAGGTTAAGTTTTTATTTGGTCAAGTAGTCTAATCACCCCCCTCTAGACATACTTTCGATCCTACATGGTTGCATAATGGATGACATTATAAGCATAAGTGGAGGATCTTCAAAGCATCAGATCCATGGCTGAACAGTGTTATGCAAGCAAACATGCACGATGGCATGACAGATCAATGTTTTCACTAGCCTATTACAAGGCCATTGGTGAGCCCAAATGATTCAAAGTTTTTCAACAAAACATGGCGCCATGAGATCCGCCCTCAGATCCGTCGCGCCATTGCTGGATTTATGAGTCCGAGTTAACCTGCATCGGTTCTTCGCCTCCATTTGTTGTCTAGAAATCAGGCGTTTTCCAGTTGATGCCCGTTAAAGCTTGGAATTCAGCTTCATCGTTAATGAGTTCAGACGGGTCAGCTTCAGGGGCAAAAGTATGCTTACATGCTAGCGGGATCAGATCGACAACTTCATAAACTGGAGCCTTTTCTCTTGAGTACTCTGTTGTGTAAGCCACCTAATATATGAGAGGTTGTTTCTTCGGCCAATTTGGTAGCTAAGGGGCGCACCTCCCTTGCGCATACGACAAAGTCATCTACAGTGAAGGGTGTCCCGTCTTCCTTATAGCTTGGGCAACCACTGGCTATTTCTGCTGGGTCTAGCTCAGGTTGCCATGCTTTTGCATGGCTCAAGGCAGTAATGGCGCCAGCTCTGGCGGATGATCATTTAATTTCTGCAATCCTTTGTGGCAAGACAAACAGTTGATTCAATACATCTTTGATCAGTGAAGGGGGCTCCTTGGTATGAGTAATGGCAACAATTGTGTGTTGGGTGCCTCCATATAACTGTTCCACCAAGGTGTAAGCCGCCTTCAGCTTGACAAGCATGTCTTGTCCAAGATTGGCACTCCTGGGACCTATAATGACAAAGCATAAGCAGTTAAGTCGCCAGGCGGGTCAAATAGTGTGTATTGGAGTTTATTGGGATACTTCAAGTTTCTTACCGAAGATAGCACTGGTCATTTGTGAAATATGACGCGTTAAACCGGATAGTTCTGTGGTGACCTCATTCAAAGTGGCTTCAGCAGACTCTGCCCTTTGCATTAAAGCAGCCTTTTCTTCGTCCCAGGCTTTTTTATCAGCGGCAAACCCGGATTTCAGCTTCTCTGATTCTTCAAGGCTGAACTTGAATTTGGCTTCGGCCTTCTAGGTCTCTGTTTCCTGGTGTTCAAGCCTATTCTTCAAATCATTAGAGGTTTCCTACATAGGCAAGGTTCAAATAAATCATGTTACTATATACAAGTCCCAAGCCCTTTGCAAGCAACAACACTTGGCACTTGGGGGCTAATGTGTGCTATGTCATGAACCGGGTCAACTTTGTCAAGTTAATCCGGCCCATGGGGGCTAGGTTTTTGGAGTTCTTTCACATAATGAGAATGAACCGGTTCAACTTTGTCAAGTTAAGCCAGACCATGAGGGCTAGGTGTTGGAATTCTTTCACATATTGAAAATGAACCGGCTTAGTATTGTCACGATAAGCCGACCCATGAGGGCTAGGATGTCAGGACCCCGATCCTAAGTCACACCGATCTAGCATGTAACACATCATATCACTTTGCGGCCTCACGCACGGTATTCCCACGGGTGCCACCTTACCTGGCCCAGGACCGTTTGCGCCTTTTGGCTCACGTATATGATTGTGCCGCTAGCATCCATATGACAAAGAATCTGGGCTGACATGGCTAGTTGTGAACCCAAAGTGGCACTAACTTACAGGGACATGCATACATGACCCAACAACGAACGTGTCGGTCATCAGCTCCAGGCTGTAGCACTAGGCTAGCAGGACTCCGGTGAACCGGGCTGTAGCGGGCTAACAGGACTCCGGAATTCATCGCGTCACATTTCCCCGAGGGGGCAGACACAGGAACGAAGAAGGACACATGCCGGCTAGCCTAAGTGTTCCGGAGCAGTAGCAAGCTACCATGGCTCAGTGGAAAAACTAGGAGACATTTCCCGGTAAGAGAGGCTACTAAGGATAAACAACTAGATAGTCAGATCCCACACATACCAAGCATTTCAATAACATACACACAATATGCTCGATATGTGCAAATACAACATGGCATCACAACATGACTCTACAACTCAAGTATTTATTCAGTAGGCTCCGAGGAGCGAGATATTACAATCATGGGTCTCATGACCCAACATTCAGAGCAAACAAGTCAAGCACAAGCGGAAGCTTAACATGTCTGAGTACAGACATCTACAAAAGAAAAAGGCTGAGAAGCCTGACTGTCTATCAGATCCTGCCGAGGGCACAAGATCGTAGCTAGGTAACAAGCTAAACGTCGAATTCCACGCGGTACTACTAGCGAGACTGAAGTCTCTCTGCAAAAACATAAATTAAGCAACGTGGGTACAAATGTACCCAGCAAGACTTACATCAGAACTAACTACATATGCATCATTATCAACAAAGGGGGTGGTGGGGTTTAACTGCAGCAAGCCAGCTTTGACTCGGTGGCTATCCTGAACTACGACTGCAAGTAACTCTTTTGAGGTGGCGCACACGAGTCCACATATTCACCATATCAATACACCACTATGGATCCGCTCCCGTCTCCCTACGAGAACGCCATCCATAGCACTCACGCTTATCTTGCGCATTTTATAGTATCCACTTTCACTTGTCTATGAACTGTACAGGCAACCCAGAAGTCCTTTACCGCGGACACGGCTATTCGAATAGATGATGTTAACCCTGCAGGTGTCTACTTCTTCACGCACGCTGTCACCACTTACCGCCGTTTACACGACATGTACTCGGCAACCTTCAAGCGGAAGCCCAGCGAGGGTGTCGGCCACGACCTGACTAACCACACAAGTCTCTCATCCAAGTTTATCGCCTATTCGGGTTCCATCCGCAAGGAGATCCGGCCGGGGTGTCGCTCACGGCCCCAAACGATGTGTGCAGGGTTCCCAAGCCACCATCCGGGTGCTACTTGGTACACCGGGCCACTGTGCCTAGTCTGTCCCAAGCCCACCTATACCGGGTGCCACTTGGTAGACTACTAACACTACCTACAAACACCAGAAACTAGTTGCAACTCCTGGACAGAGATCATGTTGATTAATAAGTCGAGAGGGGTCGACTTACCGGAACCCAATGTGTGGTAGTAACTGTTCATGGATCACAAATACAGAACTCAGTTCCTGAGGACGGCTACAATGAGACAACCCACCATGTACTCCTACATGGCCTCTCACCGCTACCTTTACCAAATCGTGTTCACACACATAGCTCTCAACAATAGGACATGTTCACACACCTCTGATTCATTCCCGATGAATCAGACCTGACTCAACTCTAGGCAGTAGCAGGCATGACAACAAGCATGAATGAGTAGGCACATCAGGGCTCAAACAACTCCTACTCATGCTAGTGGGTTTCATCTATTTACTGTGGCAATGACAGGTCATGCAGAGGATAAAGGGGTTCAACTACCGCAGCAAGTAACAGATGAATCATTGTTGTCCTAATGCAGTAAAAGAGAGCAGGAGCGAGAGATTGGGATTTTATCGGAATGAACAAGGGGTTTTGCTTGCCTGGCACTTCTGAAGATAATATAGTTCTTCATTGGTGTCATCGATCACATCGTCGGTACACGTCTATTGAGAGGGAACAAATACCGGCAACAAGGAAGAACACAATCAATGCAATGCAACAATATGATGCATGATCATGACATGGCAATATGCTTTGGTTTGAGCTAATGCAACTAGCAACAATTTAAATGAAGTTGGTTTGAATCCAAGATTCAAATTCAAACTCCACATGTGGTTATTTAAATGTCATTTAATTGAATTGTCCTAAACAGTAGTCATAAGTTGTTCTAACATGCATGAAAATGGAACAGATGGATAGATTGGATTTTTCTGATCATTTTTCATATATACTTTATCTCATTTGGAGTTACGGTTGAATTACTATGAATTTTTGAAATTTGCAACATTTTCTGGAATTTCCTGAATTAGAATAAATCCAGAAAATACATGTTGCGTCAGCATGACGTCACTCTGATGTCAGCAGGTCAACTGGGCGCCTCCAGGTCAAACCTGACCAGTGGGGTCCACTGGTCAGTGACTGGTCTAGTTAGTGACACTAACAGGTGGCCTAGGTCAACGGCCACGTCAGCTGGGTCAACTCTGCCGCGTGGGTCCTGCTGAGTTAATCTAAACTAAACAAGAAATAGAACCCGGGGTTAATTAGGGCGTGGGGCCCATGTGTCAATGACACGGAACACTAACTAAACGCGATTAGTACCTAAACTAATCGTGCCACGTCAGCCACCGGAGTTTCGCCGGCGACGACCATGGCCGACGGCGGAGATGCACCGTGTGCTCGCTACGGAGCACCATTCGATGTGTGGTTTGCTCCTACGGGTTCCTGGGAGTGAGGCGCATCCAAAGCAACAAGCGGCAGCAGCTGGGGTGGTCGGAGCTGACGGCGGCGAGCTCTTTTGCGGCCGCCGGAGTTCGGGTGGTCGCGGGATCGGTGCTGCAGCTCGCAAGCGAGCCAACTGATGCGCTGGGGCTGCTCTACGGCGTGCTACGAGCGTGTTGGAGTTGCCGGGGTGACCAAATGGTCACCGGAGCTGCGTTGACGGCGAGCTCAGCCGGCGGCGTGCTCCGGACAGCAAGGGGGCGACGGCTACGGCGAGCAAGAGGCAGCGGGGTTAGGGGGATTAGATGCAGGTGCTCACATTGAGTCCAACGAGCGCGAGGGCGAGGTAGGGGACGTCCGGTAGCTCCCGAATCGGCGGCGATGAGCTTCGGTGGCCAGCGACGGAAACGGCGATGGTGACGATGAAGCAGCGCGTCCGAGGCCGGGAGAATCGTCGAGGAGGAAGAGGCAGATGAGGCGGAGCTCGTGGGCTAGTTGGCTTGGCATGGGGATGCTGGTGGCCGCGGCAAAGGCGAACGACAACGACGGTGGTCCTCGGGCATCGCGCGAGAGAGTGAGGGAGAGAGGTAGGGGGACGAATGAGGTGTCCACGGGGTCGGGGCGGCGACGTGGAGATCATCTAGGTGTCCAGGGGCGTGGGCGGCAAGTAGGTGGCGTCGTGGCGAGCTCGTGCTCTCCGGCGTCACCTCTGTGCCTGCCTGGTGAGGAAGAAGCAGCTGGCTGGCATGGGCCAGCATAGTGCTGGGCCTGCCAGGTGGGCCGGCCAGGTAAGTGGCCCAGGTAGGTGTTCTCTCTCTCTCTTTTCTGAATTGTTTCTGTTTTCTATTATTCTGTAGTCTTTAGGGCTTTATATAAAATACTTAAACAGATCCAAAAATCATAAAACTAATCATGGCTACTATTTAGAATATATCCAACAGTAAACATTTTAGTTTATGATTATTTGAGCATTTAAAATATTTTATAGCATTTAAATGCCCAAATGCAAATAGAGTATGATTTAATTCAGAGCCCAATATGTCCTGCAAAAATATAAACCATTTTTGGTAGAGGCTTACACCTCAGACCAGAAATGTTGAACATTTTTAGAGGGCATTTTGAGTTCAATGAAAAAGATTTTATTTTGACCCTAGTTGAATTCATTTGGTGCTAGGGTTTGAGCATCCCCATTTCAAGTTTCTTAGTAATTTAAACATGATGACATGATGAGCAGGCAAAGTCAAGCAAGGATGATCTGGGGCTGTGACAGCTCACCCCCACTAAACAAAAATCTCGTCCCGAGATTCAAGCATAGGGTAAGATGAAGGGGGAACGCAAACTAGTATAATCTTCACGATCCAGGGTGCACGTCATAAGAGCGTTGATTTGATCCTCATCTTTGTCTCGACGTCTTGCTCTGAGAACTCCATCCAACATGACAACGAGAAGAAAGGAAAATTCTAGAAGAATCGATCTTCTCGAAGATCGAGCAACTCACGGAACGAGGTATAGAACCATCTCTCGGGTTGAGACACAAAGCACACACCTAGAGGGATGGAGTTGAACAGATGACAAGGGTTCACTAGGTTGTCAACAATTCCACACTTAGGAGGTGGTGAACGGTTGTCAACGTAGCGAGGAGTTGAGTTGCCATGATACCATAACGGGGCACCTTAGGGAAGGTGACTTGTAGAAATATCCCTTAAGTGGCAAAAATAATTACTTTTGATATAGAGATCATTGAGACTCTCTATACCAGCCTAGGGCAAATCTCGAGCGATTGTTTGGAGGGGTTTGGTAGAATGGCATACCCAGATTAGAATGGATGATGTGGATTACCTTGTTGAAAACAACACAAGGAATGATTTTGCTTGCGCGTGCTCTCAAGAACTTGAGCAATTCCATAATCATCATAGTTCTACCAACATCTATGAGAAGAATGTTAATACAACTACATACTACCATGATGAATAACGATGGAGGATGCAGATGGAAAGGAAGACAACACTTTCTCAGATTTCACCCTAGCAATGCCAAGGAAAGAAAATCTGGATGATCGACCGAGAGACATTTAGCACTCCACTTCTAATGTTCTCCTTGATGTGCTAGCGTATCCCATTCATTGAAATGGTTTGGTAACTAGAACATCAAGTAAAAGGTCGGACTTCGGGAACACAAAAATCCATAAGGAACAGCTAGGGAGTAAATCCTACGAAGTCCTTATGGGGAGGTGGCCAACTTCCTCAAACAAGATACTACAATAATAGGTCTTCCGGCTGGGTGTGTTGGCCACGACATCCACTTTACCGGTTATCGAGGGACCAATATTATAGTTCTTGGGAAAAAGTTCCAACCATCATATCTGCCTGAGATTCAGATCTGGTTAGTGTCAGGATATTCCAGACTCATCGAGTCTAGAAAGAAAAATGAAAGTTTGCAACACAAATCAACAAGATGACGTTGCGAGATTCTCGGGAAATGAACTACGATAGTAAGCTCCAAAACATGAGCTGGTTCTGCTACAAACCTGTGAACACGATGTCCAAGACAAAACATTATCACATGGTAGTTTTACAATAGAACACTACCGAGTTCAGGTGGGGAAGCATCATCGAGGATAACGAAGTCCTAACATAAGTCATGATTCTTAATAAGGAGCTTCTTCTCCCTAAACAAATCAATCAGTGGCTTGGTGTGCTACGGAATACATATGGAGTGGAGGTAATTAATCTACCAAACCAAAGTATACTTTGCACATGCATGACTAACTTGGGATGATTCTAGAGGAAACAAAACAAACCTTTCTCAAACCCACGGCGGCAACTTGCACCAAATGCACATGAATTAGAGGAAGTCACTTCTTCCATCCAAGCATAGGCTTCATGAACGGAACACGAAGGCATTGCTTACAAAGTTTCCAACACTAGGTTGATGTTCAACATGAATCATGGGGGAGACAAAATGCTGCTGATGGGCTCAACAGCAACTCATCGGAATTTCCATATCACTGGACTTCCACCATCATGTGAACAAGGTGATAGTATTGGTCAGACCAAAAGATATAATGGTGTATGCTCGAGGGACAGCCACGAGTAAGACAACATTACGAACATCATTGGTTCTGATTTGATTTGAAGATAGCCCATACTTAAATCAAAGTTTTTATAAGACAATAGGTCCAATAACTGATCACATGGACCAATCGATGAAGATATCATCTTTCTTCAACTAACACACCAACACCAGGATATCCCTTTGAAACGAACTAAGTTAGGTAAGCTTTTATCTTCCAACTCTCCAAGTTGTCGTTTAGCTTAACCAACTAGCTCAGGGGTATCCAACACGAATTCTTGGAGAAAGGGTGGTTTATAGGAATAAACCAACTTGATCACAAACTCAACATAGCGGTCAGGTGACAACCTGGTAATACTTCCGAGAAGATATACAGAAAATCACGAACCACCGATATGTCACTAAGCTCGAGAACAATCTTGCTTTTCAGGGCAAGATGATATGATCAAATGAGTGAGGACTTGACAAAACCCTAACTCATCAATCAAAGAGTGCACCAGGAAATAAGGACTAGGTAGCACAATCTATCTTAGAATGATGATTCAATAACCAACATGCTAAGAATGAGAATATTGTCCATTTACTACCAAGCAACTAGTTGCTAGGGGTACTGATTTCACACATCATAGTTCACTCGTCGGTATTCCGGTTGCAACAACACGGAACCAAAGAATGAGTAATGCTGGTGAGAGTATCACTAAATCAAGAATTCATAAGATGGTGTGCAATTCCTATGACTTTCTTGACATAAAGAGGGTAATACTCCAGGGTAGAACAGAACAAAAGGTGGATTAGTATTTGATCTGCGGAGCACAACTGCTTTGACCCAATCCTGGATATGGATGAGGTACTGGAGTTTGTTTCTCCTAGTCATTCTGGAATAGAATGGCTTGACGGACCACAAGAGTAATAGGCATCGATGAACAAATGCATACATACTCTTGACTATCAATTGATAGATGAAGGTCAGAAGACAACTAAAGGGGGACAACTCAAAGGAACATATGATTTTCTGAGTTATGGATGCATGGATTAGCATGTCGAACCAAGTTCAACAGGTTTCTTTCGGATAACCCATGCAGAAAGGTAGAACTGGCAGAGTCACAACATAGAATCGAGAACTCATCAAGAGCACTCTGGTTGTGATCTTTTGGTTCAAAAGAACTTCTGCCATAGGCAGTTCATGGTATTGGAAGAATGATATACCACGGAGCTCGAAGACTATCGCAAAGGTTACTAATATCCTAAAGGTACAAGAAACACTAACAACATGAAGTAAGTGGGGAAATCTCGGGTTCAGAAACCCAGGAGTAGAATGCCTACTAACTATGTGGCATCACGGGATGCCTTTGGGAATGATGGCCAGAATCATCACACTGGGACCACAAAACATGGCTAGACTACTAGATGATCCCCTAAGACACCTAGGGTCATAATACTAGCTCCAACATATATGTCAAGACAATACAGTACCTCAACTCACCGTTTAGTGTGGTTAAACTGGCCCAAAATCATTGGGAACGGAAAGAAGGGATTTGCAAATGCATCAGACTGTTTAGAAACCTGGGATGACTCGGACAGCATAACGACTGTAAATGCTCAAAATGATTTGAGACATCCTACAAAATGGTGGCATAACCACTCGATCATCACAATATCAAGATTCCGAGGCCAACTATGAATACACGGGAGTAGTAGGAACCGAACTGAAGCTTAGAACCATCAATCCTACAAGTCTACGGATTAGTAACACGTGATCCTAATAGAAGGAAGAGAGAGCCTAGTTCCTTAACCCCACAGGAAAGATAAGATGACTTAGATCAAAAGGGCATAAGGTATAAGGAGTAAAAAGAGCCTTACGTTCCATCCCACAATCAATTCCCTTATATAACTAAAGAATTTCTAGACTCAACTTCGACCAGTTTGGCTTGGTAATCCTACAGGTAGTCAAGCTCTGATACCAAAGCTGTCAGGACCCCGATCCTAAGTCACACCGATCTAGCATGTAACACATCATATCATTTTGCGGCCTCACGCACGGTATTCCCACGGGTGCCACCTTACCTGGCCCAGGACCGTTTGCGCCTTTTGGCTCACGTATATGATAGTGCCGCTAGCATCCATATGACAAAGAATCCGGTCTGACATGGCTAGTCGTGAACCCAAAGTGTCACTAACTTACAATGACAGGCATACATGACCCAACAACGAACATGTCGGTCATCAGCGAGTGAATCCAGGCTGTAGCACTGGGCTAGCAGGACTCCGGTGAACCGGGCTGTAGCGGGCTAACAGGACTCCGGAATTCATCGCGTGACATTTCCCCGAGGGGACAGACACAGGAACGAAGAAGGACACATGCCGGCCAGCCTAAGTGTTCCGGAGCAGTAGCAAGCTACCATGGCTCAGTGGAAACACTAGGAGACATTTCCCGGTAAGAGAGGCTACTAAGGATAAACAACTAGATAGTCAGATCCCACACATACCAAGCATTTCAATAACATACACACAATATGCTCGATATGTGCAAATACAACATGGCATCACAACATGACTCTACAACTCAAGTATTTTATTCAATAGGCTCCGAGGAGCGAGATATTACAATCATGGGTCTCATGACCCAACATTCAGAGCAAACAAGTCAAGCACAAGCGGAAGCTTAACATGTCTGAGTACAGACATCTACAAAAGAAAAAGGCTGAGAAGCCTGACTGTCTATCAGATCCTGCCGAGGGCACAAGATCGTAGCTGAGGTAACAAGCTAAACGTCGAAGTCCACGCGGTACTACTAGCGAGACTGAAGTCTCTCTGCAAAAACATAAATTAAGCAACGTGAGTACAAATGTACCCAGCAAGACTTACATCAGAACTAACTACATATGCATCATTATCAACAAAGGGGTGGTGGGGTTTAACTGCAGCAAGCCAGCTTTGACTCGGTGGCTATCCTGAACTACGACTGCAAGTAACTCTTTTGAGGTGGCGCACACGAGTCCACATATTCACCATATCAATACACCACTATGGATCCGCTCCCGTCTCCCTACGAGAACGCCATCCATAGCACTCACGCTTATCTTGCGCATTTTTAGAGTATCCACTTTCACTTGTCTATGAACTGTACAGGCAACCCAGAAGTCCTTTACCGCGGACACGGCTATTCGAATAGATATATTAACCCTGCAGGGGTGTACTTCTTCACACACGCTCTCACCACTTACCGCCGTTTACACGACATGTACTCGGCAACCTTCAAGCGGAAGCCCAGCGAGGGTGTCGGCCACGACCTGACTAACCACACAAGTCTCTCGTCCAGGTTTATCGCCTATTCGGGTTCCATCCGCAAGGAGATCCGGCCGGGGTGTCGCTCACGGCCCCAAACGATGTGTGCAGGGTTCCCAAGCCCACCATCCGGGTGCCACTTGGTACACCGGGCCACTGTGCCTAGTCTGTCCCAAGCCCACCTGTACCGGGTGCCACTTGGTAGACTACTAACACTACCTACAAACACCAGAAACTAGTTGCAACTCCTGGACAGAGATCATGTTGATTAATAAGTCGAGAGGGGTCGACTTACCGGAACCCAATGTGTGGTAGTAACTGTTCATGGATCACAAACACAGAACTCAGTTCCTGAGGACGGCTGCAATGAGACAACCCACCATGTACTCCTACATGGCCTCTCACCGCTACCTTTACCAAATCGTGTTCACACACTTAGCTCTCAACAGTAGGACATGTTCACACACCTCTGATTCATTCCCGATGAATCAGACCTGACTCAACTCTAAGCAATAGCAGGCATGACAAACAAGCATGAATGAGTAGGCACATCAGGGCTCAAACAACTCCTACTCATGCTAGTGGGTTTCATCTATTTACTATGGCAATGACAGGTCATGCAGAGGATAAAGGGGTTCAGCTACCGCAGCAAGTAACAGATGAATCGTTGTTGTCCTAATGCAGTAAAAGAGAGCAGGAGCGAGAGAGTGGGATTTTATCGGAATGAACAAGGGGTTTTGCTTTGCCTGGCACTTCTGAAGATAATATAGTTCTTCATTGGTGTCATCGATCACATCGTCGGTACACGTCTATTGAGAGGGAACAAATACCGGCAACAAGGAAGAACACAATCAATGCAATGCAACAATATGATGCATGATCATGACATGGCAATATGCTGTGGTTTGAGCTAATGCAACTAGCAACAATTTAAATGAAGTTGGTTTGAATCCAAGATTCAAATTCAAACTCCACATGTGGTTATTTAAATGTCATTTAGTTGAATTGTCCTAAACAGTAGTCATAAGTTGTTCTAACATGCATGAAAATGGTACAGATGGATAGATTGGATTTTTATGATCATTTTTCATATATAATTTATCTCATTTGGAGTTACGGTTGAATTACTATGAATTTTTGAAGTTTGCAACATTTTCTGGAATTTCCTGAATTAAAATAAATCCAGAAAATACATGTTGCGTCAGCATGACGTCACCCTGATGTCAGCAGGTCAACTGGGCGCCTCCAGGTCAAACCTGACTAGTGGGGTCCACTGGTCAGTGACTGGGGCTAGTTAGTGACACTAACAGGTGGCCCAGGTCAACGGCCACGTCAGCTGGGTCAACTCTGACGCATGGGTCCCGCTGAGTTAATCTAAACTAAACAGGAAATAGAACCCGGGGTTAATTAGGGCGTGGGGCCCATGTGTCAACGACATGGAACACTAACTAAACGCGATTAGTACCTAAACTAATCGTGCCACGTCAGCCACCGGAGTTTCGCCGGCGACGACCATGGCCGACGGCGGAGATGGACCGTGTGCTCGCTATGGAGCACCATTCGACGTGTGGTTTGCTCCTACGGGTTCCTGGGAGTGAGGCGCATCCAAAGCAACAAGCGGCAGCAGCTGGGGTGGTCGGAGCTGATGGCGGCGAGCTCTTTTGCGGCCGCCGGAGTTCGGGTGGTCGCGGGATCGGTGCTGCAACTCGCAAGCGAGCCAACTGATGCGCTGGGGCTGCTCTACGGCGTGCTACCGGCGTGTTGGGGTCGCCGGGGTGACCAAATGGTCACCGGAGCTGCGTTGACGGCGAGCTCGTCCGGCGGCGTGCTGCGGGCAGCAAGGGGGCGACGGCTACGGCGAGAAAGAGGCAGCGGGGTTAGGGGGTTAGATGCAGGTGCTCACAGCGAGTCCAACGAGCGTGAGGGCGAGGTCGGGGACGTCCCGTAGCTCCCAAATCGGCAGCGATGAGCTTCGGTGGCCGGCGACGGAAACGGCGATGGTGACGATGAAGCAGCGCGTCCGAGGCCGGGAGAATCGTCGAGGAGGAAGAGGCAGATGAGGCAGAGCTCGTGGGCTAGCTGGCTTGGCATGGGGATGCTGGTGGCCGCAGCAAAGGCGAACGACGGCGACGGTGGTCCTCGGGCGTCGCGCGAGAGTGAGAGGGAGAGAGGCAGGGGGGCGAATGAGGTGTCCACGGGGTCGTGGCGGTGACGTGGAGATCATCCAGGTGTCCAGGGGCGTGGGCGGCAAGCAGGTGGCGTCGTGGCGAGCTCATGCTCTCCGGCGTCACCTCTGTGCCAGCCTGGTGAGGAAGAAGCAGCTGGCTGGCATGGGCCAGCACAGTGTTGGGCCTGCCAGGTGGGCCGGCCAGGTAAGTGGCCCAGGTAGGTGTTCTCTCTCTCTCTTTTCTGAATTGTTTCTGTTTTCTATTATTCTGTAGTCTTTAGGGCTTTATATAAAATACTTAAACAGATCCAAAAATCATAAAACTAATCATGGCTACTGTTTAGAATATATCCAACAGTAAACATTTTAGTTTATGATTATTTGAGCATTTAAAATATTTTATAGCATTTAAATGCCCAAATGCAAATAGAGTATGATTTAATTCAGAGCCCAATATGTCCTGCAAAAATATAAACCATTTTTGGTAGAGGCTTACACCTCAGACCAGAAATGTTGAGCATTTTTAGAGGGCATTTTGAGTTCAATGAAAAGATTTTATTTTGACCCTAGTTGAATTCATTTGGTGCTAGGGTTTGAGCATCCCCATTTCAAGTTTCTTAGTAATTTAAACATGATGACATGATGAGCAGGCAAAGTCAAGCAAGGCTGATCTGGGGCTGTGACATAGGACTTGGAAAATTTTTGTTCTATTAATGAGAATGAGCCAAACGTAAGCCGATTCATGGAGGCTAAAATTGGTGACTTTCTTAAGTTTGCTAAATAAAGTCTCCGCCATACTTTGTTACATCTATCCTATGGCTAATACTTGGGGACTGGAAGATATATATTAACAAACGAAGTAAAAGTTTTGTACATCATATTTTTGGTGCATCTGCTTGACGATGCCCATCTCAAGATCATGACTGGTATGAACTTGGCTAAGATAGCCAGAGAGGAGTTTGCCGACGCCCAACTAAGAATAATTGGACAGGTCAAATTTGACCTTCCGCCTCTGAAAAAATTCCTCCTTGGCAGTATGCTTGGCCAGAACTGTGGGATTCCCCGGCTCTGTGTAGCTGGTGCCAGTGACAATAACATCCTCAGTTTCTTCGACTGGTTTGCTTGGGCTTGGCAGTTTAGCTCCCGAAGAATCAACAATCATGGGGTCCACAGGGATCTCTGGTGCTTCTGGTGGTACCTCATCATCAATGTTTGCAGTATTCTGAATTGAAGCTTCAGACTCTGGCGGTTTGTTCTCCGGCTTAGGAACTTGGGATTTTCGGTTGGCTTGACTGTTTTGGCTTTCTTACTTGGTTTAGCCTTGCCACTGAAAGAAATATAAAGGTCAATATGAAGTGTTGACGAAGCTGAAACGATGAAGTTAAAAATCATTACCTAGGGGCAGTCTTGAAAGCCTGCAGTTGAGTCCCGTTTGAATCGCCAGAGGAGGAATTCGAGGTTCCCTGATAGTTTGAGTCGAAAGGATTACGTGGATGGCGAATAAGACCTGCCTTGGGATAAGAAGAGTTTGAAGTTTGAGGCACCTTTTTCCGGCGTTGCGAGCTAGAGTGTTGGGTAAGCCGGAGGAACTCTCCGCCCCCACTATTCCTGGTCTAGCACTGGGTCTCATGTTGTTGTTGCTTCAAAAGAAAGTTTGGATCCAAGTAAGCTAAAGGATGTGAAAATCTTACTTTCCGGGTCACACGTCGAATTTTCTGTCTTGGCAAAGGCTCTGAGCCAGAGGAAATGATAGTTACCTCGTCATCATCTGCCTGGCTGGCCTTTGTATCATCCTGAGAGAAGTCAACATCAATAACATGTACAAAGAGTGAGCCAAGGGAATCAAGTTCTACCTCCGACTCATCATCATCATCATCAAGATCAAAGAGTTCTGATGCATCAGTTTTTTCTTTGTGCTTTTTGGAGGCCTTAGTCTTGGTCCTGGGCTTTTTAGCCGCCTTCTACTTTTCTTGGTATTTATTTTTCCAGAAGGCAGAGTCAGCATGTGTAGATCAAAGCAAAAGTAAGGGATATGCAGTTTATATAAACAGAATCGTAAAGTGTGAAATTAAACACTTATAGAAGGAGCCGGGTTAAGAGTGCAGAAAGGGTTCAGCCCTGTTGCAGCTCTCTAAGGACTCCCTAAGCAAGCTCTTGGTCATGTCATTGATGCCTTTGTTATCCAAACGCACTGAACTATGGCGTAATGGATCTTTGGGGTCACCGGTGTATGTGCACATTAACCCGGGTCGGCGGCTTAAGGGTATAATCCTCCATGCGACCCAACAGCGGACTAGGTCAACATCGGTGAATCTGTTTGCAAGCAAGGCCCTTATCTTGGAGAAAGTGGCTTGGTACTTGGCTCGCTCAGCGGTCGTGAGCCGGCCTAGAAGGGGGTGCACTGGGCTAAGCCGGTCCTCGCGGAAACCTGGTAGAGGGTTCTCATTAGGTGGAGAAGTGTCCTGACAGTAAAACCAACTCTAGTCCCAGTCTTTGGGATGACTGGGAAGCTTGGCCGTAGGAAAAACTGCATCTCTTCCACGCTGAATAGAAATCCCACCAAGTTCTAGGCTGGGACCATCTGTGAAGTCATTCTAGTGGTTCAAATAAAAGTACTCTGAAGAGGTCAATGTTGGGTTCTTCTTGAAGGTACACTTTGCAAAAAAACATGGAAATTGTAGATGTCAGACATGGAATTGGGTCCAATGTCTTGAGGATGGAGCTGAAAGAAATGTAGACATTGCGGAAGAATTTCGACCCAGACGGGGAGAAGCCCCAGTTTATATGGCCAGCAAATACTGTGACCTCATTTTCCTTAGGTTGAGGTTTGGCCACGCCCGGTTCTGGGGCACGCCAGTGGATGATCTCTTTGGCGGCTATGATGTCAGTGTCAACATACTCCGTAAGTATCTGCTTAGTTACAATTGAAGGAACCTAGTTGCAGGAGGTGACAGTATTGGTCTTTTTGGCCTAAAAAGATATAACAGTAAATGATAAGCTGCCCAGTTCAGATGAAGAATTATTATGAAAGTTAAGAAAGCATTTTAAGCCGACAAGGTGTGGCCAGGTCTCGATAACATTGATGAACATTGGCGGTTAAAAATATTCAGATTTAAGCCGACGTGAATCGGGCGGGTTACGGATTGCTACTTAAACCCCCATGGAGGGCTAATGGTTATGAGCCTATGAGTAAAATTTTTGCTAAGTGTTGGACAAACAGGTTTTACAGATTAGTTCTGTTGCTTTGAATCTAAATCAGTTCAGAAAAAGCAAATAAATGGTAAACCTAACGTTGTGGCAGCGGAAAGGATTCAGGTGCTCAGATGGGATCTTATACAGAGAAGGTGTCTCCTATGGTTGAAAATGGGCTAAAAACTACTAACGCATAATGACAGTACCATATTCAGATCAAGATACATGATTTGGGAGAGGAAGATGAAGAGAAATGATGATCTCTGAAGAACTGGGGAAAACATTAATGCAGGTCTATTATGATGGAGGAATACTTACTGAGGCTACTGAGCAGCGGAGGTGCGCCATAGTAATCTAGTATGATCAGGTTGATGCAGCGGCCGGAGTTGAGGACGATGGACGTAGACGGCGGCGGCAGAGCTCGGGCTTGCTAGGGTGTCGTGAGGAGGAAGATGAAGACGAGGAGGCAAGGGGGGAAATTAAAAGGACTCCTGTCCCTATTTATAAGGAGATGGATAAAAGGCATGCGTGAGAATCGAGGAGGCCGAAAAATGATTATGTGGCTGTATGGATGCCTCGATTTTTGGAAGGTCCATTAAAGATGAAGATATACTGAGACGTTTTAGGCTTCGTGTGAGATTAATGTGAGATGACGTCATGGCAGGTTAATACAATTCAGTGAGCTGATGTCATGGCGGGTTATAAAATTTCATAAAGATTGATGATGGAGGATTTTTCTAAGACAAGTACTGAAGATTGATATGAACAAGTTCAAATCGACCTGGGGCTTAATGTTGGGATATAACTATTAGGTATGACCCGCCCAGGAGGAGCCGGGTGTGGGGACCCCGACTCATAAGTCGTGATCACCGAATGCACGTGTACAGTGATCCCAGAGACCAATGCTCACTGAACACACAGAAGCTGAATAACAAGAGTCTTACATCCACACATACTGTCTTACACAAATTATGACCATTATGGTCAAGTCTTACATAGATAAAGCCATAAGGGTTGAATACCAATAAACTTAAGCAGCGGAAATCTTCTTCGATAAGTAGAACCCATGCCATCTGCCTTAACCCTACAGGCATTCTGACTGGGAAACGTCCTAGTTCGCATGTTCGTCTCCAAAGAACTCTTCTTCGAACTACTGTTCTTCCACGCCTGGCCAATTAAATAACCAATGGCAAGCCAATGAGTACTTTGAATGTACTTGCAAGCAACCCATGTTTTGGTCCAAGATGCAACAATGCATGATATAGGTAAATTTTTGCAGAAAGCTAGTTTTGAGTGCAATGACATGTTCAACAACTTGTGAGACATGCATCAGGAGAATTCAAGTAACCATGAGGACATGTTATAGATATCAACATAAATAGAGTGGGCATCAACCCAACTCAATCATATCAAGTCCCTTGACTTGACCCAAGTAGTTCTCCCCAATTATCCAAACACACACTGGTTTGTACACATGTGGACGTAGCCCAAGAGCGGTTACCCAATTGTCCTTGACCGTGGACACGGCTATTCGAATAGTTTGACACTCTGCAGAGGTTGCACACTTTACCCACAAGATCCGGGGAACTTCCGTGTCATCCACGACCCGCGGTAAGTACCCGGGGTAAGCACCCGATCACTATCTTTCCCTAGACGACACTAACAAGGAGTCCACTCGTTGTTCCGTATCCTCACGATGTACATCATACAAGACTCACTCGAGATCATAACATCCGAGAGGGGACGCAACGGTGTATCCGGTGCCTTGTAAAAACAGTCATGGCCGCCTTACCTGGCACGACCCCGTCCCGAGAGAGAGCTCCAACTCTCCCCCGTCACTAGTAATGCGGGCTCCAAGCTAGTATCGGCCTAGGTAATCAATAATGCCCTTTCCCATATAAGGGTAGAGTGGTTGCGCATGTAAGGTTGGAGTAACGGTCGCAACTTAAACCAATCCGTTTTGGAAACAACACACACACTTGCCTCAGTACACCACTTCATCATCAAGTGGTTACCCAACTCATTATCTCCCTCGGGCATAAGTGGCACCCGATGGGGTTTTCAAAAAGTTTTTGAAAACAATCTTGCTTCCATCACCATGCATATACCCATCCTCTTTTTCGTAGCAACTACTTTAGCATCCTATCTACCCCCGCCGGCATAACCCTCATAAGAAGGTAGGGTCATGCACAATGCAAGTATCAACGAGGAAGTACGGTGGCAAACCATCAAAGTGGTTACCACCTCATCATGATTCCGTTGCAACAACAATATGGTGCTATATGACATGCATAAAAAGGGTTTCATAGAGATGGTCAAAGGGCTGCTTGCCTGTTTTAACAAAGTCTTCGAGGTCTTCAAATATCTCTGGTCCAACTCCGAGCATTTTGTCTACTTCGTCAACTATCGTCAAAAACAACCATAATAAGCAACACGACAAGGCAAAAATAAGAGTGCTCTAAAAATGTCAGTTGGACTTTTCTAGGATGCCTTTGGTCATATGGGGAATGAACAAAGTGATTTCAATGGAACTGGATAAGTGGATATTTCTGAACATTTAAATATGTTGGAAACAAGGGACTTATGAATTTGCAAGAAGTGTACAGAAATATATTTTTGAAAAATGAGCAAGGGCACCCATTTAACCAATAATGATTTTAGAAGCATCTAGGAATTGGTTTCACTGTATTTGGAGCTCAAATGATTTCTCTATGAATTTGCAAAGTTGGCTATTCATGAAGGAATAGACCATTATTTGAGGTGGTAGAGAAAGTATTAGTAAAAATGTTCAAAAACTAAGTTTTGAACTTATAAACATCTAGGAATTTGAATTATGGAATTTGGATAAAAAATGGGCTCTCTGTGATTTTCTAAAGTTTATCACAAAAATGGAAAAACAAGATTTGATAAATGTTTGTGAAGAAAAATTTCTGGAAAAATGTGCAAATTGCTCCATGAGATAGATCATGATTTTACGAGCTTCTAGAAATTTGGAGTTAATTTGAATTATTTATGGATTTTTGAAGTTGACTGGAAAAAGAAAAAGGTAATAAGGCTTTAAGCTTATCCTGCGCACATGGCGACAGATAGACCGTGGGCTGTCCCAGCAGCTCAGCAGTGTGCGGGAAAGGGCCACGTCGAAGGCGTCTTTCATGCGGGCGCCTCCACTTATGCCAGCTGGGCGTGGCGCTTCGGTGGCTGACGGGAGGGTCCCGCGAGCAGGTCGCTTGCCCTGCCCCGCGTCGTCTTTGTTAAGGATTAATTAAATCCTAATAATCAATGCTTAGGTCGGTTGTTTAGTTTAGCAACCGCCAGTTACCGACTATTTAATTACCGCCTCTGTACATGCGTATAAATATCCTATTCTTCGGTCAATGCAATCACTGTTCAATCCATTCGTTTCTCTCTCTCTTTTTCATCTTTACACGTTATCAACACCTTGCCCTAACAGCGATTAGGCCAGACCTCCTCGACGCCTCGCGCGATTCCCAATGTTACCGGCGTTATCTCGCACGCTGGACTGCAACATCGAGTCTTGGCGCGGATGGCGACATTAGTCACGGCGGCACCAACGTCTGCCCCTGTACTCGCGATGTCGACTCCATCCAGCACGCACGGCTTCAGCATAGGAGAATTTCAATCGCTGCCGATTCGATCAACCACAACCCTTCCATGGCAGGAATCAATGGACATGCTTCTGTAAAAGAGGAAAATTGGATCAGGAGATTCTTCAATTTGTTTTTGTCTTATTGCAATCAATCACAGATCTAACAACTCTTCTGTTTTATAAATCGCTTCACCCGGCGTATGCTCGTAGTGAGATGGATTGATCGCTACTCTAACATAAAGAGGAAGAAATCCTCAATCAAGAAGAAGAATCAACATCAAGAACAAGATTAGAAGATGAGGAACAAACTCCAACAGACTTGTTGTTCACATTTTTTCCCCTTCTCCATCATCCACTATGACAATCTCGTCGTCCATCGCAACTACCATCAACAAAACATCCAGAGGAAACAAGGGAAGAAGCCCCGCCATGCGTACCTCGGCATTTGGCGACGATGGCGTCCTCCACCACTCGGCGCACAGCCGGCGCGCAGCCCGGCCACGGCGCACATCCACCACGTAGTTGTACGCGTCCCCTACAGGCAAGGGCGCATAGCCGGCACACGGCGCATCGGCGTCCTCCTGAACGACTTCAGTCTCGCAGCAGCGGTGGCAGGAGAATGCGGCAAGACGCCGGCGAGCATTGTCCCTAAGTAGTCAACAATGGCGATGGTCTCTGAATGGCCATCAGCCCACCACGCACGCACAAGAGATGAGATTGGGAAACCTTATCCAATCGGCATATTTGCATTTTGGTCCTTATATTTATCTACTAACAGAGAGGACCTATATTTCTCACTCAAGCCCTCAGGCTTGTTTCTGTATGCAAAGCAGCCTTGGGAATACATATGTTAATCAAGTTATCATCTAGCAACTTCTACATAAGACATATCTTTGTCTTTACCGCAAATATTCCCTATGCCATGCATTTTTGTGACAACAATTATGAATTTGCAATATAAATCATTTTTTGCAAATCTTTATGGAATTCAAATAAGAATTATACATTGTCATACTTCATATAACATGCCTAAATTTTATTTGTGAATCACAAGGTAATGGTGACATCTACTACACTGTTTGCAGATTATCCACCATTATTGTGAGGTCTACATCTTATCATTTTGATAAGATGACTACCTTCGAAGTGCTCTTCCAAATATTAATATTATATGTGACTACCTCAAGATATCATGAGGTAATACTGGCATCTACTGCAAATTTTGCAGACTATCCACTATTACTGCATGGTCTACATCATGTCACTCTGACATATGACTACCTTCAAGGTGATTTTCTTAAATATAGCATAGCATAAGGTAATAGAGATATGAACATCTATTGACAAAAGTCAGACTATGTTTTCTATTACTATGAGATTTACACCATATTGGTGATTATCTTCAAAGTGTTATCCTATATAAAGTGAGGCCTACACATATGGTTATAAAAGCATCAGCTATTTATAAAAAATTGCTCCTCTGAAGCAATTGTTGTTGTTCACTAAATAATTTTACTCTTGTAGTAAATATTGTTCATGCAAAATCGCTACATGCCAAAATGGTATTTTTGTGCTAACATCGGCTATTCAAGCCTCACTTTGCTTGAATAGGTCGTGGGAAATTATTCAAATATTTGCATACTTCGGGAACTACCTTCTATTACATTGAAAATATATGGCAGTGGAGCCTATGTCACTATTTCTATTATAGTGTCGTCCATTGATCAAGATGGTTCCCATAATCTATAGCAACGAATAAGTGTCTCAACACTGTTGCAAGGTCCACATTACATTGTGGTTATACTTCATAGTGACTAACCAATGATAAACATGAAAAGCCTATGTGTTTTGGCAGTGACTCTGAAGTCACATATTTTCTCAAGAATGAAATCCAAAACATTAGCAATGATTTCATCACATGCGTTCTATTGAAGGATACACCCAGGTTCACCAAGGATCACCTTGACCATGATTGTTCTCAAATAAATCATTTTATCCATATATATCTCTTATTGCTAGAAGTAAATGAAATAAATGCATGAGCATTTTCATGTAAGACGTGGCTGACATTTTCAAATGCACTAAATTCATTTTAGGTGGGAGTGTTTATTTTCAGATGATTCATGACATCAGTCATTTATCCATTTATGGCATTGTGGCCACTATAACTCCACCTTCGGAAAATGTGTCATGGCTATTCTCTTAATACCTAAGTATGCACATATGAAATTTATATGTCGCCAACTTCACTTAGTTCTCGAACTAAGTACATAATGGATGAATATTTATTCATCTCGATTATTTTACTTAAGAGAAACATGCTGCCATGAGCACATCACGAATGATCACCCATTCAGTTTTCAAGACCTCAAGTCTATCTCACAATTTTATCACTTAATCAACTTCAAGTTGAGATCCCGTGATCAAATATTTTCCTATATACAGATCCAGTTGAAAAGCCCTTAATTCACCTTTACGTCCTCTTAAGATGGTACTACCATTTTTATGATCAAGAAACATGGAATTTCTTAAAATCATCAGATTCACCCAACGGGTGCTATACCATAATTTAAAATTCTTGCTGGTACCGAGAATACTATGCAAGTTAGTGGTCACAAGATAGAACCATGATGAATTCGAAGTAAAGTGGAGGCTAATAGACAACAAAGATAGAATTATCTCTTAATAGGAATCGGTCGTTTTCAAATGATCAAAAGACAGCTCTCAAGTTTGTCAAGTGTGTGGTTACATAAATATTGTACCTATGATTACCAAACCCTCAAACATATGGTCGAACCACACCACAGAGTTATTAAAAGGTCAATCAGTTCAATGGGATAAAATTTCAAAATTTGCAAATAACAACCAGATTCTGGTAAAGGATTGTTCTCAGAATCTTCATCAGAAGGAGGACCAAAATCTAGTGCAGAAAATGGAGGATGAACTCATTTGCACTCAAGAATATCAGAGACCTCAGGTAATCTCCTAATTATCCCAACATATTATTAGCCTATACTTGTACTACTACATGTAGTAGGATGTCCAATATCATATCCCTTGGATACAATATTTGATAAATTTGATTGTATCTTTCAATTTGTACTCAATATTGTTGCGTACACAATAATTTTCTAATTCTTAATAAATTCTATATTTGGTTGAATAACATTAGTCATCATGGTTTGGGGATGATTAGAAAATTATTGACAATTCTGTTGGTCACAACTTATCAAGTTAGAAATTTTCCCAAATCATCAGATTTTATGTCCACTGCATGTGCCATAGAGAAATCAGTTTTAAGGCACTCTCACCTTAATATTCTAAGCAGGCCACTTATTCTTCCTTGAACACATTCAAAAGATATATGTGGATTGCTTAACCATTATTTGGGATAATTGAGATAACTCATGGTACTCATATACACATTCTTAAAGTGTTTTTAAGTGTGTCTCTTATCACATCAAACCATGATATTACCCAATAAATTGCCTAACTTATCAAAGTAGGAGCAAATTCTCTTGAACAAAGGATAAACCCATTCGAATGGACAATGTCGTTGAACTCATTTCATGAGAATTTTCTGATTGCATTCTGTACCTTATGTACATACCTAGAATGGTTTAACTGAATTTCTTATCAAAGATAGTCAAATGAATTACATGACCATTTTTTAAAGAATTGTAATTTACTAGCCTCTTGCTAGATACATACGGCCTTACACACCGTAAGTATGATCTAAATCATACCAACTGCATATTATACTACTTTCCCCTTGTAGTAACTACATGGAGAAATCAACAAAGTATTTCCCATCTGCGATAATTCAGTTATATACCGATATCACCACTCCAGTGTACATCTATGGGCCCTCATAGAAATTAGGGATCTATATGAGGAATAACAATTTATCCGTCAATCAAAATTATTCATAGCCCGTATGCTGATTGCATCAAAAATAAGGATATTTTCCGGCATTAGGGGGGATAAGTACCACAAAGAATGCCGAGAAATAAATTAGAAATGTTCTTGACATTCAATCCTTATATCCGCGTACTCAAAGAATCTGAACTAGAAGTTTAGAGAATCATACATTTGCAACACATTGCAAATTTGCCACATGCATTTACTGATGACAAGGTGTCACTAAATTCTATATTCTTGTAGTAAAGTGTCAAAAAGAGTGGAGGTACCTGATAAACCACTCTTCTCCCCAAATGAGAGCAAGAGGGGGAGAAAATCTGACAAGACGAGATATAACTTCTCATATGCTTCCGCGGAAACAAAGGAAATCAAATCCTCAACCAGTAAATGTAATTCAACATCAAGTTAAATGACACCTGACTGGATGCTCATCATCCAAAGCCGGACATAAATGTGCACAAATGTTTTGGTGCCGGGACATCCAAACACCTTGACTCCATTGTTCTAGAAAATCACAAGGGGTCAAAAGGAATAGATATATTTCCATAAATTTCATCGATTCCATCAGAATCATATAACATAAAGACTACATTTGTCGACATATATTTCTTCTCAAAATTGTTAAAACCTTTTGGGCCCTGAACCAAAATCCATGATAGAGTGCCTCTTGCATTCATATTGGTTCACATAAAAGGAAGCAAGTAACGAAGAATAGTACTCGCTTTGCAAATGAGTAGTATTTACCGCAGTAAAACCTACTCCTCGTAAGTATCTTCCGTATGGAATACTAAACACTTCTCATTCATAGACTAAGTCAATGAGGTGGTGAGAAAGTGAGGCTTGTAGCAAAAGGGTTCACGCAGAGACCCGACATCGATTACGATGTAACATACCCGCTTGGTATGAGTGGAATTATGTTTCGATACTAAATATCATTAGCAATAAAAATAATAATAATGTCCATGCAGTTGATGGATGAAGTGGCTCCATAATCATATGAGTCACTCATTTCGGAAATCTCTATTGAAGTCCCTGAAGGGCTTATACTTCCGAATCCAAAAGCAAATCGCAACAAGTTTTTTGTAAAACTTCATAAGTCACTCTATGACTTGAAATAGTCGAAAATCATTTGGTACTACTGACTAAATGAGTTCCTTCTTCAAAAGGATTACTCGAATAATGATGATTGTTTATGTGTTTTAATAAAGAAATCGGAAATTTGATTTTCTTACATCACCTCGGTGTATATCGATGATCTCGTCATCAATGTCTCTAAAGGACCTAAAAATACATAAATTATCTCAAGATGGAAAATTTGGATTCAATCAAATTTAGCTTAAGCTTACAACTTGAGCATTCTCTCAAGAATACATATCAGTCTACATATATATCCATTACGTATACGAGAAGTTCAATGTGGATATATCATACCAATAAAGACATGTAATATGGTCATACTACCCCTGATAAGGTACAAATCCATTCATACCTGGGGGTGATAATGAAGTGATATCAGGACCTAAAGTTCTATATCTCACTAATGTCAAAACACTCATATAATTGCAGACTATCTCAGGCCTGACAATATATTTGCTATCTTTGTCCAGAGTGCAACCCCCAACAAAAGGTATATGGTCGATATAAGAAATAAGAACTTATATCTCATGCTCACAATACATCTTGGGAATTTCCATCAGGAGTGACCATGATATGATGTAATGATATTGGCTCTTTATTTGATCCCAATAATGCCATATCAATGACTGATTCACTGTAATAGTCTTCTCATGAAAGTCATCCAGATAGACTTTAATGACTATTTCCACTTATCATTCTGACATAATTGCTTTATCTAAAAGAATCGCATAATATGAATGTCTCGGTAGAATGATTAACCACACTCAGGATCATGTGGTTGAGATTCACATAACTTGATTTTATCAAGAAGCTACCACTTGTGTTACTCAATACCTACAGGTTATATGAAGAGCAATATCATAAAGCACATTGCTCGAAGATCACTTATCCTCATGAATTATAGAAAAGTGAGGAAACAATTTGCAAAGAAAATACTATGAAAATCCAACAGATTATTCACAATGGCATCATCATGCCAATGAAATTGGTACGAGACATCCTCGAGATTTGCAAAGTTCAGGGGGAGTAATATCCCAAACTATAACCTGTTAACAATCATCAGATTACATTAGTGTACTCCTTTTCCCTTCATGAGTTTTCCCTCATGGTTTCTCATAAAAGGTTTTTAATGTGACAATATTGATACAAGTGTTCACATATGTCATGTCAGTTTCTCCTTATATTTTCCCCATTGGGTTTTAAAGGAGTTTTCAGTGACATATCAGATCGCACTCTTTTCCTTATGAGTTTTCTCTCAAAGTTTCTCATAATGGTTTTTAATGAGGCAATATCTTTTTAAGATAGTATGCAATACTTTCAAGTTTTCCCCATTGCGGTTTTTAAAGGAAAGTATACAAAGCATATTTATTGTTCTCCAAACTCACCAATGATTTTTCTCCTTCTTCAAAGGTTTTTCTCATATAAGTTATCAAGAGACAATAAACATTATATGTTGCATCATTTTCTCCTTATTATTTTTCCCACTGGGTTTAAAGGAGTTTTAGCAACATATCTACACTATTCTCCTCATATTTTTCCCACAGGGTTTTTGGAGGAGACTTTAAAGATTATACAAGCATTTCTGAAGATGAAGATGATGAGCATTCTCAAGGGCGGCCATATATTAGGAGGAGTCTATCAAGATGATGCATATTCATCTAGTGAAGCATAGATTAGGGGGAGTGTTAAGGATTAATTAAATCCTAATAATCAATGCTCAGGTCGGTTGTTTAGTTTAGCAACCGCCAGTTATAGACTATGTAATTACCGCCTCGGTACATGGGTATAAATATCCTATTCTTCGGTCAATGCAATCACTGTTCAATCCATTCGTTCCTCTCTCTCTTTTTCATCTTTATAGTCTTCAACCCCGCGACGCCAGGCAGAGGGCGCCGGCCTCGCTCGCCGTCGGCGCTGCTCTCCCATCTGCGCCGGCCGGCGGTGGCGGCGGAGCCGTGCGGCTCGGCCGCGCCCGAAGGAGGAGGCAGGGGGAAGGCGGCGCCTTCCTCATGCGTGTGCGGACACCGTCGGACTAGTGGCTTGGCCGCCGCCCGTGCTGGCGATTCCGACCACCTCCCGTGGTGTGCTGCACACCGGAGAGCTCAGGACGGAGTGCCGCATCCATCCAGATGCCCAAGGCATGTCAGGGAGGTCCGAAGAGGTGGAGAGCGGGATGGCCGTGGAAGAGGCCGCCGACCATGGAGATGGACTGAGGGCACGAGGGGCGAGAGAGCTTATCCGGGAGGTTTCTGGGGGAGAGGGAGAGCGGGAAGAGGCCAGAGAACTCGAGGGGGGGCTCTATATAGAGGGGGCGTTGGTGCACAGCGGGCGCGGTCTAGGGCGCGCTCGGTGAGCTCCATAGAGGGAGAAGGAGGGCCAGGGAGGAAGGTCCCGGCAGTGTTGCGTGTCTTGGACATCGAGGCAACCTTGGGAGACACGAGGGAGAGGCCTGAGGTCTACGGGAGCATCGGGTAGAGAGCGGCTACAATGCGGGAGTGCACTGTAGCGCGCTCCAGAGCGTGCATATGGCCGGCATGACCATTTTTCTAGCGCTCTGGGCTTGGCCTGTAGTGTCTGGGGGCTCTAGGGGGAATTAAAGAAGTGGGGAGGGGCATTGGATGCCCTGGATAGCCAGTAGGAGAGGAGAGAGGTTGAGGGAGAGAGAAAAACTGCTGTCCAGAGGGGTAAATGAGGGTGTTTCACCCATCAATCATTGAGCAAAAGCCAGGGGAGAGCTACTGGAGGTATAAGAGGTCTAGGAGAAGTTGTGGTAAAAAGTAGAACTCATGGAGATTAATGGAAGTGGTGAAAGTGGTGTTTTTAGAAAAATGGCAGAAGGTGTTTGTTGTTGGTTTGGGCAAGAAGATGAACTCCTCTTGTCATAAGTCTTGACAGGGCCAAGTGTCAGGAGAAAATAAGTGGTTCCACCAAGATTGAGTCCATTTGGGAAAAGTTGCCAATGCAACTTTTGTAAACCCTAGAAATTAGCAGAAATGAATTTTTGTAGATCTAGTTGAGCAAATCACTTCCCCTTGATGAACCACTTGGTGTAGTGTCCTCATTTGGTCATGTGAACATGATCACGAAAGTTGGGGGTCAAGGAGAGAAAGTTGGTAGTACAAAGTTGTTCAAATTTGATTCTGGTCAGAGAGGGTTTTGGGGCATTTTGGTGAACCAAAATGACTTTAATTGACATGAGGCTTTGCAAGGTGATCACAATATCCATTTGTGACTTGCTGGATTTTCCTTAGAATTTTATGAAAATATTTCCTGTAGAAATATTTCAAATCCTTGAAATGGGCAGAAATGATTTTGGGAGGTTTTGTCCAATATTTTGAACATGACCATGTGTTGAAACTCTTATATGTGGGAATATATGTCCACTGAGTTTCCCTGATTTTTGTCAAATATTTTTAAAACAATAAACCATTTATGGGCTTAATAAAAAGCTTTTAAATAAAATAGGAAAATAACTTTTAAAATTATATGTTTGTTGTTTATGGGAGTCATATACCTAATAGGAGTCAAACATACTCTTTGAAAGATTTTTCATACCCCAAATCAAGTACTTGCAGTGCAAACCTCAACTTAGGGGTTTTTGGAAAACTAAATTTAGAAAATACTTTTTGGCCAAATTATTTTTATAAGAAAATTCTATACTGTACTATACACATGGCATGATCATTGGGCAGAATTTTTGGATCAAGGAGAAGGAGTATAAGAGTTGGAGGATTTATTTGATTTTTAGAGCACGTGCAAACAACAGACAAAATCCAGTCAAGGCAAAGTCCAAAACACTAAAAAGTTTTTGTAAAACCATATTTTGTCATGATTGTTAGCTTAAGTGTAGTGGCATGAAAATCAGGGTGTGAGAGACCTACCCCCCTTACAAGAATCTCGTCCCCGAGATTCCCTAACTAGGCGCGGAAAGGGATATAGAAACTTGGATCTGGGGTAGTCTTCAAGTCCTCATGTTGCTTCTGCTTCCGTGTAGTGCTCCATTGAGCTTGAAGTACTTGATGGTGTGGCTTCGTGTATGACGCTCTTCTTGATCCAGGTTGCTAATGGGTAGCTCGTGGTAGGTTAGATTGGGCTAGGGGTCGATGGCTTGGTGGTCAATGCCCTCGTAGAGATCGGGCAAGTTAGGAAGTTGGAAACACTTCCGGGGTTGTGATGCATGGAAAGCGTTGTGCACATCGGGTAACTCAGGTGGCAACTCCAGCTGGTAACTATCTTCTCTTCGTCTCATAGTGATCTCAGAGGGGGTTGTTAAATCTTGGAGTGATCTCTAAGGGGGCAGATAAATCTTGGTGTGAGCTTCCCTTTGACACGGAAATGCTTGGTTCCTTTGAGAGAAGTGGCTTGCAGATATGCCTGGTCTTCGATGCGGAGGTTTACTTCTTGACGATGGTGGTTGGTGTAGTTTTTCCTCCTGGACATGGCGATCTTCAGATGTTCCTTGACCAGCTCAGTGATTCTTCTTCCGTCTTCGGGTAGACAAGTATGTTACCAAAATAAAGATGACAACCAACTTGTCCAAGTACTCCATGAAGACTTTGTTCATGAGGTACATAAAGTAGGATGGGGGTATTGGTGGTGGTCACGATTGAGTATGGTCCAAGGTGTTCTTAATCTAGAGTCAAGACCCACGGTCATGGTCCGACCATGTTGTAGCTTGGTAGGGCTTAAGGGTTTCAAGGATTCTAGGGTGCGAGTGAACGTTTATCCTTGAGCACAATTCCTGAGATGCCAATTGTTCTACCTAGTCCTCCAAACAGATCACCTTATACTGCTGAAAGCATCATTTCGTATAGGTCAACTCCAATCATCACTCATGCTATTCATATCCTCATGACTCCCAAGAGGAGGTCTAACAAAATCATATATGTCTACGATCCCCAAACTCATGTGTGTGGCTACCCCTAAAAATCCATGGGTAGAGCATACAAGCTTCCAAGCTGGAATAAAACAGGACAATCCAAGTGCTCATCCAATTCTTCCAAGGTCCAAGATATTGCATCTCTATCCTAAGGAAACACGTTGTATGCCACTCCAAAATCTTGTTTCCTTTTCTATGAATCAACTCCAATAACCCGTTAACTTCCATCAATCACTACATAATCCATTTAATTCTACAAATCCAATGTTTATGGTGTTCCACATGATCTTCTAATGTCCTATAATCCTCAAATACTTGAAAAGGGTTATCTTTACTATAGTCAGTCCACCAATTCCCATTATCGGGGTCAAGTAACTTCCAACCTCCAGCTTATATAGATCCTTAAATCAATTCCAATCTCCTAGTTTATTGTCCATCGAGGAACATGGTATCACGATCAAGATCATCATCTAAATCCAATTTACTCCGAATCCTGCAGGCTTACTCAGCATCTATACTCAACTAGGATCACCTATTTAAATCCAAATCTCTTGTCCAACGAGGAATCCTACATGTTTCCCTCAAGTTATTTATGTAATATCAACTGTCTCCTATCAATATCATCTGATCAAGTCAAATCCTTGCACTTCCAGGAGTTTCAGCTTGCGATCATAATTGTCCTATAAATCCAATTTACTCAGGGGTAATGACAGCTATGCTACTACTCTATAATCATGATCCCACCAAGTTCATCTACCAACATGGAAGCCTTATAATCCACCAAAGCGTCTCAGATAATTCCTCAAGCTCACTGATATAAACTCATCAAGTCATTTGTCCTCTGTTCATATATCCCCAAATTGCTCTTTCCTATGGCATTGTCAGTTCTGGTGCTACCTTAGGATGGTAATGTGCTCGTTCACTACGTCCACTAGTTCCAATGAAGGAAATATGCCCTAGAGGCAATAATAAAGTTATTATTTATTTCCTCATATCATGATAAATGTTTACTATTCATGCTAGAATTGTATTAACCGGAAACATGATACATGTGTGAATACATAGACAAACATATAGTCACTAGTATGCCTCTACTTGACTAGCTCATTAATCAAAGATGGTTATGTTTCCTAACCATAGACATGTGTTGTCATTTGATTAATGGGATCACATCATTAGGAGAATGATGTGATTGACATGACCCATTCCGTTAGCCTAGCACTTGATCGTTTAGTATATTTCTATTGCTTTCTTCATGACTTATACATGTTCCTGTAACTATGAGATTATGCAACTCCCGTTTACCGGAGGAACACTTTGGATACTACCAAACGTCACAACGTAACTGGGTGATTATAAAGGAGTACTACAGGTGTCTCCAAAGGTACATGTTGAGTTGGCGTATTTCGAGATTAGGTTTTGTCACTCTGATTGTCGGAGAGGTATCTCTAGGCCCTCTCGGTAATGCACATCACTATAAGCCTTGCAAGCAATGTGACCAATGAGTTGGTTATGGGATGATGCATTACGTAACAAGTAAAGAGATTTGCCGGTAACGAGATTGAACTAGGTATTGGATACCGACGATCAAATCTCGGGCAAGTAACATACCGATGACAAAGGGAACAACGTATGTTGTTATGCGGTTTGACCGATAAAGATCTTCGTAGAATATGTAGGAACCAATATGGGCATCCAGGTTCCGCTATTAGTTATTGACCGAGAATGGTTCTAGGTCATGTCTACATAGTTCTCGAACCCATAGGGTCCGCACGCTTAACGTTACGATGACAGTTTTATTATGAGTTTATAAGTTTTGATGTACCGAAGTTTGTCCGGAGTCCCGGATGTGATCACGAACATGATGAGGAGTCTCTAAATGGTCGAGACATAAAGATTGATATATTGGACGACTATATTCGGACATCGGAAGTGTTCCGGGTGATTTCGGAGAAAACCGGAGTGCCGGAGGGTTACCGGAACCCCCCCGGGAGAGTTAATGGGCCACATGGGCCTTGATGGGAAGAGAGAGGGGTGGCCAGGGTGGGCCGCGCACCCCCTCTCCCTCTGGTCCGAATTGGACTAGGAGGGAGGGGGCGGCGCCCCCCTTTTTTCCTTCCCCCTCTCCCCCTTCCTTTCGCCCTCCTAGTAGGAGTAGGAAAGGGGGAGTCCTACTCCTACTAGGAGGAGGACTCTCCTCCTTGGCGCGCCCCAAGGGGCCGGCCGGCCTCCCCCCTTGCTCCTTTATATACGGGGGCAGGGGGCACCCTAGGAGACACAAGTTGATCTACGGATCGTTCCTTAGCCGTGTGCGGTGCCCCCCTCCACCATATTCCACCTCGGTCATATCGTCGCGGAGTTTAGGCGAAGCCCTACGTCGGTAGAGCATCATCATCGTCACCACGCCGTCGTGCTGACGGAACTCATCCCCGAAGCTTTTCTGGATCGAAGCCCGGGGATCGTCATCGAGCTGAACGTGTGCTGAACTCGGAGGTGCCATACGTTCGGTACTTGGATCGGTCGGATCGTGAAGACGTACGACTACATCAACCGCGTTGTCATAACGCTTCCGCTTACGGTCTACGAGGGTACATGGACAACACTCTCCCCTCTCGTTGCTATGCCATCACCATGATCTTGCGTGTACGTAGGATTTTTTTTGAAATTACTACGTTCCCCAACAGTGGCATACGAGCCTAGGTTTTATGCGTTGATGTTATATGCACGAGTAGAACACAAGTGAGTTGTGGGCGATACAAGTCATACTGCTTACCAGCATGTCATACTTTGGTTCGGCGGTATTGTGAGATGAAGCGGCCCGGACCGACATTACGCGTACGCTTACGCGAGACTGGTTTCACCGTTACGAGCACTTGTGCTTAAAGGTGGCTGGCGGGTGTCTGTCTCTCTCACTTTAGCTGAATCGAGTGTGACTACGCACGGTCCTTGCGAAGGTTAAAACGGCACTAACTTGACAAACTATCGTTGTGGTTTTGATGAGTAGGTAAGAACGGTTCTTGCTAAGCCCGTAGCAGCCACGTAAAATTTGCAACAACAAAGTAGAGGACGTCTAACTTGTTTTTGCAGGGCATGTTGTGATGTGATATGGTCAAGACGTGATGCTATATTTTATTGTATGAGATGATCATGTTTTGTAACCGAAGTTATCGGCAACTGGCAGGAGCCATATGGTTGTCGCTTTATTGTATGAAATGCAAACGCCCTGTAATTGCTTTACTTTATCACTAAGCGGTAGCGATAGTCGTAGAAGCAATAGATGGCGTAACGACAACGATGCTACGATGGAGATCAAGGTGTCGCGCCGGTGACGATGGTGATCACGACGGTGCTTCGAAGATGGAGATCACAAGCACAAGATGATGATGGCCATATCATATCACTTATATTGATTGCATGTGATGTTTATCCTTTATGCATCTTATCTTGCTTTGATTGACGGTAGCATTTTAAGATGATCTCTCACTAATTATCAAGAAGTGTTCTCCCTGAGTATGCACCGTTGCGAAAGTTCTTCGTGCTGAGACACCATGTGATGATCGGGTGTGATAGGCTCTACGTTCAAATATAACAGGTGCAAAACAGTTGCACACGCGGAATACTCGGGTTAAACTTGACGAGCCTAGCATATACAGATATGGCCTCGGAACACAGAGACCGAAAGGTCGAGTGTGAATCATATAGTAGATATGATCAACATAATGATGTTCACCATTGAAACTACTCCATCTCACGTGATGATCGAACATGGTTTAGTTGATTTGGATCACGCGATCACTTAGATGACTAGAGAGATGTCTGTCTAAGTGGGAGTTCTTAAGTAATATGATTAATTGAACTTAAATTTATCATGAACTTAGTACCTGATAGTATTTTGCTTGTCTATGTTTGTTGTAGATAGATGGCTTGTGCTGTTGTTCCGTTGAATTTTAATGCGTTCCTTGAGAAAGCAAAGTTGAAAGATGATGGTAGCAATTACACGGACTGGGTCCGTAACCTGAGGATTATCCTCATTGCTGCACAGAAGAATTACGTCCTGGAAGCACCGCTGGGTGCCAGGCCTGCTGCTGATGCAACTGACGACATTAAGAACGTCTGGCAAAGCAAAGATGATGACTACTCGATAGTTCTGTGTGCCATGCTTTACGGCTTAGAACCGGGTCTTCAATGACGTTTTGAACGTCATGGGGCATATGAGATGTTCCAGGAGTTGAAGTTAATATTTCAAGCAAATGCCCGGATTGAGAGATATGAAGTCTCCAATAAGTTCTATAGCTGCAAGATGGAAGAGAATAGTTCTATCAGTGAACACATACTCAAAATGTCTGGGTATAATAATCACTTGATTCAACTGGGAGTTAATCTTCCTGATGATAGTGTCATTGACAGAATTCTCCAATCACTGCCACCAAGCTACAAGAGCTTCGTGATGAACTATAATATGCAAGGGATGGACAAGACTATTCCCGAGCTCTTCGCAATGCTAAAAGCCGCGGAGGTAGAAATCAAGAAGGAGCATCAAGTGTTGATGGTTAACAAGACCACCAGTTTCAAGAAAAAGGGCAAAGGGAAGAAGAAGGGGAACTTCAAGAAGAACAGCAAACAAGTTGCTGCTCAAGAGAAGAAACCCAAGTCTGGACCAAGCCTGAAACTGAGTGCTTCTACTGCAAGCAGACTGGGCACTGGAAGCGGAACTGCCCCAAGTATTTGGCGGATAAGAAGGATGGCAAAGTGAACAAAGGTATATGTGATATACATGTTATTGATGTGTACCTTACTAATGCTCGCAGTAGTACCTGGGTATTTGATACTGGTTCTGTTGCTAATATTTGCAACTCGAAACAGGGACTACAGATTAAGCGAAGATTGGCTAAGGACGAGGTGACGATGCGCGTGGGAAATGGTTCCAAAGTCGATGTGATCGCGGTCGGCACGCTACCTCTACATCTACCATCGAGATTAGTTTTAGACCTAAATAATTGTTATTTGGTGCCAGCGTTAAGCATGAACATTATATCTGGATCTTGTTTGATGCGAGACGGTTATTCATTTAAATCAGAGAATAATGGTTGTTCTATTTATATGAGTAATATCTTTTATGGTCATGCACCCTTGAAGAGTGGTCTATTTTATTGAATCTCGATAGTAGTGATACACATATTCATAGTGTTGAAACCAAAAGATGCAGAGTTGATAATGATAGTGCAACTTATTTATGGCACTGCCGTTTAGGTCATATCGGTGTAAAGCGCATGAAGAAACTCCATACTGATGGGCTTTTGGAATCACTTGATTATGAATCACTTGGTACTTGCGAACCGTGCCTTATGGGCAAGATGACTAAAACGCCGTTCTCCGGAACTATGGAGTGAGCAACTGATTTGTTGGAAATCATACATACTGATGTTTGTGGGCCAATGAATGTTGAAGCTCGCGGCGGGTATCGTTATTTTCTCACCTTCACAGATGACTTGAGCAGATATGGGTATATCTACTTGATGAAACACAAGTCTGAAACATTTGAAAAGTTCAAAGAATTTCAGAGTGAAGTGGAAAATCATCGTAACAAGAAAATAAATTTCTACGATCTGATCGTGGAGGAGAATATTTGAGTTACGAGTTTGGTTTACATTTGAAACAATGCGGAATAGTTTCGCAACTCACGCCACCCGGAACACCACAACGAAATGGTGTGTCCGAACATCGTAATCGTACTTTACTAGATATGGTGCGATCTATGATGTCTCTTACTGATTTACCGCTATCGTTTTGGGGTTATGCTTTAGAGACGGCCGCATTCACGTTAAATAGGGCACCATCAAAATCCGTTGAGACGACGCCTTATGAACTGTGGTTTGGCAAGAAACCAAAGTTGTCGTTTCTTAAAGTTTGGGGCTGCGATGCTTATGTGAAGAAACTTCAACCAGATAAGCTCGAACCTAAATCGGAGAAATGTGTCTTCATAGGATACCCAAAAGAGACCATTGGGTACACCTTCTATCACAGATCTGAGGGCAAGATTTTATTGCTAAAATCGGATCCTTTCTAGAGAAGGAGTTTCTCTCGAAAGAAGTGAGTGGGAGGAAAGTAGAACTTGATGAGATAACTGTATCTACTCCCTTGTTGGAAAGTAGTTCATCACAAGAACCGGTTCCTGTGACAACTACACCAATTAGTGAGGAAGCTAATGATATTGATCATGAAACTTCAGATCAAGTTTCTACTGAACCTCGTAGGTCTACCAGAGTAAGATCCGCACCAGAGTGGTACGGTAATCCTATTCTGGAAGTCATGTTACTTGACCATGATGAACCTACGAACTATGAGGAAGCGATGATGAGCCCAGATTCCGCAAAATGGCTAGAGGCCATGAAATCTGAGATGGGATCCATGTATGAGAACAAAGTATGGACTTTGGTTGACTTGCCCGATGATCGGCAAGCCATTGAGAATAAATGGATCTTTAAGAAGAAGACTGACGCTGATGGTAATGTAACTGTCTATAAAGCTCGACTTGTTGCGAAAGGTTTTCGACAAGTTCAAGGGGTTGACTACGATGAGACTTTCTCACCCGTAGCGATGCTTAAGTCTGTCCGAATCATGTTAGCTATTGCTGCATTTCATGATTATGAAATCTGGCAAATGGATGTCAAAACTGCATTCTTGAATGGATTTCTGGAAGAAGAGTTGTATATGATGCAGCCAGAAGGTTTTGTTGATCCAAAAGGTGCTAACAAAGTGTGCAAGCTCCAGCGATCCATTTATGGACTGGTGCAAGCATCTCGGAGTTGGAATAAACGCTTTGATAGTGTGATCAAAGCATATGGTTTTATACAGACTTTTGGAGAAGCCTGTATTTACAAGAAAGTGAGTGGGAGCTCTGTAGCATTTCTGATATTATATGTAGATGACATATTATTAATTGGAAATGATATAGAATTTCTGGATAGCATAAAGGGATACTTGAATAAAAGTTTTTCAATGAAAGATCTAGGTGAAGCTGCTTACATATTGGGCATCAAGATCTATAGAGATAGATCAAGACGCTTAATAGGACTTTCACAAAGCACATACCTTGATAAAATTTTGAAAAAGTTCAAAATGGATCAGGCAAAGAAAGGGTTCTTGCCCGTGCTTCAAGGTGTGAAGTTGAGTCAAACTCAATGCCCGACCACAGCAGAAGATAGAGAGAAAATGAAAGATGTTCCCTATGCTTCAGCCATAGGCTCTATCATGTATGCAATGCTGTGTACCAGACCTGACGTATGCTTAGCAATAAGTTTGGCAGGGAGGTACCAAAGTAATCCAGGAGTGGATCACTGGACAGCGGTCAAGAACATCCTGAAATACCTGAAAAGGACTAAGGATATGTTTCTCGTATATGGAGGTGACAAAGAGCAAGTCATAAATGGTTACGTCGATGCAAGCTTTGACACTGATCCGGACGATTCTAAATCGCAAACCGGATACGTGTTTTTATTAAACGGTGGAGCTGTAAGTTGGTGCAGTTCTAAACAAAGCGTCGTGGCGGGATCTACATGTGAAGCTGAGTACATAGCTGCTTCGGAAGCAGCAAATGAAGGAGTCTGGATGAAGGAGTTCATTTCCGATCTAGGTGTCATACCTAGTGCATCGGGACCAATGAAGATCTTCTGTGACAATACTAGTGCAATTGCTTTGGCAAAGGAATCCAGATTTCACAAGAGGACCAAGCACATCAAGAGACGCTTCAATTCCATCCGGGACCAAGTCCAAGTGGGAGACATAGAAATTTGCAAGATACATACGGATCTGAATGTTGCAGACCCATTGACTAAGCCTCTCTCACGAGCAAAACATGATCAGCACCAAGACTCCATGGGTGTTAGAATCATTACTATGTAATCTAGATTATTGACTCTAGTGCAAGTGGGAGACTGAAGGAAATATGCCCTAGAGGCAATAATAAAGTTATTATTTATTTCCTCATATCATGATAAATGTTTATTATTCATGCTAGAATTGTATTAACCGGAAACATGATACATGTGTGAATACATAGACAAACATATAGTCACTAGTATGCCTCTACTTGACTAGCTCATTAATCAAAGATGGTTATGTTTCCTAACCATAGACATGTGTTGTCATTTGATTAATGGGATCACATCATTAGGAGAATGATGTGATTGACATGACCCATTCTGTTAGCCTAGCACTTGATCGTTTAGTATATTGCTATTGCTTTCTTCATGACTTATACATGTTCCTGTAACTATGAGATTATGCAACTCCCGTTTACCGGAGGAACACTTTGGGTACTACCAAACGTCACAACGTAACTGGGTGATTATAAAGGAGTACTACAGGTGTCTCCAAAGGTACATGTTGAGTTGGCGTATTTCGAGATTAGGTTTTGTCACTCCGATTGTCGGAGAGGTATCTCTGGGCCCTCTCGGTAATGCACATCACTATAAGCCTTGCAAGCAATGTGACCAATGAGTTGGTTACGGGATGATGCATTATGTAACGAGTAAAGAGACTTGCCGGTAACGAGATTGAACTAGGTATTGGATACCGACGATCAAATCTCGGGCAAGTAACATACCGATGACAAAGGGAACAACGTATGTTGTTATGCGGTTTGACCGATAAAGATCTTCGTAGAATATGTAGGAACCAATATGGGCATCCAGGTTCCGCTATTGGTTATTGACCGAGAATAGTTCTAGGTCATGTCTACATAGTTCTCGAACCCGTAGGGTCCGCACGCTTAACGTTACGATGACAGTTTTATTATGAGTTTATAAGTTTTGATGTACCGAAGTTTGTTCGGAGTCCCATATGTGATCACGGACATGACGAGGAGTCTCGAAATGGTCGAGACATAAAGATTGATATATTGGACGACTATATTCGGACACCGGAAGTGTTCCGGGTGATTTCGGAGAAAACCGGAGTGCCGGAGGGTTACCGGAACCCCCCGGGAGAGTTAATGGGCCACATGGGCCTTGGTGGGAAGAGAGAGGGGCGGCCAGGGTGGGCCGCGCGCCCCCTCTCCCTCTGGTCCGAATTGGACTAGGAGGGGGGGGGGGCGGCGCCCCCCTTTTTCCTTCCCCCTCTCCCCCTTCCTTTCCCCCTCCTAGTAGGAGTAGGAAAGGGGGAGTCCTACTGCTACTAGGAGGAGGACTCCTCCTCCTTGGCGCGCCCCAAGGGGCCGGCCGGCCTCCCCCCTTGCTCCTTTATATACGGGGGCAGGGGGGCACCCTAGGAGACACAAGTTGATCTACGGATCGTTCCTTAGCCGTGTGCGGTGCCCCCCTCCAGCATATTCCACCTCGGTCATATCGTCGCGGAGTTTAGGCGAAGCCCTGCGCCGGTAGAGCATCATCATTGTCACCACGCCGTCGTGCTAACGGAACTCATCCCCGAAGCTTGCTGGATCGGAGCCCGGGGATCGTCATCGAGCTGAACGTGTGCTGAACTCGGAGGTGCCGTACGTTCGGTACTTGGATCGGTCGAATCGTGAAGACGTACGACTACATCAACCGCGTTGTCATAACGCTTCCGCTTACAGTCTACGAGGCTACGTGGACAACACTCTCCCCTCTTGTTGCTATGCCATCACCATGATCTTGCGTGTACGAAGGAATTTTTTTGAAATTACTACGTTCCCCAACACCATAATGAACCCAGTGATAAGCAAGGCTTACTGTAGCTTAACTTGTTCTCTTGTGATTCCGTAGGTTAATCTTAGGGTTAAGGTTTCGAGCTGGGGTATCTCGTGAAGTCCTGTAGGGTCTAGGGATAGGGTTCTAGTCTTGAGGTGTAAACATACGGGGTTGTACTTGGTCGAGGAGGTTTTAGCAAAAGTCTTCAGTGCTTGTTGGTCGCCGAGGCGGAATCCTTGGTGCATATTGTCTTGCTTGTCTTCAGTTGAGGAGAGAGATGAGAGAGAAAAGTAGCATAGAGGAGGGGAATGCCTAAAGGGGGTTCTGTTCGGGAACATTGCAGAAAATTAAATTTTTTCCTACGGTTTCACCAAGATCCATCTATGAGTTCATCTAAGCAACGAGTCAAGGGAGTGAGTTTGCATCTACATACCACTTGTAGATCGCGTGCGGAAGCATTCGAGGGAGCGGTGATGATGGAGTCATACTCGACGTGATTCAGATCACCGATGACCAAGTGCCGAACGGACAGCACCTCCGTGTTCAACACACGTACGGAATGGACGACGTCTCCTCCGTCTTGATACAGTAAGGAGGAAGGAGAGGTTGAGGAAGACAACTCCAACGGCAGCACGACGGCGTGGTGTTGGTTGAGAAGCAGTACTCCGGCAGGGCTTCGCCAAGCTTGTGACGGAGGAGGAGAGGTGTTGGGGAGGGGAGGGGCTACGCCTTGGGTTGTGTGTTGCAGCCATCCCCTCACCCCTCTATTTATAGGGGAAGGGGCAAGGGGGGCCGGCCCCCAATGGGATCTAGAGGAGGGCGCCAGGAGGGGGGACTTGCCCAAGCAGGGGGCCCCCTCTAGGTTCCCCCCACATCCCAGGCGCATGGGCCCAAGTGGGGCGCGCCCAGCCCTCCAGGCTGTTCCCTGCCCCTTACGCCATGTGGCCCTCCAGGGGGTGGCCCGTGTGGACCCCCGAACCTCTCCGTGGCCCCGGTACAATACCGATATGCCCCCGAAACTTTCCGGTGTCCGCATGACAACTTCCCATATATAATCTTCACCTCCGGACCATTCCGGAACTCCTCGGGACGTCCGGGATCTCATCCGAGACTCTGAACAACTTTTAATCACATACAAGTCTTCCTAATAACCCTAGCGTCACCGAACCTTAAGTGTGTAGACCCTACGGGTTCGGGAGACACGTAGACATGACCGAGATAGCTCTCCGGCAATAACCAACAGCGGAATCTGGATACCCATGTTGGCTCCCACATGCTCCTCGATGATGTCATCGGATGAACCACGATGTCGAGGATTCAATCAACCCCGTATACAATTCCCTTTGTCAATCGGTACGTTACTTGCCCGAGACTCGATCGTCGGTATCCCAATACCTTGTTCAGTCTCGTTACCGGCAAGTCACTTTACTCGTACCGTAATGCATGATCCCGTGACCAAACACTTGGTCACTTTGAGCTCATTATGATGATGCATTACTGAGTGGGCCCAGAGATACCTCTCCATCATACAGAGTGACAAATCCCAGTCTCGATCCGTGTCAACCCAACAGACACTTTCGGAGATACCTGTAGTGCACCTTTATAGTCACCCAGTTACGTTGTGACGTTTGGTACACCCAAAGCACTCCTACGGTATCCGGGAGTTACACGATCTCATGGTCTAAGGAAGAGATACTTGACATTGGAAAAGCTCTAGCAAAACGAACTACACGATCTTGTGCTATGCTTAGGATTGGGTCTTGTCCATCACATCATTCTCCTAATGATGTGATCCCATTGTCAACGACATCTAATGTCCATAGTCAGGAAACCATGACTATCTGTTGACCAACGAGCTAGTCAACTAGAGGCTTACTAGGGACGTATTGTGGTCTATGTATTCACACGTGTATTACGATTTCCGGATAATACAATTATAGCATGAATAAAAGACAATTATCATGAACAAGGAAATATAATAATAATGCTTTTATTATTGCCTCTAGGGCATATTTCCAACAGTCTCCCACTTGCACTAGAGTCAATAATCTAGTTACATTGTGATGAATCGAACACCCATAGAGTTCTGGTGTTGATCATGTTTTGCTCGCGAGAGAGGTTTAGTCAACGAATCTGCGATATTCAGATCCGTATGTACTTTGCAAATATCTATGTCTCCATCTTGAACATTTTCACGGATGGAGTTGAAGCGACGCTTGATGTGCCTGGTCTTCTTGTGAAACCTGGGCTCCTTGGCAAGGGCAATAGCTCCAGTGTTGTCATAGAAGAGTTTGACCGGCCCCGACGCATTGGGTATGACTCCTAGGTAGGTGATGAACTCCTTCACCCAAATTGCTTCATGCACTGCCTCCGAGGCTGCCATGTACTCCGCTTCACATGTAGATCCCGCCACGACGCTCTGCTTGCAGCTGCACCAGCTTACTGCTCCACCATTCAACATATACACGTATCCGGTTTGTGACTTAGAGTCATCCAGATCTGTGTCGAAGCTAGCGTCGACGTAACCCTTTACGACGAGCTCTTCGTCACCTCCACAAACGAGAAACATGTCCTTCATCCTTTTCAGGTACTTTAGGATATTCTTGACCGGTGTCCAGTGTTCCTTGCCGGGATTACATTGGTACCTTCCTACCAAACTTACGGCAAGGTTTACATCAGGTCTGGTACACAGCATAGCATACATAATAGATCCTATGGCTGAAGCATAGGGGATGACACTCATCTCTTCTTTATCTTTTGCCGTGGTCGGGCATTGAGCCGAGCTCAATCTCACACCTTGCAATACAGGCAAGAACCCCTTCTTGGACTGATCCATTTTGAACTTCTTCAAAATCTTATCAAGGTATGTGCTTTGTGAAAGACCTATGAGGCATCTCGATCTATCTCTATAGATCTTGATGCCTAATATATAAGCAGCTTCTCCAAGGTCCTTCATTGAAAAACACTTATTCAAGTAGGCCTTAATGCTATCCAAGAATTCTATATCATTTCCCATCAAAAGTATGTCATCTACATATAATATGAGAAATGCTACAGAGCTCCCACTCACTTTCTTGTAAACACAGGCTTCTCCATAAGTCTGCATAAACCCAAACGCTTTGATCATCTCATCAAAATGAATGTTCCAACTCCGAGATGCTTGCACCAGCCCATAAATGGATCGCTGGAGCTTGCACACTTTGTTAGCATTCTTAGGATCGACAAAACCCTCCGGCTGCATCATATACAGTTCTTCCTTAAGATGCCCGTTAAGGAATGCCGTTTTGACGTCCATCTGCCATATCTCATAATCATAGTATGCGGCAATTGCTAACATGATTCGGACGGACTTAAGCTTCGCTACGGGAGAGAAAGTCTCATCGTAGTCAATCCATTGAACTTGCCGATAACCCTTAGCGACAAGTCGAGCTTTATAGATGGTGACATTTCCATCCGCGTCCGTCTTCTTCTTAAAGATCCATTTGTTTTCTATCGCTCGCCGATCATCGGGCAAGTCAGTCAAAGTCCATACTTTGTTTTCATACATGGATTCTATCTCGGATTTCATGGCTTCTAGCCATTTGTTGGAATCTGGGCCCACCATTGCTTCTTCATAGTTCGAAGGTTCACCGTTGTCCAACAACATGATTTCCAGGACAGGGTTGTCGTACCACTCTGGTGCGGAACGTGTCCTTGTGGACCTACGAAGTTCAACAGCAACTTGATCCGAAGTACCTTGATCATCATCATTATTTTCCTCTTCAGTTGGTGTAGGCATCACAGGAACATTTTCCTGAGCTGCATTGCTATCCCGTTCAAGAGGTAGTACTTCATTGAGTTCTACTTTCCTCCCACTTACTTCTTTCGAGAGAAACTCTTTTTCCAGAAAGGATCCATTCTTGGCAACAAAGATCTTGCCCTCGGATCGTAAGTAGAAGGTATACCCAATGGTTTCTTTAGGGTATCCTATGAAGACGCATTTTTCCGACTTGAGTTCGAACTTTTCAGGTTGAAGTTTCTTGACATAAGCATCGCATCCCCAAACTTTTAGAAACGACAGCTTAGGTTTCTTCCCAAACCATAATTCATACGGTGTCGTCTCAACGGATTTAGACGGTGCCCTATTTAAAGTGAATGTAGTTGTCTCTAGAGCGTATCCCCAAAATGATAGCGGTAAATCGGTAAGAGACATCATAGATCGCACCATATCCAATAGAGTGCGATTACGACGTTCGGACACACCGTTACGCTGAGGTGTTCCAGGCGGCGTGAGTTGTGAAACGATTCCACATTTTCTTAAGTGTGTACCAAATTCGTGACTTAAATATTCTCCTCCACGATCTGATCGTAAGAATTTTATCTTTCGGTCACGTTGATTCTCTACTTCATTCTGGAATTCCTTGAACTTTTCAAAGGTCTCAGACTTGTGTTTCATCAAGTAGACATACCCATATCTACTCAAGTCATCAGTGAGAGTGAGAACATAACGATATCCTCCGCGAGCCTCAACACTCATTGGACCGCACACATCGGTATGTATGATTTCCAACAAGTTGGTTGCTCGCTCCATTGTTCCGGAGAACGGGGTATTGGTCATTTTGCCCATGAGGCATGGTTCGCATGTGTCAAATGATTCATAATCGAGAGACTCTAAAAGTCCATCAGCATGGAGCTTCTTCATGCGCTTGACACCAATGTGACCAAGGCGGCAGTGCCACAAGTATGTGGGACTATCGTTATCAACTTTACATCTTTTGGTATTCACGCTATGAATATGTGTAACATTACGTTCGAGATTCATTAAGAATAAACCATTGACCATCGGGGCATGACCATAAAACATATCTCTCATATAAATAGAACAACCATTATTCTCGGATTTAAATGAGTAGCCATCTCGTATTAAACGAGATCCAGATACAATGTTCATGCTCAAACTTGGCACTAAATAACAATTATTGAGGTTTAAAACTAATCCCGTAGGTAAATGTAGAGGTAGCATGCCGACGGCGATCACATCGACCTTGGAACCATTCCTGACGCGCATAGTCACCTCGTCCTTCGCCAGTCTCCGCTTATTCCGCAGCTCCTGCTGTGAGTTACAAATATGAGCAACGGCACCGGTATCAAATACCCAGGAATTACTACGAGTACTGGTAAGGTACACATCAATTACATGTATATCAAATATACCTTTAGTGTTGCCGGCCTTCTTGTCTGCTAAGTATTTGGGGCAGTTCCGCTTCCAGTGACCCTTCCCCTTGCAATAAAAGCACTCAGTTTCAGGCTTGGATCCATTCTTTGACTTCTTCCCGGCAACTGGCTTACCGGGCGCGGCAACATCTTTGCCGTCCTTCTTGAAGTTCTTCTTACCCTTGCCCTTCTTGAACTTAGTGGTCTTATTGACCATCAACACTTGATGTTCTTTCTTGATTTCAACCTCTGCTGACTTCAGCATTGAAAATACTTCAGGAATGGTCTTCACCATCCCCTGCATATTGTAGTTCATCACAAAGCTCTTGTAGCTTGGTGGGAGCGACTGAAGGATTCTGTCAATGACCGCCTCATCCGGGAGGTTAATGTCCAGCTGGGACAGGCGGTTGTGCAACCCAGACATTTTGAGTATATGCTCACTGACAGAACTATTTTCCTCCATCTTACAACTATAGAACTTGTCGGAGACTTCATATCTCTCGACCCGGGCATGAGCTTGGAAAACTAGTTTCAGCTCCTCGAACATCTCATATGCTCCGTGTTGCTCAAAACGCTCTTGGAGCCCCAGTTCTAAGCTGTAAAGCATGCCGCACTGAACAAGGGAGTAATCATCAGCACGAGACTGCCAAGCATTCATAATGTCTTGGTTCTCTGGGACGGGAGCGTCACCTAGCGGTCCTTCTAGGACATATTGTTTCCTGGCAGCTATGAGGATGATCCTCAGGTTCCGGACCAAGTCCGTATAGTTGCTGCCATCATCTTTCAGCTTGGTTTTCTCTAGGAACGCGTTGAAGTTCATGTTGACATGAGCATTGGCCATTTGATCTACAAGACATATTTTGCAAAAAGTTTTAGACTAAGTTCATGATAATTAAGTTCATCTAATCAAATTATTTTAATGAACTCCCACTCAGATTAGACATCCCTCTAGTCATCTAAGTGTTACACGATCCGAGTCGACTAGGCCGTGTCCGATCATCACGTGAGACGGACTAGTCATCATCGGTGAACATCTCCATGTTGATCGTATCTTCCATACGACTCATGTTCGACCTTTCGGTCTCTGTGTTCCGAGGCCATGTCTGTACATGCTAGGCTCGTCAAGTTAACCCTAAGTGTTCTGCATGTGTAAATCTGTCTTACACCCGTTGTATGTGAACGTAAGGATCTATCACACCCGATCATCACATGGTGCTTCGAAACGACGAACTTTAGCACGGTGCATAGTTAGGGGAACACTTCTTGAAATTATTGTAAGGGATCATCTTATTTACTACCGTCGTTCTAAGTAAACAAGATGCATAAAACATAATAAACATCACATGCAATTATATAGTAGTGACATGATATGGCCAATATCATATAGCTCCTTCGATCTCCATCTTTGGGCTCCATGATCATCTTCGTCACCGGCATGACACCATGACCCATCTCATAATCTCCATCATTGTGTCTTCATGAAGTTGTCATGCCAACGACTACTTCTACTTCTATGACTAACATGTTTAGCAATAAAGTAAAGTAGTTTACATGGCGTTCTTCAATGACACGCAGGTCATACAAAAATAAAGACAACTCCTATGGCTCCTGCCGGTTGTCATACTCATCGACATGCAAGTCGTGATTCCTATTACAAGAACATGATCTCATACATCACAATATATCATTCATCATTCATCACAACTTCTGGCCATATCACATCACATGACAATTGCTGCAAAAACAAGTTAGACGTCCTCTAATTGTTGTTGCATCTTTTACGTGGCTGCAATTGGGTTCTAGCAAGAATGTTTTCTTACCTACGAATAACCACAACGTTATTTTGTCAACTTCTATTTAACCTTCATAAGGACCCTTTTCATCGAATCCGCTTCAACTAAAGTGGGAGAGACAGACACCCGCCAGCCACCTTATGCAACTAGTGCATGTCAGTCGGTGGAACCGGTCTCACGTAAGCGTACATGTAAGGTTGGTCCGGGCCGCTTCATCCCACAGTACCGCTGAAGCAAGATAAGACTAGTAGCGGCAAGCAAGTTGACAAGATCTACGCCCACAACAAAATTGTGTTCTACTCGTGCAATAGAGAACTATGCATAGACCTAGCTCATGATGCCACTGTTGGGGAATGTTGCAGAAAATTAAAATTTTTCCTACTGTTTCACCAAGATCCATCTATGAGTTCATCTAAGCAACGAGTCAAGGGAGTGAGTTTGCATCTACATACCACTTGTAGATCGCGTGCGGAAGCGTTCGAGGGAGCGGTGATGATGGAGTCGTACTCGACGTGATTCAGATCACCGATGACCAAGTGCCGAACGGACAGCACCTCCGCGTTCAACACACGTACGGAACGGACGACGTCTCCTCCGTCTTGATCCAGCAAGGAGGAAGGAGAGGTTGAGGAAGACAGCTCCAACGGCAGCACGACGGCGTGGTGTTGGTGGAGAAGCAGTACTCCGGTAGGGCTTCGCCAAGCTCGTGACGGAGGAGGAGAGGTGTTGGGGAGGGGAGGGGCTGCGCCTTGGGTTGTGTGTTGCAGCCCTCCCCTCACCCCTCTATTTATAGGGGAAGGGGCAAGGGGGGCCGGCCCCTCTAGATGGGATCTAGAGGGGGGGGCGGCGGCCAGGGAGGGGGGACTTGCCCCCCAAGCAAAGGGGGCGCCCCCTCTAGGGTTCCCCCCCACAGCCTAGGCGCATGGGCCCAAGGTGGGGGGCACGCCCAGCCCTCCAGGGGCTGGTTCCCTGCCCCTTGCGGCCCATGTGGCCCTCCGAGAGGGGTGGCCCCTCCCGGTGGACCCCCGGGACCTCTCCGGTGGCCCCGGTACAATACCGATATGCCGCCAAAACTTTCCGGTGTCCGCATGACAACTTCCCATATATAAATCTTCACCTCCGGACCATTCCAGAACTCCTCGTGACATCCTGGATCTCATCCGGGACTCCGAACAACTTTCGGTAATCACATACAAGTCTTCCTAATAACCCTAGCGTCACCGAACCTTAAGTGTATAGACCCTACGGGTTCGGGAGACATGTAGACATGACCGAGACGGCTCTCGGGCAATAACCAACAGCGGGATCTAGATACCCATGTTGGCTCCCACATGCTCCTCGATGATGTCATCGGATGAACCACGATGTCGAGGATTCAATCAACCCCGTATACAATTCCCTTTGTCAATCGGTACGTTACTTGCCCGAGACTCGATCGTCGGTATCCCAATACCTTGTTCAGTCTCGTTACCGGCAAGTCACTTTACTCGTACCGTAATGCATGATCCCGTGACCAAACACTTGGTCACTTTGAGCTCATTATGATGATGCATTACCGAGTGGGCCCAGAGATACCTCTTCGTCATACGGAGTGAGATATCCCAATCTCGATCCGTGTCAACCCAACAGACACTTTTGGAGATACCTGTAGTGCACCTTTATAGTCACCCAGTTACGTTGTGACGTTTGGTACACCCAAAGCACTCCTACGGTATCTGGGAGTTACATGGTCTCATGGTCTAAGGAAGAGATACTTGACATTGGAAAAGCTCTAGCAAAACGAACTACACGATCTTGTGCTATGCTTAGGATTGGGTCTTGTCCATCACATCATTCTCCTAATGATGTGATCCCGTTGTCAATGACATCTAATGTCCATAGTCAGGAAACCATGACTATCTGTTGACCAACGAGCTAGTCAACTAGAGGCTTACTAGGGACGTATTGTGGTCTATGTATTCACACGTGTATTACGATTTCCGGATAATACAATTATAGCATGAATAAAAGACAATTATCATGAACAAGGAAATATAATAATAATGCTTTTATTATTGCCTCTTGGGCATATTTCCAACAGGTTCTATAGTGCAAGTGCAAACAAACAGGTGCAAAAAGGGCCAAACAGAAGAAGCAAGGTAAGGAAGGTGATATAGTTGCATACTTGTCGCCTAGGGAAAAAGTGTGACCTATATCAAAACAGAAACAAATAAAAACAAGCAACACACAATCATGGTTCTATTCAAACCATCATACGGACTCGACTGCGCATAGGGGGTACACGACTCATCCTACCCTAGGGGTTCTCGGACTAAGTAGTCGTGCTTTACTTCGTGCCTCATGCAGTCTTTTGGGTTTTCCTCAGGTGTTGCTACGTCTCTTGTAGTTGTTCGATGAAACAATTACGGGTTGAGCCTGAAGATTTTTCAACAACTTCTCGCCTGTTGAAGTGATGGGGTGAAGGTGGCTTCTCATAGCAGGCATTGACTCAGTCTTCTGTTGTCTTCTTAATCATGACGATCCCTTTTTGTCTTCTAAAGCGTCGAAGGTACCAAGTAGGTAATTCTTTATGCAATGACATTAACAAGGCATAATAGAGGTCCAACATGTCGGTTACGTTGATGACAACATCGACACCAAGAGTGGGGGATGAAGAGAACCATTTTCCTGCTCACTATAGTGAGGCGGACCAAATGGCTAGGTTCTCATCCATCGGTGGTTGCCGATGCAACAACGATAATGACATGGTTGCTCCATTAGCGATGTATATCATGATCTTGCATTCTGATCATCATATGCTAAGGTCGCATCATCTTGGGGCAGTGTCAAGGGTGTCACCATCTTCTGGGTCTTCGTGTCCTCATTCCTCAAGGATGTACCCTCTGTTGGTATCGTCTTGTTGTGGTGTCATCAATCTTGTGTTCAGAAGAGGTGGGTGAGTGTTTGGTAAGGCATCCTCCTTCTAGACTACCCGCGAGGATTTCAAGGAATCCAGTGGTCAGGGGCATAAGGGTTCTAGCGACCAAAAGTTTTGAAGGGGGAAGAGATCAATAAGGGAAGTTTACCTTAGTTTTCAAAAAACTGAGAAAGGAAGAGAAGTATAGATAGTTTTCAAAAATTAGTAATAGTTTTGAAAATAGTTTTACCCTAACTAACAACCATGCTAACTAAGGCTTCCTACAGTCAGGATGGCTCTGATACCAGCTCTGTGGGGACCCCGACTCATAAGTCATGATCATCGAATGCACGTGTACAGTGATACCAGAGACCAATGCTCACTGAACACAGAGAAGCTGAATAACAAGAGTCTTACATCCACACATACCGTCTTACACAAATTATGACCATTATGGTCAAGTCTTACATAGATAAAGCCATAAGGGCTGAATACCAATAAACTTAAGCAGCAGAAATCTTCGTCGATAAGTAGAACCCATGCCATCTGCCTTAACCCTGCAGGCATTCTGACTGGGAAACGTCCTAGTTCGCATGTTCGTCTCCAAAGAACTCTTCTTCGAACTCCTGTTCTTCCATGCCTGGCCAATTAAATAACTAGTGGCAAGCCAATGAGTACTTTGAATGTACTCAGAAGCAACCCATGTTTTGGTCCAAGATGCAACAATGCATGATATAGGTAAATTTTTGCAGAAAGCTAGTTTTGAGTGCAATGACATGTTCAACAACTTGTGAGACATGCATCAGGAGAATTCAAGTAACCATGAGGACAGGTTACAGATATCAACATAAATAGAGTGGGCATCAACCCAACTCAATCATGTCAAGTCCCTTGACTTGACCCAAGTAGTTCTCCCCAATTATCCAAACACACACTGGTTTGTACACATGTGGACGTAGCCCAAGAGCGGTTACCCAACTGTCCTTGTCCGTGGACATGGCTATTCAAATAGTTTGACACTCTGCAGAGGTTGCACACTTTACCCACAAGATCCGGGGAACTTCCGTGTCATCCACGACCCATGGTACCTCAAGTACCCGGGGTAAGCACCCGATCACTATCTTTCCCTAGACGACACTAACAAGGAGTCCACTCGTTGTTCCGTATCCTCACGATGTACATCATATGAGACTCACTCGAGATCGTAACATCCGAGAGGGGACGCAACGGTGTATTCGGTGCCCTGTAAAAACAGTCATGGCCTCCCTACCTGGCACGACCCCGTCCCGAGAGAGAGCTCCAACTCTCCCCCGTCACTAGTAATGCGGGCTCCAAGCTAGTATCGGCCTAGGTAATCAATAATGCCCTTTCCCATATAAGGGTAGAGTGGTTGCGCATGTAAGGTTGGAATAACGGTCGCAACTTAAACCAATCCGTTTTGGAAACAACACACACACTTGACTCGGTACACCACTTCGTCATCAAGTGGTTACCCAACTCATTATCTCCCTCGGGCATAAGTGGCACCCGATGGGGTTTTCGAAAAGTTTTTGAAAACAATCTTGCTTCCATCACCATGCATATACCCATCCCCTTTTTCGTAGCAACTACTTTAGCATCCTATCTACCCCCACTGGCATAACCCTCATAAGAAGGTAGGGTCATGCACAATGCAAATATCAACGAGGAAGTACGGTGGCAAACCATAAAAGTGGTTACCACCTCATCATGATTCCGTTGCAACAACAATATGGTGCTATATGACATGCATAAAAAGGGTTTCATAGACATGGTCAGAGGGCTGCTTGCCTGTTTTAACAAAGTCTTCGAGGTCTTCAAATATCTCTGGTCCAACTCCGAGCATTCCGTCTACTTCGTCAACTATCGTCGAAAACAACCATAATAAGCAACACGACAAGGCAAAAATAAGAGTTCTCTAAAAATGTCAGTTGGACTTTTCTAGGATGCCTTTGGTCATATGGGGAATGAACAAAGTGATTTCAATGGAGCTCGATAAGTGGATATTTCTGAACATTTAAATATGTTGGAAACAAGGGACTTATGGATTTGCAAGAAGTGTACAGAAATATATTTTTGAAAAATGAGCAAGGGCACCCATTTAACCAATAATGATTTTAGAAGCATCTAGGAATTGGTTTCACTGGATTTGGAGCTCAAATGATTTCTCTATGAATTTGCAAAGTTGGCTATTCATGAAGGAATAGACCATTATTTCAGGTGGTAGAGAAAGTATTAGTAAAAATGTTCAAAAACTAAGTTTTGAACTTATAAACATCTAGGAATTTGAATTATGGAATTTGGATCAAAAATGGGCTCTCTGTGATTTTCTAAAGTTTATCACAGAAATGGAAAAACAAGATTTGATAAAATGTTTGTGAAGAAAAAGTTTCTGGAAAAATGTGCAAATTGCTCCATGAGATAGATCATGATTTTACGAGCTACTAGAAATTTGAATCATCAAATTTGGAGTTAATTTGAATTATTTATGGATTTTTGAAGATGACTGGAAAAAGAAAAAGGGAATAAGGCTTTAAGCTGATCCTACGCACATGGCGACAGATAGATCGTGGGCCGGCCCAGCAGCTCAGCAGCGTGCGGGAAAGGGCCACGTCGAAGGCGTCTTTCACTCGGGAGCCTTCACTTATGCCAGCTGGGTGTGGCGCTTCGGTGGCTGACGGGCGGGTCCCACGAGCAGGTCGCTCGCCCTGCCCCGCGTCGTCTTCAACCCCGCGATGCCAGGCAGAGGGCGCCGGGCTCGCTCGCCATCGGCGCTGCTCTCCCATCTGCGCCGGCCGGCGGTGGGGGCGGAGCCGTGCGGCTCGGCCGCGCCCGAAGGAGGAGGCAGGGGGAAGGCAGCGCCTTCCTCGTGCGTGTGCGGACGCCGTCGGAGCAGTGGCTTGGCCGCCGCCCGTGCCGGCAATTCCGACCACCTCCCGCGGTGTGCTGCACACTGGAGAGCTCAGGACGGAGTGTCGCATCCATCCAGATGCCCAAGGCAAGTCGAGGAGGTCCGAAGAGGTGGAGAGCGGGATGGCCGTGGAAGAGGCCGCCGGCCATGGAGGTGGACAGAGGGCACGAGGGGGCGAGAGAGCTTGTCCGGGAGGTTTCTGGGGGAGAGGGAGAGTGGTAAGAGGCCAGAGAACTCGAGGGGGGGCTCTATATAGAGGGGGCGTTGGTGCACAGCGGGCGCGGTCTAGGGCGCGCTCGGTGAGCTCCGTAGAGGGAGAAGGAGGGCCAGGGAGGAAGGTCCCGACAGTGTTGCGTGTCTTGGACGTCGAGGGAACCTTGGGAGACACGATGGAGAGGCCTGAGGTCTACGGGAGCATCGGGCAGAGGGCGGCTACAGTGCGGGAGTGCACTGTAGCGCGCTCCAGAGCGTGCATATGGCCGGCATGACCATTTTTCTAGCGCTCTGGGCTTGGCCTCTAGTGTCTGGGGGCTCTAGGGGGAAGTAAAGAAGTGGGTAGGGGCATTGGATGCCCTGGATAGCCAGTAGGAGAGGAGAGAGGTTGAGGGAGAGAGAAAAACTGTTGTCCAGAGGGGTAAATGAGGGTGTTTCACCCATCAATCATTGAACAAAAGCCAGGGGAGAGCTACTGGAGGTATAAGAGGTCTAGGAGAAGTTGTGGTAAAAAGTAGAACTCATGGAGATTAGTGGAAGTGGTGAAAGTGGTGTTTTTAGAAAAAATGGCAGAAGGTGTTTGTTGTTGGTTTGGGCAAGAAGATGAACTCCTCTTGTCATAAGGCTTGACAGGGCCAAATGTCAGGAGAAAACAAGTGGTTCCACCAAGATTCAGTCCATTTGGGAAAAGTTGCCAATGCAACTTTGGTAAACCCTAGAAATTAGCAGAAATGAATTTGTGTAGATCTAGTTGAGGAAATCACTTCCCCTTGATGAACCACTTGGTGTAGTGGCCTAATTTGGTCATGTGAATATGATCACAAAATTTGGGGTCAAGGAGAGAAAGTGGGTAGTACAAAGTTGTTCAAATTTGATTCTAGTCAGAGAGGGTTTTGGGGCATTTTGGTGAACCAAAATGACTTTATTGACATGAGGCTTTGCAAGGTGATCACAATATGCATTTGTGACGTGCTAGATTTTCCTTGGAATTTTATGAAAATATTTCATGTAGAAATATTTCAAATCCTTGAAATGGGCAGAAATGGTTTTGGGAGGTTTTGTCCAATATTTTGAACATGATCATGTGTTGAAACTCTTATATGTGCGAAATATATGTCCACTGAGTTTCCCTGATTTTTGTCAAATATTTTTAAAACAATAAAATAATTTTTCTCTATTAAGACCATTTATGGCCTTAAGAAAAAGCTTTTAAATAAAATAGGAAAATAACTTTTAAAATTATATTTTTGTTGTTTATGGGAGTCCTATACCTAATAGGAGTCAAACATACTATTTGAAAGATTTTCATACCCCAAATCAAGTACTTGCAGCGCAAACCTCAACTTAGGGGTTTTTGGAAAACTAAATTTAGAAAATGCTTTTTGGCCAAATTATTTTTATAAGAAAATTCTATACTGTACTATACACATGGCATGATCATTGGGCAGAATTTTTGGATCAAGGAGAAGGAGTATAAGAGTTGGAGGATTTATTTGATTTTTAGAGCACGTGCAAACAACAGATAAAATCCAATCAAGGCAAAGTCCAAAACACTAAAAAGTTTTTGTAAAACCACATTTTGTCATGATTGTTAGCTTAAGTGTAGTGGCATGAAAAGCAGGGTGTGACACCGGGTCATACCACTGGCGATTCATGATGAGAAGGCCCAAGAAGATGTTGAAGATGGCGGTTCATAGAGCAATCTTACTGAAGGCCCAAGACCCGGATGCAGCTTGAGGCCCATGGGTATAAACCGCCATATGTTTAACTTGTATGTTAAGGAAAGCTTAGTTCGGTCACCGAGCCGGACACGTTGTGTATGAGCCGGCCGAGACTCTGTAAGCCGCCGGACATCAACCTAGGTATATAAAGGGGTGACCCGACGGCGGGTTAAGGCAAGAAACAAGAGATCGAGAACTAGGTTAAGTGTATTTGCTCCCTGGTAATCGAAACACAAGCAATACAACCTAAAGCAGGAGTAGGATTTTACCTCATTGAGAGGGGCCAAACCTGGGTAAAACTCGGTGTCCTTTGTCCCGTTTTAACCCCTTCAAGCTAACCTAGCGGTGATGGCTCCACACCTAAGTCCTCTTGTTAGGGCATCTGTCGTGTTAAGTCCACGACACGTGGCGTAAAAACCTGGATGGAGGTAGTAGTACGAGATACGGTGGCACACTGACTTAGGCCGAATACAAGTGCCCAAAATTATTGGAAGAGAGCAAAGTGTACATATAAAATAATTAAAATTGAATTTCTTGAAAAAAAATCAAAACAAAGGAAAAAGGTTTGCCTCATCCACTAAATAAGAGGAGAATAGAGTTTGACAGTTTGCAAGTGACCCTACAAATAAACGGCATGTCAATTACTCTCGTACAACAATGCGCCCTACTCCCTCCGGTCCTTTTTACTCTGCATATAAGAATTGTCTGAAGTCAAACTTCATAAAAGTTTGACCATATTTATATGAAAAATATCTAGACCCACAATACTAAAGTTATACGATATGAAAATTAAAGTCATTACACATCTAATGATACTGATTTCACATTGTGAATCTCGGTATCTTTTACTATATAGTTGGTCAAACATTACGAGGCTTGACTTAGGACAAATCTTATATGCGAACTAAAAAGGGCTGGAGGGAGTACTTTCTTAGCACCCGCTATAACCCTTAGTACATAAGGTGGCACACTAACTTAGGCCGAATACAAATGCCAAAAATATTTAAAATTAGAGGATGGTGCAACCCACCTTTCCGATATTTTGACCGTATGTGGTTCAATTACTGTTCACTTCGGAGGGTCGTGTACCACACGTGAACGATATTAAGTGCGACTAGGAGGGGTGGAGCGTTAATTGCGGCTTGACTCCTTCGAGCGTTATATTTTCTTCACGTATGAGCATTGCCTTAGTGTTTTTCTTCACTAGTACGTTAAATAACGAGTTTCGTTTCATGCACAATTTAAAATGATTTTTATGGAAAGAAAAAGAAAATCACACCAACTATATACGCTACAGCCTGAGCGCTTGTTTTCTAGGGTTTTCTCTCTTCACATTCTCTCTACTATATATATATATATACGCGCTGGAGCCTCAGCGCTTGTAGTTGCTCTATTCACACTCTCTCACCCTCTTTAGATCTAAACAAGATTGCATTGGGGTCTCGCTCGCTCTCTCTCTCCCTCCCCTCACTTCTTGTCAAAGAGCCGGCAGGATCCCGTCCATCGGGGAAGGGAAGGAGGCTTAACGCTGTCGCCATCGGCGAGGGAGGGAATCCACTGCCGGCGCCGCTGTTCTCTTTCACCCAGCGGCGGCGCAGGAGGGCCTCCAACCCCTTCTTCCTTGCTACCGTACATAGCATGGGCAGATAGGCCTCCGTCCGCCCACCGAGCCACACCCCGAGAACCTTAATGTATAATTTACTTAATCCACATGCATTGCTCTAGCTACATGTGAATTTTTTTTGCTTCTACACTCGAATCTAGGTGTTGGATCAAACAGGAAAGTAGTGGGGAAAGTTGTATAGCATGAATCTAGGATGTGGTTGAAAGAGGAAAGGACGGGGGGAGTAGTACAGACTGGCTATCAAACACCTATGTTGGTCGAAAAGGGAAAACAATGACAAACACAGTACACACATATGTAAGGAACCGATCTTTCTGTGGGTGGTGGACAAGGCTGTAGAGTTTGAGCAGGACTAGATTTGCTGCCCTCATGTAGGGAAGGTGTCTAAACATAACAAAAATGGGACCAACACAAATATGCTCCTTGGTTGTTTGTTGCAACAGACTGTCCATCATCCCTTTATACATCGGTAGATGCACATGGTGCTGGTGCGTCCACTGTCCCACACAACTCTTTAGCTGTTGTTAATCTAATAATGCTGCTGGAAAATTGGAGCAATGCCAGAGTTAAAAGAAAATATATGTTTAATGAATTTTATTGTTAATATAATCTCTATGTTAATATGAATCAATACCACTGTTTGAGAAATGCTACTATCTTGCTTTCTTTCCCATTTAGATAAGTTAGATGCTTCTTTTTCTGGGCTTCTGTGTCATCCACCATTATTGACCAGTAATTGTTTCCTTTGCATCTCTGTGTAAACAAGGTTATCTACTTCACCTCGTTGCTATTGCAACCTTTTGTTGCACTGCACAAAACACTTATGTTTTAAGAGTGTTTTATGCAGTTCAACCAAAATGGCACATCGACAATGTTGCTTGATTTCTTTATCTTAGTGGAACTGCACAAGTGGAGATCTGACTTCCTATCCGTGTTGGCAAATTTGTTTCAGATCTTATTCTTGTGACTTGTTTGAATTCTACGTCATGACAGGTCTGTACTAGCCTTCTTCTGCATGATTATGCAGTGTGCTTTCATATGTTGTGCTACTTATACGGTAATGTTGGTTCATTTTAGTGAACAGCACAAAAGGAGACCAGACTTCCAATCTGTATGTGCACCATAATATCCCATTGAGGTAAGATAATGATGTTTCACAACTGTTGGCCCGTATTTTGCTACTATCATCAGAAAATGAATGTCGTTGTTTAGTGCTATACTTGTGCTCCCTAATTGACATGCCAAATCTTCATTGAAGGTGAAGCTTGTCTGTTATTAAACCAAGTGATGAAGGGGAAGAACAAGCGGAAGAAGAACAAAAATCAACTCCTGGTGCTACAATGAAGCACTAGAACTGTGAGGACACAAGTAATGATATAGTTTTGCATCTTAATTTATTGCTATGGCTGGAACGAGCAATTGTTTTGCCACTGTGATTTGATGCCACTCTTAATGTAATATGTAATTATTTCTACTTGTGCAAAAAGGGATCTTGTTTGAAGATAACATATATTTTAGTGGAACTGCACAATAAAATATTGGAAACATTAAACTAGTCGAGGAGTATATAGTAAGCATGGCAACCACAGTAGATAATAACAGATGGTTCCAGAGAAGTGCTTCACCTGTATGCTCGACACAATAAGCCTCTTGATAAAGGTTGGTACCGGCCCATGGATTTCATCCATATGATTGAGCTTTGTCATCTCTATTGGTGTTGTGCTACTATTTAGCTACTGTCATGAGAAAGTGGTATTGTCCTTGAGAAGTGCTTCATCTATGCTGTTTTAAATATTTCCTTTCCTTTTTTTCGAGCAAACAGGGATGCTAGCATTTAGTTGTTCTCTTGTGTTTGCCCAACATGATCATCCTCCTCTAAAGAAGAATATGGAGTACGTGAAGTTCCTAGTTCCGATTATGCCATGATGAAGAAGCCAAGCCTCTCTTCTTATCAAAAGGGAGTAGTTGAAGGATGGTTACATTACTTCCCACAAGAACAAACTAACATCAACTCAGAAGGACTCACAGATCTCCATCTTTGTTGCTGTGGTGGCCAATAAAATGTTGTTTTAGGATTCTTTCCGGCAAAATGCCACAAGCTACGTGCGAAGTTGGTTGATTTTAGTGGAGCTGCACAAAAAGAACAGCTGGTTTATTTAGCACGAGGTGACATGTCAATGTGCAAACTGCTGGCAAACCCCGCCCATTCCACAACCGTAGGCATTTGATATTTTGGAATGGGAAAACCTTGTCAAAGTTTCCTCATTGATGTACGTAAAAAGACATGCATTTGATATTTTGGTATGTGACAACCTTGTCAAATTTTGCTCATTGATGTTAGCAAGAAGACATGTGTTTGATATTTTGGAATGGTACGCCCTTTGTCGTTAGTAGCATCGATGGATTTTTCTTTATTCATTAGTTACGAAGTAAATATTGGCTCTGACGTGTCAATCATTGAGATGCATAATCATCGATTGTTTTGATTGTTCTCTATGAGTTGCCAGGCCTGTGAGTTTGATTGCAATGTACAGGCACTCAAAAATTTTGTACGTGTGAAACTGCTGCAAATGAGGTGATCACTATGTGTCCTGAGAATAATGCTAGTATGTATCGTTTTGCATGTTCATCTAATTCCAGTGATACAAGAATTCGAACCAATCGGACTAAATTCATTCATACACGACCGAGTTTCATATAAACATGCCGGATTTCATTACATTTCATAAATTCTTCAACTAAAAAGGGGTGCACTGGAGTTATAATTAATTGACCTAATCCTCGTGTCTGGCTGAGCCCCAAGAATAGAAGCTTCTTCTCCAGCTCCGCCTCCGGTGCCACAGGAAGTAAAGCTATCCAACTCCACGTCGCTGCCAAGCAGCTAATCGACCGTCAATGTTCAACCTGCCAAGCTTGGCTTCAACCGGAGGGTAGAAGCGGTGGCCTTACTTGGACCCAAGTGGCGGTGACCTACCATCTTCTACTCTTCCTTGTTTTCTATGCGGCGCGGCCTCATTGGCGGCGGGGCGCAACCTCGACAGAGCCGGTGATGTCCTCTGCCTCGTTGCCAGCGGGGCGGCGCTGATGACCCACAAGTATAGGGGATCTATTGTAGTAATTTCGATAAGTAAGAGTGTCGAACCCAACGAGGAGCAGAAGGAAATGACAAGTGGTTTTCAGTAAGGTTTTCTCTGCAAGCACTGAAATTGTAGGTAACAGATAGTTTTGTGATAAGATAAATCGTAACGAGTAACAAGCAATGAAAGTAAATAAAGTGCAGCAAAGTGGCCCAATCCTTTTTGTAGCAAAGGACAAGCCTGGACAATTTCTTATAATGAGAAAAGAGCTCCCGAGGACACATGGGAATTATTGTCAAGCTAGTTTTCATCACGCTCATATGATTCGCGTTCGGTACTTTGATAATTTGATATGTGGGTGGACCGGTGCTTGGGTACTGCCCTTACTTGGACAAGCATCCCACTTATGATTAACCCCTATTGCAAGCATCCGCAACTACAAAAGAAGTATTAAGGTAAACCTAGCCACAACATTAAACATATGGATCCAAATCAGCCCCTTACGAAGCAACGCATAAACTAGGGTTTAAGCTTCTATCACTCTAGCAACCCATCACTACTTATTACTTCCCAATGCCTTCCTCTAGGCCCAAATAATGGTGAAGTGTCATGTAGTCGACATTCACATAACACCACTAGGGGAGAGACAACATACATCTCATCAAAATATCGAACGAATACCAAATTCACATGACTACTAATAGCAAGACTTCACCCATGTCCTCAGGAACAAACGTAACTACTCACAAAGCATATTCATGTTCATAATCAGAGGAGTAATAATATGCATTAAGGATCTGAACATATGATCTTCCACCAAGTAAACCAATTAGCATCAACTACAAGGAGTAATCAACACTACTAGCAACCCACAGGTACCAATTTGTGGTTTTGATACAAGATTGGATACAAGAGATGAACTAGGGTTTTGAGAGGAGATGGTGCTGGTGAAGATGTTGATGGAGATTGACCCCCTCCCGATGAGAGGATCGTTGGTGATGACGATGGTGATGATTTCCCCCTCCCGGAGGGAAGTTTCCCCGACAGAATAGCTCTGCCGGAGCTCTAGATTGGTTCCGCCTCGTGGCGGCGGAGTTTTGTCCCATAAGCTTGCCTCTGATTTTTTCTAGGGTAAAAGCATTCATATAGCAGAAGATGGGCACCGGAGGGCCACCAGGGGGCCCAGGAGACAGGGAGCGCGCCCAGTAGGGGTGGGCGCGCCCCCACCCTCCTAGCCAGGGTGTGGGCCCCCTTTGGTGTTTTCTTCGCTCAATAATTCTTATTAATTCCAAAACTGACTTTCGTGGAGTTTCATGATTTTTGGAGCTGTGCATAATAGGTTTCCAATATTTGCTCCTTTTCCAGCCAGAATTCCAGCTGCCGTCATTCCCCCTCTTCATGGTAAACCTTGTAAAATAAGAGAGAATAGCCATAAGTATTGAGATATAATGTGTAATAACAGCCCATAATGCAATAAATATTGATATAAAAGCATAATGCAAAATGGACGTATCAACTCCCCCAAGCTTAGACCTTGCTTGTCCTCAAGCGGGAGCCGAAATCGAAAAATATGTCCACAAGTTTAGAGATAGAGATGTCGATAAAAATAGAATACGGACATGAGGGCACCATGATCATTCTTATAACAACAACATAAATAGATTTTATCATATGATTTCTTATGCTCAAGTAACAATCAATTCACAATGTCAAGTATGGTTCAAAAACTTCATTGGGAACTAACAAACTATAATCTCAGTCATTGAAGCAATTGCAATTTATCATAACATTAGAAAGAGTCAAGAATAGAGCTTTTCAGCAAGTCCACATACTCAACTATCATGTAGTCTTCTACAATTGCTAACACTCACACAATACTTGTGGTTATGGAGTTTCAACCGGACACTGAGAAAGATAGGGGCTTATTGTGTTGCCTCCCAATGCATTCACCTTTGGGTGATGTCAACAATAATAATTCATGCTAACTTACATCCAACTGGATATATATATTAAGATCTTTCAAACACGAGGAGCTTGCCAAAGGATAAAATGAAAAAGGGAAAGGTGAAGATCACCTTGACTCAAGCATAATGTAAAAACATAAAGTAAAAGATAGGCCCTTCACAGAGGGAAGCAGAGGTTGTCATGTGCTTTTAGGGCTGGATGCATAAAATCTTAATGCAAAAGAACGTCACTTTATATTGCCACTTGTATATGGACCTTTATTATGTAGTCCGTTGCTTTTATTGCTTGCATAACAAGATCGTATAAAGCTTATTTTCTCTGCACTAATAAGTCATACATATTTAGAGAGCAATTTATATTGCCTGCAACATGACAACTTACTTGAAGGATCTTTCTCAATCCATAGGTAGGTATGGTGGACTCTCATGGCAAAAACTGGGTTTAAGGATATTTGGAAGCATAAGTAGTATCTCTACTTGGTGCAAGGAATTTGGCTAGCATGAGGGGGAAAGGCAAGCTCAACATGTTGGGAAGATCAATGACAATATACTTTAATTGAGATGTGAGAAAACATAAACCATTACGTTGTCTTCCTTGTCCAACATCAACTCTTTAAGCATGTCATACTTAATGAGTGCTCACAATCATAAAAGATGTCCAAGATAGTATACTTATATGTGAAGACCTCTCTTTCCTTATTACTTCCTATTAATTGCAATGATGACCAAAACTACGTTTGTCTACTCTCAACAACCTTTATGCCTCATGCTTTCTATGTGTGAAGTCATTACTATCCATAAGATCAATTTGAACTCTTTTATTATTTCTATTCTTTCTACTTTCTCAAGGTCATGGCAAGAAAGCAAAGCCCTTGACTCAACACTAATCTTTATTATAGATAGCTCACGGACTCAATTACATAGAGAGATCACAAAGCAAAACTCAAAACTATTTGATACTAAAACTTCAATCTACTAGATCAAGATACAACTAAAAGGATCAAACTAAATTAAACGGTAAAGATTGGAGTGTGATGGTGATACAATACCGGGGCACCTCCCCCAAGCTTGGCAGTTGCCAAGGGGAGTGCCCATACCCATGTGATTATGTCCTCGAAGGTGGTGAAGTAGGAGTTGTTGATGATGTAGGCTTGTCGTCCATCTTCCATGGCATTAGCTCACCATCATAGAAGGATGATCGAGTCTCCGGGATCCTTAAATCTGCAGCCAAACTCATCCTCTTGAATCTATATTCATACTCACAGTTTTGGTTTTGCAGGTCATAGATCTGGGCTTGGAGGTGCTCGATTTTCTCTTGAAGCTTGAGGATGGTCTCCCCAATGACCTTGGCATCTAGCTTGTGGTTGTTGGTGAACTCCATGATCATCATCCAGTTGGCGTTGAGTCCACGCTCCACCATCCCTTGGCACTTGAAAACTTGTTGCTCCATGGCTTCGAGCTTTGTCTCCACGCTTCCGGTACGCCTTGGTCCCTCCACATCGCAGATGTGCAGCACCCCCTCACACATCTCAATGGTTTGAGGGTGTTGTAGCACCTCCGCGAGATAGGGGTTGATAACCCTCTCGAAAAACTTGTCCTTGGGAGCGCTTGGAGACGTCATGATGCTCTAGATCTGTCAGAAAAACAGCTCGAAACGAAAACAGAAGATAATTGCGTGATACGGTGGTCAAAGCCTTCGGGAGATTATATAATGAATTTCTACCGACCAAAATACGTAACGTGCAAGAAAACGGAGTCCGGGGGGCACACAAGGTGGCCACGAGACAGGGGGAGCGCCCAGGAAGGGTGGGTGCGCCCTCCACCCTCGTGGAGGCCTCATGTCCTTCCCGGACTACTTCTTTCTTTCCAAAATTCTTAAATATTCCAAAACGGATGAAAATTGCCATTAGAATTGTTTTGGAGTCGGTTTACTTACCGTACCACATACCTATTCCTTTTCGGAGTCTGGAACGTTCTGGAAAGTGTCCCTTATGTATTCCTTCGGGGTTACGGTCTCAACAATATTGGTTTCAACATTGATAGGATTACCTGAGATATAATGTTTAATTCTTTGACCGTTCACCACCCTCGGACTTGTGCCTTCGAAGTTGTTGATTTTTATGGCACCGGAATGATAGACCTCCTCGATAACGTAAGGACCTTCCCATTTAGAGAGAAGTTTTCCTACAAAAAATCTTAAACGAGAGTTGAATAATAACACATAATCACCTACGTTAAACTCACGCTTTTCTATCCTTTTGTCATGCCAGCGTTTGACTTTTTCTTTGAATAGCTTGGCATTCTCATAGGCTTGGTTCTCCATTCATCAAGTGAGCTAATATCAAATAACCTCTTCTCACCGGCAAGTTTGAAGTCATAGTTGAGCTCTTTAATAGCCCAATATGCTTTATGTTCAAGTTATAGAGGTAAGTGACATGCTTTTCCATAAACCATCTTATACGGAGACATACCCATAGGATTTTTGTATGCAGTTCAATAGGCCCATAATGCATCATCAAGTTCTTTGGACCAATTCTTTCTAGATCTATTCACAGTCTTTTGCAAAATTAATTTGAGCTCTCTATTGCTCAACTCTACTTGACCACTAGACTACGGGTGATAAGGAGATGCGATTCTATGATTAACATCATACTTAGCAAGAATCTTACGGAAAGCACCATGAATAAAATGTGAACCACCATCAGTCATAAGATACCTAGGGACTCCAAACCTCGGAATATAACTTCTTTAAGCATTTTAATAGAAGTGTTATGATCAACACTACTAGTTGGAATAGCTTCTACCCACTTAGTAATGTAATCAACAATGACTAAAATATGTGTATAACCATTAGAGGCAGGAAAAGGTCCCATATAATCAAAGCCCCAAACATCAAACGGTTCAATAACAAGAGAATAATTCATAGGCATTTCTTAATGTCTACTAATATTACCAACTCTTTGGCATTCATCACAAGATAAGACAAACTTACGAGCATCCTTGAAGAGAGTAGGCCAATAAAAACCTGATTGCAATACCTTATGTGCAGTTCTATCTCCAGCGTGGTGTCCTCCATAGGATTCAGAGTGACACTTGCGTAGGATCTGTTCTTGTTCATGCTCAGGTACACAACGTCTAATAACACCATCTACTCCTTCTTTATAAAGGTGTGGGTCATCCCAGAAGTAATGCCTTAAATCATAAAAGAACTTTTTCTTTTGCTGGTAAATGAAACTAGGTGGTATAAATTTAGCAACAATGTAATTAGCATAATCAGCATACCAAGGAGCAGTATGAGAAGCATTAATGACCACTAATTGTTCATCAGGAAAACTATCATCAATAGGCAGTGGGTCATCAAGAACATTCTCTAACCTAGACAAGTTGTCTGCAACGGGGTTCTCAGCTCCCTTTCTATCAATAATATGCAAATCAAATTCTTGGAGCAAGAGAACCCATCAAATAAGTCTAGGCTTAGCATCTTTCTTTTCCATAAGATATTTAATAGCAGCATGATCAGTGTGAATAGTAACTTTGGAATCAACAATATAAGGTCTAAACTTATCACAAGCAAACACAACTGCTACGAATTCTTTTTCAGTAGTAGCATAATTTCTCTGGGCAGAGTCTTACTAGCATACTGGATAACATTCAATTTCTTATCAACTCTTTGCCCTAGAACAACACCTACATCATAATCACTAGCATCACACATAATTTAAAAGGGTAAATTCCAATCAGGTGGCTGAACAATAGCTGCAGTGATCAAAGCTTTCTTAAGTATTTCAAATGCTTCTACACAATCATCATCAAAGACAAAAGGAATATCTTTTTGCAATAAATTAGTCAGAGGCCTAGAGATTTTAGAAAAGTCCTTAATGAACCTCCTATAAAAACTGACATGACCAAGGAAACTTCTTATACCTTTTATGTCCTTGGGACATGGCATCTTTTCAATAGCATCAACTTTAGCTTTATCAACTTCAATACCTCTCTCGGAAATCTTATGCCCCAAGACAATGCCTTCATTAACCATAAAGTGGCACTTTTCCCAATTCAAGACGAGACTAGTGTCTTCGCATCTCTGCAAAACCCGATCAAGGTTGCTCAAGCAATCATCAAAAGAGGATCCATAAACAGAGAAATCATCCATGAAAAACTCACAAATCTTTTCACAAAAGTCAGAGAATATAGCCATCATGCATCTTTGAAAGGTAGCAGGTGCATTACATAAACCAAAAGACATACGTCTATAAGCAAAAGTATCGAAAGGGAAGTAAAAGTAGTTTTTGATTGATCCTTTGCTGACACAGGTATTTGAGAGAAACGAGAATAACCATCCAGAAAGCAGAAATGTGTGTGTTTGGATAGTCTTTCTAGCATTTGATCAATAAAAGGTAAAGGGTAATGATCTTTCTTAGTAGCTTTATTTAATTTACAGAAATCAATTACCATCCTATAACCTGTAATAATTCTTTGCAGGATCAATTCATCTTTATCATTAGGAACGACAGTAATACCTCCCTTTTTAGGAACACAATGGACAGGGCTTACCCAATCACTATTAGCAACGGGATAAATTATACCTGCCTCAAGGAGCTTTAGTATCTCCTTTCTTACCACTTCTTTCATCTTAGGATTCAATGGTTGTTGAGGATCTCTAACTAGTTTGGCATCGTCCTCCAAATGAATTTTGTGTTGGCATAACGTGGGACTAATGCCCTTGAGATCGTCCAAAGTATATCCAATAGCAGCACGGTGCTTCTTCAGAGTTTTCAATAATCTTTCTTCTTCTTGCTCTGAAAGGTTAGCACTAATAATAACATGATATATTTTCTTTTCATCAAGATAAGCATACTTAAGATTATCAGGTAATGGTTTGAGTTCAAACACGGGATCACCCTTGGGTGGAGGGGGATCCCCTAGAATTTCAACGGGTAGGTTGTGTTTCAGAATAGGTTCCTGTTGAAGGAACACTTCATCTATTTCCCCTCTTTCATTCATAAATATATCATTTTCATGGTCTAGCAAATATTGTTCTAACGGATCAGTAGGAGGTACGGCAATAGAAGCAAGACCAATAATCTCATCCTTACTAGGTGATTCTCTATCAAGAGGTTGTCTATGAAACTTAGCAAAATTAAACTCATGAGACACATCCTCTAAGCCAATTGTAACAGTATCCTTTTCACAATCAATCCTAGCATTAACAGTATTCAAGAAGGGTCTACCAAAAATAATGGGACAAAAATCATCTTGTGGGGAACAAAGAACAAGAAAATCAGCAGGATATTTAACCTTCCCACACAAGACTTCAACATCTCTAACAATCCCAATTGGTGAAATAGTATCTCTATTGGCAAGCTAGATAGTAACATCAATACCTTCCAATTCAGGGGGTGCAATATCATGCATAATTTCTTTATATAAGTCATAGGGTATTGCACTAGCACTAGCACCCATATCACATAAGCCATGATAGCAATGATCTCCTATTTTAACAGAAATAATAGGCATGCCTACAACAGGTCTATGTATCTTAGTATCTGGTCTAACAATATTAGCAGTCTCACCACAGAAATAAATAACATGCCCATCTAAATCATCATCCAAGAGATCTTTAACCATAGAAATACTAGGTTCAACTTTGATTTGCTTAGGAGGTGTATAAGTCCTAGTATTACTCTTACGAACAACAGTCAAAGTTTTAGCATGATCCTTTATCCTAACAGGAAAAGGAGGTTTCTCAATATAAGTAGTAGGAACAATAGGATCACTATAAGTGACAGTCTTTTCTTCAACTGTAATAGGTGTAACTACTTTTACTTCAATGGGAGGATTATATTTAAACCACTTACCCTTAGGGAGATCAACGTGAGTAGAAAAAGATTCACAAAAAGCAGCTACTATCTCAGAGTCAAGTCCATACTTAGCGCTAAATCCACGAAAAACATCGGTTTCCATAAAAGATTTAACACAATCAAACTTAGGTGTCATACCTGACTCCTTACCATCGTCGGAACCCCAATCTACAGAGTTGCATTTAATTCTTTCCAATAAATCCCATTTGAATTCAATAGACTTCAGCATATAAGAACCAACACGAGAAGTATCGAGCATGTTGTGATCATTGGGAGAAAGCCGAGCATAATTTTTTTTAATAATCATTTCTCCGGAGAGCTCATGATTGGGGCATGAATATAACATTGAATTAAGCCTCCCCCAAGCTTGAGCGATGCTTTCTCCTTCGCGAGGCCAGAAATTATATATGTAATTACGATCACGATGAACAAGATGCATAGGATAGAACTTCTGGTGAAATTCCAACTTCAATCGTTTATAATTCCAAGATCCCGTATCATCACATAGCCTATACCATGTTAATGCATCCCCCTTCAAAGATAAAGGGAAGACCTTCCTTTTGACAACATCATCGGGAATACCTGTAAGCTTAAATAATCCACAAACTTCATCCACAAAGATAAGGTGTAAACCGGGATGCAATGTTCCATCTCCTGCGAAGGGATTAGCTAGCAGTTTCTCTATCATACCCGAAGGAATCTCAAAGTAAATATTTTCAGTAGGTTCAGTAGGTTGAGGAGCAACTCTTTGCTCTTTTGGTCGGGGTGAAGATACCCCGAACAAGCCCCTCAAAGGATTAGTTTCCATAGTAACAAGTGACTGAAAATTTCAGCACACTAAATAAATGTTTCCTTACAAAGTTCCACTCACCAAAAGCGCTACACTCCCCGGCAATGGCGCCAAAAAAGAGCCTTGATAACCCACAAGTATAGGGGATCTATCGTAGCCCTTTCGATAAGTAAGAGTGTCCAACCCAACGAGGAGCAGAAGGAAATGCAAGTGGTTTTCAGTAAGGTTTTCTCTGCAAGCACTGAAATTGTAGGTAACAGATAGTTTTGTGATAAGATAAATCGTAACGAGTAACAAGCAATGAAAGTAAATAAAGTGAAGCAAGGTGGCCCAATCCTTTTTGTAGCAAAGGACAAGCCTGGACAATTTCTTGTAATGAGAAAATAGCTCCCGAGGACACATGGGAATTAAAGTCAAGCTAGTTTTCATCACGCTCATATGATTCGCGTTCGGTACTTTGAAAATTTGATATGTGGGTGGACCGGTGCTTGGGTACTGCCCTTACTTGGACAAGCATCCCACTTATGATTAACCCCTATTGCAAGCATCTGCAACTACAAAAGAAGTATTAAGGTCAACCTAACCACAACATTAAACATATGGATCCAAATCAGCCCCTTACAAAGTAACGCATAAACTAGGGTTTAAGCTTCTGTCACTCTAGCAACCCATCATCTACTTATTACTTCCCAATGCCTTCCTCTAGGCCCAAATAATGGTGAAGTGTCATGTAGTCGACATTCACATAACACCACTAGAGGAAAGACAACATACATCTCATCAAAATATCGAACGAATACCAAATTCACATGACTACTAATAGCAAGACTTCACCCATGTCCTCAGGAACAAACATAACTACTCACAAAGCATATTCATGTTCATAATCAGAGGAGTAATAATATGCATTAAGGATCTGAACATATGATCTTCCACCAAGTAAACCAATTAGCATCAACTACAAGGAGTAATCAACATTACTAGCAACCCACAGGTACCAATTTGTGGTTTTGATACAAGATTGGATACAAGAGATGAACTAGGGTTTTGAGAGGAGATGGTGCCGGTGAAGATGTTGATGGAGATTGACCCCCTCCCGATGAGAGGTTAGTTGGTGATGACGATGGTGATGATTTCCCCCTCCTGGAGGGAAGTTTCCCCGGCAGAACAGCTCTGCCAGAGCTCTAGATTGGTTCCGCCAAGGTTCCGCCTCGTGGCGGTGGAGTTTTGTCTCGTAAGCTTGCCTTTGATTTTTCCAGGGTAAAAGCCTTCATATAGCAGAAGATGGGCATCGGAGGGCCACCAGGGGGCCCAGGAGAGAGGGGGCGCGCCCAGTAGGGGTGGGCACGCCCCCACCCTCCTAGCCAGGGTGTGGGCCCCCTTTGGTGTTTTCTTCGCTCAATAATTCTTATTAATTCCAAAACTGACTTCCATGGAGTTTCAGGATTTTTGGAGCTGTGTAGAATAGGTTTCCAATATTTGCTCCTTTTCTAGCCAGAATTCCAGCTGTCGACATTCCCCCTCTTCATGGTAAACCTTGTAAAATAAGAGAGAATAGCCATAAGTATTGAGATATAATGTGTAATAACAACCCATAATGCAATAAATATTGATATAAAAGCATGATGCAAAATGGACGTATCAGGCGCCTCGGCGGAGCGGGTGAAATCCTCCCCCTCGTTGTCGGTAGGGTGGGGCCTAGATGGAGCCAGCGATGTCCTCTCCCTCATTATCGGCGGCGGGGGCGGGGGGGCTCGGTGGAGTAGGGCCTCACTGTAGCCGGTGAAGTCCTCCACCTTGATGCAGGTGGGGCGGGGCCTCGGCGAAGCTGGCATTGTCCTACGCCTCGTCGTCGGTCTCACCAAACAGCGCCTCGCCCGCTTCACCCCCTCTTTGTTGGCGGCCACAACCTCCGCAACCCGCATGCGGTACCGCCAGCATGCGAGGCGGCTCTCATGGGTGGAGTGGTACGACTCGAGCAGCACCTCCTGCTCCGCCCGCTCCGCGACGATCTGCTCCTCCGCCCCGCAGTTGCTCCTGGAGGACATGGTGGTTGTAGGTGGCATCGGCCTACACCTCCTGGAACTACTCCTTATGCTTCTGCCTCACCATGTCCAATTATTGGGCACGGGCCTCGCCGATGGTCATGGTGCAATGTACCGGTGAGGAGGCACGAAGGAGGGGGTTGGCGCCGGATCGTCGACGACCATGTTCTCCATTGGGACATCGTCGTCCTCCCGCTGCCAGCCGGCCAGCCAGTCGGCAGCAATGGCTTCCATCTCCTTCTTTTGGTCCATCGTTCGCCTATCTCAAAGAGTGCTGGAGCGCGAGGATCCATGGTGGGAGTGGTGTGGAGAGGAGAAAGGAAACGGAGGCGGATGACTATGGCTATGGTCGGTGCAGCAGTTTGTATAGCAACCGCGTATCACTAATGTGGGTGGCAGACAGACATATGGCAGTTGTATCGTTTCAACACGGAAAAGCGGTCCAGTCCAGCAGCCAGACATGCTGGCTCGCCAGCGAGCTCGCCGAGTTCAGCGACGAAACCAGACGATGGACGTGGCTTCTGACCAGTAGTCAGCGCCATCGCCCAAGAAGGTTCATGCCGTGTTCACCATAGAGCAGGTGTGGCCACATTTTGATGACTAATGGCCAAAGAGCTACCAGCGTAGGAGGACCTGTGCGACATCCTCCGTCTCCTCAACGAGCATTGACTCACGAAGGGACGAATCACCGGTGAACAAGAAAATGACAATGCCATCACGGACATGTGTCCCTATGATCCTGCTTCCTAAATGAGCAGCAGGCGCTGTATCAGACCATCCATAAGGCCCGCGAGGCCCTCTCTGTCGTCCTTCGAGTTGTTGCGCTCGCTGTGGTGCCGCTATCTTACATTGTCAACATGGACAACGAACATGAGGAATCAGGAGATGACTATATGTGGAGAGGATGACAGTAGGGACCCACGAGGGCCATAGTCGTACGTACGCAAGTGGCTCCTTATTACAACTATAAAAAAATTGATTCCTCCTGGTTTCCTGACATCATGGTCCCACACCATCGTGAACCTATATATAGTCAATAAACAAGAGAATTGCACAAGGAGCGGCCGACAGCTGGGACCCAGCAGCTTGAGCACTATTTGTTTTTTGAGGTGTGAGCAGAGTTTTTTTAGCGATGTTTTTGTTGTAATTCAGAGGAGCAGGGTATCAACTGGGCGGGTTGTGGCCCATCTAGCCCAGACTATTATTTTATGTAGACCAAATATCCAACCCAGATATTAATTTTTCAATTTGAAAATGGCTAGCCCAGCTATACTTTTTTTGAGGAATACCCAACCCAGGTCAACTTGTTATCTCCGCCCCGTTGGGCTGCAAATCTTTCCTAGGAGAGATGCATTAGGCATAATAAGAAAATGGGATTTAAGAAATAATAAATGGGATGTAATTATAAAAACTGGGCTGCAAATATAAAACAACACACCAAACAGGTAATTAGTTTCAAAATATTATTTTTGGATTTCGAAAATTTTAATTTCGTTACTTGTTGCATGCGCAATATTCCGTTGGATTTTTACCTAATACAAATTTATTTTGAAGTTATATTTAATCTGACTCGAAATTTCGATATAAAACTATTTAGGGTCCCATCAAAATGTGGGATTTTTTTGTTGAATTCTGTTTTGAGTAGTTGTTTGAAATTATTAGTCATTGTCCTGGCTAGAAAATGGACTGTAATTTTATCAAATTGTAAATGGGATGTAGTATATTCCATTAGAATTCAAAAAATGGGCTGTAAATTATTGCAAATCGCAAATGGGCTATATGTTATTTGCCACATATGTGATGCTCACTTGTGGGCCTACTAAGTTGACGCGTACGCAAGGTTTTGTCAACTTATAGTCAACACACGATTCTAGTAGTAGTGGCCGTTAGATGTCCATCCAGTGGCTGTAGTGCTTCTTCAATCTCGGGTATTCAAGCTTCAGCCGCGCAAACCACTACAGGTGGTACCGCTTGCTACCGCTTCTCGTGGCTAGCTGTGCTGCCGCGCATGCCTCACTGGCCCACCCTATTTCCATCGCCGTTCAGGCCATTCCTCTATTCACCAACACCTCCTGTTATTCTCCGGTGATGACAACCTCACACCGCACCCAAACCAGTGAACCCTCATACTCCTTTCCGTGTGGGCATCCACTGTTGTGTCTTCACCGGCTCCGGGTCATTCCCTTCCTAGGCCTCACCATCGTCCACCGTGTTGGTTCTCTTGGCAAGGCGTGGTCAACTTTGTCAACAAACGACATCCATCTGAAGAGGCATGTACATGGAGTGGCTGACAGTAGGGACCCACATGGCCCATGGCCGCACACAAGCAAGTGCCTCCTTATTATGGAAAAACAAAAGATTTCTCCCCCTGACAGGTTTGACCCACAAGCTACATCTTCACACGCAAGGAAGTGCTTCATTTATTACGGGGAAAAAAGTTACCTCTCCCTACCAGCTTGGACCCACCAGCTTTATTATGATCCATTTCACGAAAATATAGATTGTACCAAAGATGCTAACTTGTTTTCTTTTTATTCTAACTCAAAAACAAAGAAATTTAAAAACTAGAAAACATCTTTGCACACAAGGAAGTGCCACCTTATTACGAGCAAACAAATGACCCCCCTGCTAGCAGGGACCCACCAGATTTGGAGGCTGACTTGTGAGCCGACTAAGTTACGTGCTTTGTCAACTTAGTCAAAATGATTCTAGCTGCAATGACCGTTGGATGTTAAATCAACGGCTATGATGCATCCTCAACCTCTGGTCTTCTTGCTCCGGCCGCCCAAACCAGTGCCAGCCGTACCGCCTGCTCCTGCCTTTGGTGGCAGGTGATACGTCTCCAACGTATCTATAATTATGAAGTATTCATGCTATTATATTATCCATCGCAGACGTTTTATATGTATTTATATGCTATTTTATATGATTTTTGTGACTAACCTATTAACCTAGAGCCCAGTGCCAGTTTCAATATTTTCCTTGTTTTTGAGTTTTACAGAAAAGGAACACCAAACGGAGTCCAATTGACGTGCCAATTTTTGATGATTTTTTATGGACCGAAAGAAGACCCTGGAGTAAAAGAGTTGGGCCAGAAGAGTCCCGGGCTGTCCACGAGGGTGGGGGGCGCGCCCACCCCCCTTGGGTGTGGGCCCCTATCTCGTGGACGATTCGGAGACCCCCCTGACGAGACGTGAGACCGACGCCAAAAATTCCTACAAATACAGAAACCTCCAGAAAATAAGCTAGATCGGAAGTTCCGCCGCCGCAAGCCTCTGTAGCCACGAGAAATCAATCTAGGCCCTCTCTGGCACCCTGCCGAACGGGGCCATCATCACCGGAGGCCATGGGGAAGGATCTCGGAGGGGCCATCATCGCCATGAAGGCCAAGGACCAGAGGAGGAACCTCTCCCCATCGAGGGGGAAGGCCATGGAGGAGGAGGCACAAGGGGGAGGACCTCTCCTCCTCTCTCTCGGTGGCGCCGGAGTGCCATCGGGAGGGGAATCATCGACGCGGTGATCTTCTTCATCAACATCACCATCCTCATCTCGTTTACGCGGTCCACTCTCCCAGCTATAATCCCTACTTGAACATGGTGCTTTATGCCACATATTATGATCCAATGATGTGTTGCCATCCTATGATGTTTTGAGTAGATATCTTTTGTCTTTGGGTTGATTGATGATCTAGATTGGTACAAGTTGTATGTTTTATTTTGGTGTTGTCCTATTGTGCCCTCCGTGTCGCCAAGCGTGAGGGATTCCCATTGTAGGGTGTTGCAATACGTTCATCATTCGCGTATAGTGGGTTGCTTGAGTGACAGAAGCATAAACCCGAGTAAGGGGGTTGTGGCGTATGGCATAAAGGGGACTTGATGCTTTAATGATATGGTTATGTTTTATCTTAATGATCTTTAGTAGTTGCGGATGCTTGCTAGAGTTCCAATCATAAGTGTGTATGATCCAAGAAGAGAAAGTATGTTAGCTAATGCCTCTCCCTCATATGAAATTGCAATGACGACTATCGGTCTTGTTAACAATTGCCTAGGATAATTCCGCACACCGATCCATCATTATTCCACACTTGCTATTTATAATATTTAGTAATATATTCTAACTTTATGATAACATCACCTACTTTTATATTTTATCTCTCTGATATCATGCAAAGTTATCCTCTTCATACCCACAACGTAGTTTTATTTCTCGTATCTAGTTGGAAGCAAACATTCGGTGTACGTAGAGTCGTATCAGTGGCAGATAGGACTTGAGAGAATATTGATCTTACCTTTAGCTCCTTGTGGGTTCGACACTCTGTACTTATCACTTCCACCTTTGTAAATTTCTACGATGATTCCCTGCACTTTGGGAGTATCAAGCTCTTTTCTGGCGCCGTTGCCGGGGAGCAATAGCGTGGGGTTGATATTATTGTGTGTGCTTGTTTGCTTTCTTTACTAAGTAGATTTTGTTTTTCCTTTTTGTTTCTGTTTAGTTGTGAGTGAAACATACAATTTTTTTAAAAAGAATGAAAATACAAAAAAATTACTTGCCTCTCATGCCGAAAAAGTTTTTCAATAAGAGAAGTGATTGGAAGGTTATGCATTGAAGAAGTGCGGGTCGACCTTGAGCACTTGTGTTCATGCTCATGGAAACAATGTAAAAAAATTCATGGAAGCTTCTCTGAAAATAATTATCCCTTTATGTTTATCCATTGTATTATAAAAATAATGTGCCAAGCTTTGGTTTTAGGATGATTAGATCGCTTGTTTGCTATGTCCAGTACAAAAACAAAAACTTTGGCTGTAGCGCGTGATTTTACATTTTTTTACTGGAAAGTCAAATGGGTCTGAAACTTTTGCACATTACTTATGTAAAAAAAATTAAATTGTCATTTTTTTTAGAATTTTTTGGAGTTACAGAAGTTTACTAAACTTCCAGATTACTATAGACTGTCATGTTTTTGACAGATTCTGTTTTTCGCGTGTTGTTTGCTTATTTTGATGAATCTATGGCTAGTATCGGGGGGTATGAACCATAGAGAAGTTGGAATACAGTAGGTTTAACACCAATATAAATAAAGAATGAGTTCATTACAGTACCTTAAAGTGGTAGTTTTGTTTATTACACTAACGGATCTCACAAAGTTTTTGTTAAAGTTTTGTGTGGATGAAGTGTTTGAAGATCGAGGAGCTACCAATATGAGAAGAATAAAGAGAGGCAAGAGTTCAAGCTTGGAGATGCCCAAGGAACCCCAAGTAAATATTTCAAAGGATACTCACACATCTAAGCTTTGGGATGCCCCGGTTGGCATCTCATCTTTCTTCTTTAACAAATATCAGTATACCTTGATTTTTGTTTTGTTCACATGATTTGTGTCCTTTGTGTTTTTGTTTTTTCCTTTAAGAACCATGCTAGTATGAGTTATCCCTTCATTTATTTATATAATAATTCATGTGCTTCACTTATATCTTTTAAGTATGATCTTATAGAATTGATCTTTGTGCTTCACTTAAATCTTCTGAGTATGGTTTTATAGAATGCTTCGTGTGCTTCACTTACATATTTTGAGCTTGGATATTAGTTAGTCTATATTAATTGTAGAGTGCTCCATGAACTTCACTTATATCTTTTGGAGTATGAATAATACTATCATCTAAAGTGGGTTTGGAAGAGTGTCAACTTTAGGAATTAGTGATCCCACTATTATGAATGAGAAGAAATTTGCTTATGTGGAGAGTAGTAAAATTTCTATGCTTGTAGATCATGAAAAGAATGCTTTATGTGATGGTTATATTGTTGAATTCATTCATGATGCCACTGAAAATTATTATGAGGGAGTTATTTATGCTTGTAGGAGTTGCAATAATACCAAGTTTCCTCTCTATGTGCTTAAAGTTTTGAAGTTATACTTCTTTTGCCTTCCTATGCTAGTTGATTCTTGTTCCTATAAATTATGTGCTCACAAAATCCCAAGGCATATGAAGTGGGTTAGATTTAAATGTGCTAGTCATATTATTCATGATGCTCTCTCTATGTTTCAGTTCTTTTCTTTTACGTGAGCATCATTGAAATCGTCATGCCTAGCTAAAAGGCATTAAAGAAAAGCGCTTGTTGGGAGACAACCCAATATCTACCCTTTCTGTCTTCGTGTGTTTACATGATTAAGCTACTGTAGTAATCATGTTTTATAGATTTTGTTTCAATAAATTACCAAGTAAGACCTTCGGGAAGACTTGGATGAAAGTTAATGTGATCCTGCTGTAAAAAACAGAAACTTTGCGCTTACGGTATTAGCTGCCATTTTTTTTACAAAAGAGTGCTTTTGAGTTGATTATTTTTGAAAAATATTAATAGACAAATTCCTCACGTCCACCAATTTATTTCATAATTTTTGGAGTAGCAGAAGTATGGTTGTTGTTCAGATCATTACAGACTGTTCTGTTTCTGATAGATTCTGTTTTCATTGTTTAGTTTGCTTGTTTTCTAGTTTCTATGGCCTATATTTCTCAATATAAATTGTAGAAATGATATGGTACAGTAGGAATTGTGTGAGAACAATTATGAACCTTGTCTTTGACAGTACCAAAGTGAATGGTTTACTCTTTATTATACTAACCTATCTCACGAAGTTCCATTAAGTTTTGTGTGATTGAAGTTTTCAAGCTTTGGGTGAGATATTGATATGAGGAGAATACGGAGAGGAAAGACCCTAAGATTGGGGATGCCCAAGGAACCCCAAGGTAATATTCAAGGAAGACTCAAGCGCCTAATCTTGGGGATGCCCCGGAAGGCATCCCCTCTTTCATATTCAAAACTATCGGTATACTTTACTCGGAGCTATATTTTTATTCGTCACATGATATGTGTTTTGCTTGGAGCGTATTTTCAATTTTACTTGCTGTTTGAATAAAATCATTGGATTTGAAAGCTTGAATGAAAAAGAATCCTCCCATCGCTAGTTAATTATTTGACTACTCAGTGTTCTTCAGTTATATCTTTTTGGAGTAGTTTGTCATTTACTCACACGCTTCACGTATATACTATGAGTAAATGGTTGAATGAATTGAATATCATAAATCTGAATTTATATATGTTTCATATGCTTATACCATGGGGAGTAATGACTTCACACAAAATAAGTATAGGTAGTAAACTTATTGAAAGTTAGCAAACACAGAATTGGTCACTTGAACAATTCATGAAAGAATATTGAAGGAAGAGAGATTTCACATATAAATATACTATCTTGGACATCTTTTGTAATTGTGAGCACTCATTAAAATATGACATGCTAAAAGGTTGATGTTGGACAAGGAAGACAACTTAATGGGATATGTTTTCCAATATCCGAAACGTTATATTGTCATGAATTATCCAACATGTTGAGCTTGCCTTTCCCTCTCATGCTAGCCAAATTCTTTGCACCAAGTAGAAATACTACTTGTGCTTCCAAACATCCCTTAAACTAGTTTTTCCATGAGAGTCCACCATACCTACCTATGGATTGAGTAAGATCCTTCAAGTAAGTTGTCATCGGTGCATGTAATAAAAATTGCTCTCTAAATATGTATGATCTATTAGTGCAAAGAAAATAAGCTTTATACGAACTTGTGATAGGGAAGAAATAAAAGCGACGGACTGCATAATAAAGGTCTCTATCACAAGAGGTAATATAAAGTGACGTTCTTTTGCATTAAGATTTTGTGCATCCAACCCTAAAATTGCATGACAACCTCTGCTTCCCTCTGCGAAGGGACTATCTTTTACTTTTATCTTCTACCCTTATACAAGAGTCATGGTGATCATCACATTTCCTTTTTACACTTTTTCCTTTGGCAAGCACTTTGTGTTGGAGCGATCCGGATATATATCCACTTGGATGTAGGTTTTCATAAATTATTATTGTTGACATTACCCTTGAGGTAAAAGGTTGGGAGGAAAAACTATAAGCCCCTATCTTTCTCTATGTCTGATTAAAACTTTGAACCCATAAATATCACATGAGTCTTAGCAATTGTGAAAGACTATACGATAGTTGAATATGTGGGATTTGCTAAATCAAAGCTCTTACATAGACCCTTCCTGAAAATAAGATGAATTGCAATTGTTTGATGACTAAGAGCACTGTTTGTTAGTTTTCAAGAAAGTTTATGATCTATACTTTAACATGTGAATAGCTTGTTACTTGATCATGAAAAGTTTTATGAGATGAGCTACTGTTATGACATACAATGATGCTAGAAAAGGTGATTGAAATTATCATTGATCAAACTTGTGCACCTGCTAGCATTCACACTTCATAAATTATTTCTTTTATCATTTACCTACTCGAGGACGAGCAGGAATTAAGCTTGGGGATGTTGATATGTCTCCAACGTATCTATAGTTTATGAAGTATTCATGCTATTATATTATCCACCGTAGATGTTTTCTATGCATTTCTATGCTATTTTATATGATTTTTGGGACTAACCTATTAACCTAGAGCCCGGTGCCAGTTTCTATTTTTTCCTTGTTTTTGAGTTTTACAGAAAAGAATACCAAATGGAGTCCAATTGACGTGCCGATTTTTGATGATTTTTATGGACCAAAAGAAGCCCCTGGAGTAAAAGAGTTGGGCCAGAAGAGTCTCGGGCTGTCCACGAGGGTGGGGTGCCGCGCCCACCCCCTGGGTGTGGGCCCCTATCCCGTGGACGGTTCGGAGACCCCCCTGACGTGAGACCGACGCCAAATATTCCTATAAATACAGAAACCTCCAGAAAATAACCTAGATCGGAAGTTCCGCCGCCGCAAGCCTCTATAGCCACGAGAAATCAATCTAGGCCCTCTCTGGCACCTTGCCGGAGGGGGCCATCATCACCGGAGGCCATGGGGAAGGATCTCGGAGGGTCCATCATAGTCATGAAGGCCAAGGAACAGAGGGGGAACCTGTCCCCATCCAAGGGGGAGGCCATGGAGGAGGAAGCACAAGGGGGAGGACCTCTTCTCCTCTCTCTCGGTGGCGCCAGAGTGTCATCTGGAGGGGAATCATCGCCGTGGTGATCGTCTTCATCAACATCACCATCCTCATCTCTTTTACGCGGTCCACTCTCCCACACCCTGTTGTAATCCCTACATGAACATGGTGCTTTATGCCACATATTATGATCCAATGATGTGTTGCCATGCTATGATGTTTTGAGTAGATATATTTTGTCTTTGGGTTGATTGATGATCTAGATTGGTACGAGTTGTATGTTTTATTTTGGTTCTGTCCTATTGTGTCGCGCAATCGTGAGGGATTCCCGTTGTAGGGTGTTGCAATACTGTCGGATTTCGGGATCCTGCAACCCGTGAGAGGTTTGAACGCTGGGGTGTGTGCGGAGATCTCAACCTTCCCAGCCTGATTTATACTGGTTCGGGCCACCGTTTTGGTGTAATACCCTACTCCAGTGTGGTGTGGTGGATTGCCTTGAGGGGCTATGGATGAACTAGTACAAAGGATGAACAAGCCTCAGGAGGTGAGGTGTTCTTGAGCTGGTGTGATGTTCTACTTGCTCTAGTTTTCAGTCCCTCTCTATAGTGGTGGCTAAGTCCTATATATAGTGGCCTTGGTCCTCCTCCCAAATATGAGCGGGAAGGGATTCCACAACGACGGGATTTGAAAGGGGACAAGTAGTACAGTATATCCTGACAAAAGTAGTCTTCGCCTGTGAAAAGCCTTTGGTCGTGATGCTGTGGTGGGCTCTGTGATGACCTCCGTCTTGCCGTCCTGGCGGTCTTGGTCTCGTTGCACCAGAATGGAAACCTTTGGTTGATTCCTCGGGACTCTGCGCCTGTGGCTTGCCTCCCTTACACCGAAGAGGAAACCTGCGCTCTGCACCCTCCTGGCCTTGGTCGTCATGGCTCACGTCAGCTGAGCCTCATGAGGTAGCTGCATAGATCTCTCCGCCCCTCAGGATACCTCCTAAGGAGGCCAGCTCCTTCGAGGGTCTTGGCGTCGTCCGCCTCGCGAGGCTTGGCCCCTCGCGAGGGTCTTGTGGTGTTGATGTCGAAGCTGGGCCGCACCAGGCCGTCGATGGAGCCACGTGGTGGGCCGCAGGCTGGCAGGACTGGATACCCCCAAGTCCTGGACGCCGACAGTAGCCTAAGGTGCGCTCGGACTTGGCTTCTAGGCGAAGCCAAAGTGCAAGTGCGGAGCACCGCGGGCCCTAACGGCATGTGGCCTTGATGACGCGTGGCGATTGATTGGACGTGGGCGACTCCATTTCCCCACACTGCCTCGGCAACTGCTCCAATCTGACAAAAAGGGGTGCCGCATGCCACCAGGCTTTCATTGCTTCTTCATCTTGCTCCAGATCCCCCTCTCCCCGCAGCAGAAGAGCTCTCCAGTTCTGCCGATTATCCACCAAATCTTCTGCTTGATGGCCGCCGAAAAGGCCACGGCTTCCTCCTCGGCTGTCGGCGCCGCCTGGTACGAGCCAGGGCTGATGGCGCCCTGCGTGACCGGAGAGAAGCTCCAGACAACACTCCTCCTGACGGCGAGTGACAAAAATCAGTGGGGGAAGGCCGCGCTCCGGGTCGCAACCGCTGTCCCAGAGCCCGCGGGCAGCAACTTCTTCCCCTTCTTTATGCACATCGTCTTCTCCAGGCTGGTACCTTTGTTCTCCCCCTTCTTTTTCTCCATCCTTCATCATTATGGTCTCCAAGCACTCCACATCCATGCCAACTCCATCCTCCTTATGTCCCTCTTCGCTTTCTATTGTGAGGCGTTCATGGGGGTGATGCCCTCCGTTGCCCTGTTCCACCATTTCTTTTATCTTCGCAATACCGTCGACAATCCGGTCGGGTGCATCAGTTTTGTCGTGGCGCGGGGTGGGAACGCGACCTCCCGCACCAGGAAGAAGGTGGAGTATGCCGTGAAGAGGTTGGTGTTGATGGATGCCAAGAGCTCCCAGAGCTCGCTGGAGCTGCCGACTGCCTTCCGTGTCTCCGACAAGTGGTGGAAATCTGAGAAGATCACCGACCCTGCCTTGACGCCGTTTGTGAGGACGATGGACAAGGAGCTGAAGGATGCGAAGCTAACGGGGGCCATGCTCATCAGGGAGTTCTTGAAGCAGCGCGTTGTACCGCTTGAAGACCGCCCACGTCCCTTGTGGAAGCTTGGTGGCGACGACGATAAGATCCGCCTGCACCGAGATCCCCTTCCTGAGGAAGAGTTGAACAAGGTACTGACCTACCTGACGGGAAGAGACCCGAGTGACCGTCCGGAGGGTTGGCTCCCATTGTACGACCGTGACGACGCCGAGGAGGTCGTCGCGGCCATGCCTGTCTTCAACGAGCTCGGGTTTGTGCGGCTGGGGTCTTCCTTGCCGCCTACCACCTTGGTGCTCCTCTCCTCCAACGGCCAATCCTACGAGGCCACCAAGGATGATGCCGTGGATGAATCCTCTGCCCCGGAGCAAAGGGAGCTCCTGCGCGACCTTCCGGACGATGATGGTGATGGCGAGCCCCCGGTGGTGGAGGTGCCGCGCCCTCCAAGGGTCACCACGAGGTCTGCGGTGGCCTCCTTGAAGAAGCACCTGCGAGCAGTTGTGAATAAGAGCAGGTCCGCGGTGATTTCTCCGGGAAACAGCCCACCTTCGCAGTCACCGTCCCAGGCGGCGCCAACCGCAAGCTCTCCTGCTCCCATGGGCTCGGCGCCAGCTGCTCCGCCTCAGCACCCGCTGTTGAGCATGAAGAGGCACTACGCCTTTGTTGATCAGTAAGTTTCTCCCTTGTCCTTGCTTGTCAGTTCTTGAAGTGGTGCTGAACATATTCTCTTGTCGCTAGGTAGCAGCCGCTGACGAAGCAGAAGGAGGGCACGAAGGTCGCCATTGCTGCAAGTGACGTAGCGGCCCCCGCGGCCCTGGTGAAGAAGAATACCGCAACCCCCGCGGCCCTAGGGGCAACACCAGCTCCGGAGGACATGGATGCCCGTCCTCGGGAGGCGTCGGTGCCTTCGGTAGGCCTGACTCCTTCAACGCCCAGCCTTGCCGTGGCTGCTGAGGACAACTAGCCTTCGGAGCCCCCGGTCCTTCATGAGGCTGAGGTTTCTTCTGCCCTAGCACCGAGGCGTCGCCTCCCTTGCCCAGCGTGTGGCCGAGTCACGATGTTCCTACCCCCTCAGGGACCCTGGAAGAGGCAAGGGCGGTGTTGGACCTCCTCCAGGTGAGCTTCAGGGCCCGGATTGTCGTTCGGCGCGAGGACGCCTGGGGTTGATCTCTGGTTGGCTCGGGGCCGATGCGTCTGTTTGCGTGGCGTGGGACCCGCGGAGGAGGCCTAGAAGGCGCTTGGGGTGACCGCCATGGCGCGTGACTTGGCGTAGAAGGAGGCCACACCAGCTGAGAACCGGTGCCGTGTGGCGGAGGCTGGTCTGGAGATCGTCCGAGACCAGCAAGCCACCCAGGCCAGCCAGCTCCAGCGGTGCGAGGAAAAGCTGAAGGCCCAGGAGGCTGCCATCGCCAGTCGGGACGTCGAGGTGAAGAAGATGGCCTTAGAGCAGGCTGGGGAGCGCGATCGCCTAGTGAAGCTGAGGGAGGAGGCGGAGGCAGCCCATGCGGCCCTATCTGAGGCCAAGAAGGTGGCCTCCATGGAGCGCGACACCCTCTCCTCCCTCGAGGCACGCTTCCACAAGGCCCAGAGGGTGCTCTTTGGATATGGCCCCTCGGGAAAGGCGGTGGTGATGACCCCAAGGGAGAGCCCTGCTGTTCTGCTTCCTGAACTCGTGGCGGTGCTCGAAGAAGCTGTCGACGGGTTTACGTCCCTGGTGGAAGGCGAGGCACGCTCACTTTCTTCCTCGGCTCTGATGTGTGTCTTCAGCCATATTTATCTCCAGGATGCCAGCTTCAACCTTTCCTCCTTCCTTGCTCTGGTGGACGCCGACTCCCAGGATGCTGCTGCTGCCACCGTGAAGGGCTTTTTGGATGCCATGCTGAACAAGTACATGGTGGTTGGTCCTCCAAGTGAAGCCGGTGGGACAAGCGACGCGCCTGGCGATGAGGTTCCGCTGGCGAGTGGTGGTGACGCCCAAGTCTGAAGAGGTGGCTTGGAGATTTTGCTTTCGCCTTTTTATCCTGCACCATGCGACATGCCTTGGGGAGGCGTTCAAAACTATTTGCTTGGAACAATATGTCTTATAATAACTAGATTACGCTCCTTCAGCTTTTCCGTTTGCTTTATTGTTCTGCGTCGGCAGAGCCCGGCCCCGCGCGTACCTCAGTTGTTGTTGGGTCGTCTGGATCACCAGGACGAGCCCAAGAGGTGAGGGGCTACGTCACCAGATAGGCTCCTGAGTCACGATGCTCAGGAGTCCTCCTTGACATGGGAACAGCCGAGGAAAAGATGCAGGGGCAAGCCTTGGTATTCTGCATCGGCAAGGCCCGGCCTCGCGCATACCTCAGCCATCGTTGGGTCGTCCGGATCACTAGGACGAGCCCAGGAGGTGAGGGGCTATGGGACCAGTTAGGCTCCTGAGTCGCGATGCTCAGGAGTCCCCCTTGACGTACGAATGGCTTGGAAGAGAAGGGTGACAACCAGGTCTTGGCGTTCTGCGTTGGAAGGGCCCGACCCCGCGTATACCTCAGCAGTCGTTGGGTCGTTCGGATCACTAGGACGAGCCCAAGAGGTGAGGGGCTACGTGACCAGTTAGGCTCCTGAGTCACGATGCTCAGGAGTCCCCCTTGACGTACGAACAGACCATCCTACCTTTCCCTCATCGAGCTTTCACCCGGGAGGGGTGTGCGAAGACCAAGCCTGTGAGGCCTGGCAAGGTGGGGTATGCCAGGCGTGACCTGAGCGTAGCCCCCGTGCCCAGCCCCCTCGCGCTACCTTCTCAAGGGAGAGCAATGCGGTGAGGCTAGTCACTGAGCCCGGAGGCCCCATGGGGTTAATGCGTCCGTGAGACCACCCCCAGTAGTTTATCACCAGTGCGGAGCATAGCGCTTCCGCTCTTGCACGGGCATAGCCGCTCCTTGGCAGTGTCGACGGCCAGCGGAGCGTGGTGCTTCCACTGGTGCGTGGGAGGGGGCTCCCTTTGAGGAGAGCCCCCAGGGTGTGTACATCCCCGCCCTGACACGTGGCTTGCACGGCAGGGTGGAGGAGGTGTATATGGGCACCCGTGAGCCTGCACAGGACTCACGAGGCCCTACCTCAAGGCGGGTTGCGCCTGGTCTTGATTGGGGATGCTTGGATTGGTCCTACGAGATGGTTAGGTAGCCTACACCAAATGAGTTTCCTGAGGTTATTGCATGAGAAGGCCAGACACCAACGGCCCCAGGAGGTGACATGAACAAGACCGACCCGCCAGACAGAGCTCAGCCGCTGGATTTATCGACGCTGCAGGGACGGACCCGAGCACAGACGCCGTGCCCAGTCTTCTCATGCAAAGATCCTAAAGAAAAACAACCGGCGCACGGTTCCCATGGCCAAAGGGGCACCATGTCGCGCGCCCTTGCTTACCCATCGCGATTAGCTCATGCGAGAACAAGGCACCAAGAGCCACGGGAGGTGACGTACACGGGACCGGTCCGTGAGCCAGAGCTCAGCTGCTTGGGTTTAGCGACGCTACAGGGACGGACCCGAGCATAGACGCCGTGCCAGTCCTTAATCATGAGGCGATCATGGGGGGGTTTGCAAGGGCGCAAGACGTTCTTAGAAATGAAGCGCCGGTCAGGCAGTTGGTAATTCAAAAGTACTTTGCAAGGGATTGTAACTGGCTCTGATAAAACGCAAAAGGATACATGCTGTAGGGATAGACCCACACGACCTGGGGATGATGCAGCCCGAGGGGTGCCCCCAAACTGAACGAACTAGGGAGATGTCACCTAGTACCATTGCTGAAGAGTTGTTGAAGTAGCCAAAAAACACGCGCTGCTGAAGCCGTTCCTCATGAGCCGCTCAGTGTTGAGCCTCGAGAGGCTCGGAGGGACCGGAAGGCTCCTCAGGGTGCTCCTCCATCTCCGCCAGGATCGCCTCGTGCCTAGATTTGCTGGCTGCCTCGGCGTCCCTCATGCAACATTGGAATGCCTCAGACACGCCCGCCTAGCCGAAAGGCATGCAGACGTAGCTGTGGGGTGGTCCCTCTCATCACCCGACACGAGACGACCACATGAGCTACCGAGACGCGGCCCTGCTGAGCCTAGGGATGTCAATGCAGACATGGAACTCCTTACCCTCGTTGTGCAGTGAGCTCCACCTTGCGGCAGTCGACGATCGCCTTGCAGAACACTTCCTTCCTGAATTTCCTCGATCGCCTTGCTGATGAACTCCCGAACGCCTAGTGCCTCATGCCTGCTGCTTTCTCCTGGGAAGCGTGCTCTAAAGAGTGCCTCCACATGGTGCCCAAGCGCCATTCTCGTGACATGGGCTAGGTCTGAGGCCCTCCAGAGGAGAGCCCCCGAGCCCAGCCTGAGAGGGGTGCGGGGCATGCCTTCCTATGCGATGGGTGAAGGCACCGCGTTCGGCGGCGTGAGGCTCAGCGCTGCGTCCTCGAGTGATGCTTCCTCACGAGACCCTTGGCTTAGCTGCAGCTTCTTTGTCTTGGGGGCGACCTCAGGAGGGAGGGCCCCGTCTTTGTCTTCTGGGTTTTCAACTACTGTAGCATAGAAGGCGCGCTTGAGGGAGCACACCGCATCCTTCTCCTGACAGGCGACCGTGATGATGCCGCCGCTTCCTGGCATCCTGAGGATGTTGTAGCAGTCGTTTGTGGCCGCCATGAACTTGGCCAGTGTTGAGTACCCAAGGATGGCGTTGTAGGGAAGACGAATGTCGGCGGCGTCAAAGTTGATGAGCTTGGTGCGGTAGTTGTTGCGCTCGCCAAAGGTGACTGGGAGGCGAACCTGCCCGATCGGGAGCATTGATCCGTCGGCCACTCCTAAGAATGGCTTGGTGGGGTGCAGTTGGTAGTATGGCACCTGGAGTCTATCGAACGTCTGAACAGAGAGAACATTGAGCCCTGCTCTGCCATCAATGAGGGTCTTGGTGACGGTTATGTTGTTGATGACGGGGGAGCAGAGCATGGGGAGCGCGCCAGCGGTGGCTGCGCACTTGGGCCGGTCTGAGGAGTCGAAGGTGATGGAACACTTGGACCACTTGAGGGGCGAGTTACTTCAAGCTTGGGGAGCGCCGCATTGACCTCGCGCGTGAACTACTTGAAGACACGGTGAGAAGATGGGGCTTGTGAGCCGCACAAGATGCAAGCGATGGCTCGCGGCTCCTGGAAGCCCCCAGCCCCTTCGTCCTGATGGTGATCCTCGTTCCTTGTTGGCGGTGGAGGCGGAGGAGGCAAAGCTGCATTACCCTGAGCGCGGTCCTCACGAGGCTGCTCCCTCCAGTTGCCCTCACGAGGCTGGTCCTGCCAGCGGTCCTCACGAGGCTGGTCGCGCCACTCTAGACAGTGGTCACGTCCATCCCAGCGTCCTCCGCCTTAGCCACCTCCGCGACCGTAGCCCCGATCGTTGCGATCGGGGCATCGACCGAGGCGCCCGTCACGGAGAGCCCTGAGCTCCTGGCAGTCGCTGGTATTGTCGTTGTAGACGTTGTGGAAGGCGTAGAACGGCCGCTTGCCCTTGGATGACTCAGGGTGGTTGCAGCCGCGCTTGGTCTACTGTTCTGCCGCAAGCACGGCTGGCCCCTTGCGCTTTGTGTCCTTGGTCTTGGTCTTCTTGTCTTCTGGATCAGCATCAGGGAGCTCGAGGAGGGAAAGGCATCCCTCCTCAGCCCTCGCACACTTGTTCGCCATGTTGAACATCTCCAGAGCAGTGCAGAGGTCCTCATGGATGGCGAGCTCATCCTTCATCTTTGTCGGATATCGGGTTCCGGCAAAACCATTAAGGTTCGAACACTGGGGTGCGCACGAAGATTTCCTCCTACCGAATCTTGCTCTCAGCCTCGCCGTGATCCCTAAGGTAGATCGATGAACTCACAGCACATGAGACACAAGATTTATACAGGTTCGGGCCACCGTCATGGTGTAATACCCTACTCCTGTGTGTGGTGGTGGATTGCCTCTTGGGCTGATGATGAACAGTACAGGGGTAGAACAACGTCGCGAGGAGAGGTGTTCTTGTGGTGGTGTGGTGCTCTGCTTCGGAAGGATTCGATCCGTCTCTGGATGAGATGCCTTGCCTACTATGGTGGCTAGCTCTATTTACGGAGGCCTTAGTCCTCTTCCCAAATATTGAGCGGGAAAGGATCCAACAACAGCCATTTTGGAAGGGGACAGCTAGTACAAGCTATCCTGACTAAAGGTGGTCTTTGCCTGTCAAAGGTGCTGGTGATGACACCGTCTTGGGCTCCACAGTGACCTCCGTCCTGCCGTCCTGCGGGTCTTGGTCTTGTTGCGCCGATATGGAAACCTTTGCCTAATGCCTTGGTACTCCGCGCCTACGCTTGCCCCCCTTAGCACCAAAGAGGAAACGAGGACACTGCGTGGGCTGGCGCCCGCCTGGTCTTGATCGTCATGGCTTGCGTCATAGGGGACCTCGCGAGGTACCCCTTGCCTTGATCTCTCCGCCCCCTCGCAAGCCTTCCTAGTGAGGCCGCTCCTAAGGAGGCCTTGTGTCGTCCACCCCGCGAGGCTTGGCCCCTCGCGAGGGTCTTGAGAGTTGGTTGATGAAGACGGGCCGTACTGGGCCACTGGTTGAGCCACGCAGCAGGCCGCAGGCAGGCAAGTCTGGGGACCCCAGTTCCCAGAACGCCGACAGTAGCCCCCGGACCCAAGGCGTGCTCGGACTTGGCTTAGCAGCGAAGCCAAAGGGCAAGTGTGGAGCGTCGCAGGGCCCAACAGCTCGCAACCTTGGGCGACGCGTGGCGACTGATTGGACGTGGGCGTCTTCGCTTCCCACGCTACCTCGGCAATAGCCCTACTGACAAAAGGCTGGCGTGGACAAGGCTTGCCTTCATTGCTCTCCTTCTCCTTGCTCCAGATCTCCTTCCTCGCTTCCTCGCTTCCGAAATCTCCAGATCCACTGCACTCCTTCCCTTTCAGCGAGTGATGGTGCCCCGCAAGGTCAAGGTTGATGCACTGCCGACTTGGTATGCGCTGGCCCTGGACGCCCCCAATGTGTCGGAGAAGAATCTCGTCGCTACGCGCCTGATGCCGGCGGTGGAGGGCAGCGAGAAGGGGGAGACTGAACTCCAAGTTGGCTCCGCCGAGTCGGAGGCTAAGGGGAGCACCTTCTACCCCTTCTTCACGAACACCATCGTCGCAGGCCTGGTTCCTCCCTTCTCCGACTTCTTCTATGCCGTCCTTCGCCATTACAGGTTGCAGGCCCTTCATCTCCATCCCAACTCCGTTCTCCTCTTGTCGATATTCGCCTACTACTGCAGGGCGCATGTTGGGGTGATGCCGTCGGTGGCTCTGTTGCGCCACTTCTTCTCTCTCCGAATTAACGGCGACCACACCTTGGCGTGCACCAACTTCATCGCATACGGCAAGGCCAACATGATCTCAAAGGCCGGGAAGAGGGCCGAAAACTTCTGGAGAAAGTGGGTCATGGTGGATGCCAAGTGCGTCCACCCCCGGTTGACACTGCCAATGGAGGCGCCCCAGCCTGACGAAGGGTGGTCTCGCGCGAAGCTTGCTGACGATCGGGCGAAGTTGGTGCTGGAGAAGATGAACACCGACTTGAAGTCGGGCAACATGAAGGCGGCGAAGCTGACGGGGGCCAGGCTCCTGAGGGAGTTCCTGATGTAGCGGGTGGCTCCGCTTCAGGCGCACTCGCACCCCTTATGGATTCTTGGGGATGCAGACGACAAGCTCCGCCAGAATCCGGTGGCCCTGGCTGACGATGAACTGGCCTCAGCTCTTCGCCTCTTGATTGGAGATGACCAGGAGTGTCCGGAGGGTGCCCCCGCCCCCTTGTTCCTCCGTGAGGACTGGGCTCAGGTGGTGGCTGTTATGCCCACCTTTGATGGGCGCGGCCTAGTGCCGGCGGCGCCTCCTGTGGCCCAGGGGGCAATGGCACCGATGGACGTGTGTTCGGGTGACTCCCACCGAGGAGGATAGAAGGAAGAAGAAGAGGAGCGCGACTCGGAGGCGACCTTTGAGGGGACGGGGAGACCTCTCCCCCGTGTAGGGCCAACATCCTCCGTACCTTGCCAGACGACGACGAGGCCGATGCCATGCGGGAGGAGGAGGATCCGCCTGCGATCCCGAAGAAGGACAGGTCGGCGTTGATCTCCCGAGAGGCTGCTTCTGCCCAGGCGCCACCTGGAGCCGCCTCCAGCCCTTCTGCTGTGCGCTCTTCCGCTCCTGGACATCTTGCAGCTGCGCCCCGGGCCACGAGGCTCTCGGGCTTCAAGCTCGGCAAGAGGTCAGTGAACTATGCCACGGTTGACCAGTAAGTGTTCGCGCCCCATCTTGTACTTGATTATGCTACCGGAGCTTGACGTTCTCCATCGGTTGGTTAGGCCCCCGCTTGTGGCGAAGAAGAGGAAGGGGGACACGGTGACCCCGCCTGGGGCAGGCTCATCTGCCACGGCCGCTCCTTCATCTGTGGGGAGGGAAGGCGATGATGTTCGCACCTCTCCCGCCCGGTCATCCTCGCGAGGCCCGGAGGAGCGCCCTGGCGGGGTGCCAGCCCCCATGGCCCCGCTGGCTCCGGAGGTGCCGGTGCCTGACGCTGCTACTGAGGTAGCCAAGGCTCAGGAGCCCCCAGTCTCCCAAGCCGTGGTTATGCTGTCGCCTCCTCAACCTGCACCGTTGGTTCCAGGTTCTTCTGCCTCCTCGGATGTCTTGGAGCGTGCCCTCTCCGGGATGGTCCAGCTACAATAAGACCTCCAAGGCACTGACTCCCACCTGGTAGCCAGGCGACTGGAGCTGGTCTCCGGCTGGCTTCATTCTGACGCCTCTATCTGAGCGGCACTGAGGCGGGCCGCGACAACTTCTGAGGAGGAGAAGCAGGCCGCCACCAAGGCCGCAGCTGCTCGCGAGGCGGCATTGAAGGATGCCGCGACCGCCCGGGACCACTGCAAGGCACTGGAGGCCGGGCTGCAGGGTTTGCATGACGAGCACGCCAAAGAAGTTCGCGACCGTCAGGTGAAGGAGGAGAATATGAAGGCTCGGGAGGACGCCATCAGGGACCGCGACACCGAGCTGATGCGGCTAGCGGAGTCACTGCTGCTGAAGCTATGAAGAGCCAGGTGGAAGCCTTGTTGGGGAAGTTCTGCGCCTTCGCTCCTGTGCCCACGGCAGGCGGTGCTGCTGATCCTGCGGCTTCGAGCGACGCCACCACAGGGGTGGAGTCTCCGGCGGGCGACGACGATGTCCAAGGGTGACGGCTTATTTCCTGCTTAATTCCTGCAACATGCACCATGCCTCGTGGAGGCATTTAAACTTGCGTTTGGTATTGCGAAGACAATCATGGTTTGTAATATTTGCTCCGGGATTTGCTTCGAGATTTTGCAGTTTCCTTCCTATTTGCTTTATGTTTTACGTTGGCAGAGCCCGGCCCCACGCATACCTCGATCGCCGTTGGCCATGACCGGATCACCAGGACGGGACCAAGGAGTGAGGGGCTACATGACAAGTTAGGCTCCTGAGTCACGATGCTCAGGAGTCCCCCTTGACGCTCAAACAGCAAATAGGGATGGAACGTAGGAGTAGATCTGGCGTTCTACATTGGCAGAGCCCGACCCCGTGCATACCTCAACCGCCGTTGGCCCCGACCGGATCACCAGGACGGGACCAAGGAGTGAGGGGCTACGTGACCAGTTAGGCTCCTGAGTCGCGATGCTCAGGAGTCCCCCTTGAAGTCCAAACGATCTTCATACCTTGGCTCTGCTGAGGGAGGGGCGCGCGACGACCAGGTTCGGAGGGCCTGGCTGGGTGGTGTATGCTCGAGCGTTGCCCGGGCACAGCCCCCGTGTCCAGCCCCCTCGCGCGATGCTCTCGAGGGGAGGTGTTGTGATGAGGCCGGACACTGAGCTCTGGGCTCCCTAAGGTTGATACGGCCGCTGGCCGCCCTCAGTTGTTTATCACCAGCGCAGAGCATAGCGCTTCCGTATGTGTACGGGCATAGCCGCTCCTCGGCAGTGTCATCAGCCAGCACGGAGCATGGTGCTTCCACTGGTGCGTGGGAGGGGGGGCCCTCCGGGAGGGCCCCCTAGGGAGTGTACAGCCCCGCCCTGACACGTGGCTTGCACGGCAGGGCTAGACGAGGTGTATCTGGGCACTCGTGAGCTAGCGTGGGACTCATGAGGCCCTACCTCAAGGTGGGTTGCACCTGGTCATGGGTCTTGGACAGCTGAGTGTTCTTGCGAGATGGTTAGGTATAGGTGCTCTACGTCCTCAGGTCCCGGCCCTCGAGCGAGCTCAGCCGCTGCTGGTATGCCAGGTCATGATGCCGTGGTCAAGGCCAGGGGGTGAGGGATGGAGAGCCAGTAAGAGATCCTGAGTCGCGATGCTCAGGAGCCCCCCTTTTAACGCGCAAGTGAATTGCATGATAACGGGGCGGACCCATGGTGGGTGGCAGGTGATGATCACAGGCAGGTTAGGCATGAAAGGCAAATCAGCTTAGGTAAATGCAGAATGGATACATGCCACTGGGTCAGGCCCAAGCGGCTTGGGGATGATGCAGCCCGAGGGGCGTCCCAGCATGGTAAACTGAAGACATAAGAAAAAAGGGATACATGCCGCAGGGACGGACCCACACGGCCTGGGAATGATGCAGCCCTGAGGGCGCTCCCAGCTGAAATGAACTTGTAAGAAGTCACCTGGTACTATTTGTCGGCATTCTGGGAACGGGGGTACCCAGACTTGCCTGCCTGCAGCCTGCGGTGTAGCTTAGGGAGTGGCCCAGTACGTCCCATCTTCATCAACACATACTCAAGACCCTCGCGTGGGGCCAAGCCTCGCGGGGCGGACGACAGGAGGCTTCCTTGGGCACAACCTCGTCAGGCTGGCTCACGAGGAGGCGAAGAGATCAAGGCGGGGTACCTCACGAGGTGCCCATGACGCAAGCCATGACGACCAAGGCCAGGCGGGCGCCAGGCGGGCGCCGGCCTGCGCAGAGTCCTTGTTTCCTCTTTGGTGCAAAGGGGGCAAGCGCAGGCAGGAGTATGAAGCAAAGGCAACCATTTCGGTGCAACTAGACCAAGACCAGCAGGACGACAGGATGGAGGTCATCGTGGAGCCCAAGCCGGCGTCACCGTCAGGGTCTTTGGCAGGCGAGGACCGACTTTAGTCAGGATAACTGTACTAGATGTTCCCCTTCAAAATGGCCAATTGTTGGCGCCCTTCCCGCTCAATATTTGGGAAGAGGCCCAGGGCCTCCCTCTATAAATAGAGCTAGCCACCGGAGAGAGGGGGGAGAAAGAAGGAGGAGAGGAGATTTTGGGTAGACTAGAGAGAGAGAGGCGACTGAACTCACCCAAGCAGTTCATCGCGCCAGCCAAGAACAGCCCCTCACGAGGCTATTATTCCTTGTACTGTTCATCATCAGCCCCTGAGGCAACCCACCACACCACAAACTGGAGTAGGGTATTACACCACAATGGTCGCCTGAACCAGTATAAATCTCGTGTCCCTTGTGTTGTTCTTCGTGTAGTTTAGATCCTTGCGAGGCGATGAGACGTGGGTAGGCAGGAGTTGTGATCTCCGCGTGCACCCCAGAGTTTGAACCTTGAGGGTCTGCCGGAACCCGAAATCCGACATTGTTGTAGAGGGGGGGGGGGTTGGAGCGGCTGAAGATGCGCGGTGAAGAGGTCGACCCTCACGAGTCGCCAGGGTCCTGAGCCTCGGGAGGCTCTCGGGGTCCGGGTGGTTCCTTGAGGACCGTCTCCATCTCCGCCAGGACCGTGTGATGCCTAGCCTCCTGAGCCGCCAGAATGCTCCGCAGGTGACGCTGGAAGGTGGAAGCCGCATTTGGCAGGCCGAAAGGCATGCGAACGTAGCTGTGCGGAGGACCCTCGCAGCGTCCCGCGCGCGAAGGCCAGAAGCGCTCCTGAGATGTGGCTCGGTTGAGCCCTGGGACGTCTATGCAGACACGCAGCACGCCATCCTCACCTGGATGGGGGGCCACACCAGGCAAGCAGCGGTCGCCGTGCATGGCTATTGCTTCCTGAAGCTTCAGGGTGGCCTTGTTGATGAACTCCTGAACGTTGGGCTTTCCATGCCCTGTGCCTTCCTGAGGGAAACGTGCCGCGAAGCACGCCTCCAAGTGGTGCCCGAGCGCCTCCCTCGTGATGTTGGCAAAGTCCGAGGCCCTCCAGAAGAGATCCGCCATGCCCTGCCCAAGGAGGGCGCCGGGCGCACCTTCCTATGCGATGGAAGGAGGCGCCCCTTGCACGGGCGCTGATCCTAACGCGACACCTCCTGAGATGCCAACCTCACGAGGCCTTGAGCTGAGCAGGGTCTTCTTCTTCTTGGGGACTACCTCAGGAGGGTTCTGTAGGACCTTGAGAAGAGGTGTCTAGAGGGGGGGTGATTGGACACTAAGTGACAAAGTTGCCGTTTTTAACTTCTTTAGGATTAAGTGGAGTTTAGGCACAAGTTTAACATTCACAATACATACAAGCAAGCATGCAAAGAGTATATGAGCAGCGGAAAGTAAAGCATGCAACTTGTAAGAATGTAAAGGGAAGGGTTTTGGAGGATTCAAACGCAATTGGAGACACGGATGTTTTTGTCGTGGTTCCGATAGGTGGTGCTATCGTACATCCACGTTGTTGGAGACTTCAACCAACGAAGGATAAGGGTTGCGCGAGTCCACGGAGGGCTCCACCCACGAAGGGTCCACGAAGAAGCAACCTTGTCTATCCCACCATGGCCGTCGCCCACGAAGGACTTGCCTCACTAGCGGTAGATCTTCACGAAGTAGGCAATCTACTTGCCCTTACAAACTCCTTGGTTCAACTCCACAATCTTGTCGGAGGCTCCCAAGTGACACCTAGCCAATCTAGGAGACACCACTCTCCAAGAAGTAACAAATGGTGCATTGATGATGAACTCCTTGCTCTTGTGCTTCAAATGATAGTCTCCCCAACACTCAACTCTCTCTCATAGGATTTGGATCTGGTGGAAAGAAGATTTGAGTGGAAAGCAACTTGGGGAAGGCTAGAGATCAAGATTCATATGGTAGGAATGGAATATCTTGGCCTCAACACATGAGTAGGTGGTTCTCTCTCAGAACTGGTAAGTTGGAAGTGTAGGTTTGTTCTGATGGCTCTCTCCACGAATGAAGAGGAGGTGGAGGGGTATATATAGCCTCCACACAAAATCTAACCATTACACACAATTTACCAAACTCGGTGGGACCGAATCGAGAAACTCGGTCGGACCGATTTAGCAAATCTAGTGACCGTTAGGATTTTTGGTGGGACCGACATGCAACTCGGTAGGACTGATATGATTAGGGTTAGGGCATAATGTAATCTCGGTGAGACTGATTACGCAAACTCGGTGAGACCGATTTTGGTAATTAGCTAACCAGAGAGTTGGTCAAGTAAACTCGGTGGGACCAATTACTCAAACTCGGTGGAACCGATTTTCGTAATAAGTTAACCAGAGAGTTTGCATTGTAATCTCGGTAGTACCGATTGCTCACACTCGGTGAGACCGATTTTGGTAATGGACATACACAGAGAGATTACAATCCCATCTTGGTGAGACCGAGATCCCTATCGGTGAGACCGATTTGTCTAGGGTTTGTGGCAGTGGCTATGACATCTGAACTCGGTGGCGCCGGATAGAAAGAATCGGTGGGGCTGAGTTTGACTTTAGGTTTAGGTCATATGTGTGGAAGTGGGAAAGTAGTTGAGGATTTTGGAGCATATCACTAAGCACTGTGGAGCAAGAAACTCATTAAGCAACACCTCATCCCTTCTTGATAGTATTGGCTTTTCCTACAGACTCAATGTGATCTTGGATCACTAAAATATAAAATGAAGAGTCTTGAGCTTGAAGCTTGAGCCAATCCTTTGTCCTTAGCATCTTGAAGGAGTTCCCACATCCTTAGTCCATGCCACTCCGTTTTTGAACTTATCTAAAACATACTAGATAAAAGTGTTAGTCCAACAAGAGATATGTTGACACTAATTACCAAAACCACCTAGGGAGCACTTGTGCTTTCAATCTCCCCCTTTTTGGTAATTGATGACAACATACATCAAAGCTTTAGATAAAGATATAAAGAATAGCAAGTAAAGCTTTGGAAATATATGTAACAAGCATAGACTCCCCCTACATGTATGCAATTATGTGAATATGGAATATAGAAGCACGTGAGAGCAAAACCATGATAGAGCAGGCAATGTGTTACATGTATCTTGGCCATATGCATCAGAGCAAAGAAAATTGAAGAAAATACATTCATGCCCATGAGTCATTCTTGCAAATAGTATGTACATCAGCAAGAATTCCTCATACACATGATTGTGATGCATATACTTACCTTGTAGTCTTGAGTTGGCTTAGGATGGAATGAACTTGCGTAAACAAGGTTAGATAACACAAGTACATCTACTAGCCAGAGCAAAGAGAAGAAACCACAAGAATACCAAGACTGGGATGACATGCAGAGAGTGAGTACTAAGTACCACATTGGATTAGACATGTCCCCAAGAGTAAAGATATGCAATGAATTTAAATGATTTCTTTCCCTTAGATGCTCCCCCTGAATCTAGCATGGGATACTGGGAGAAGATAGGGAACAGAAAATCAGAGCTGAAAGATATAATTGAACAGAGCTAATGCAAATAAGCACATATGAACATGTCTTTCCCCTCAAGAAGACATGTGGCATCTCTCCTCTTGAACACCAAGCATCTGGGATCCTTGAGAAATACTTTCTACTTGAGTATTCTCTCCCCCTGGAGATCTCTTTCTCCACTTGTGGAAGTAATGCTCTCTCCCTTTTGGAAGTGATAAGCTTTTATATGATCTCTCTAAGTGATAAGCTTTGATGTGATCTCTCTCTCCCCCTTTGACATCAATTTCCAAGAAGGGTTTGATCCTTGAGTCACAGCACAAAGCATTTATATAAATGTGATGCTTGTAGAGGACAAGATTCATTGAGTGGAGCTGGATCAGAAGAAACACAGAATAAGTGGCAAACTGTTTTTCTTGTTGTGAAATCGGTGGCACCGAGTGGTATGCTTCGATTGTACTGAAAGGATTCGGTTGGACCGAAAACAACAAATCGGTGAAACCGAGTTCATCACAGAGAAAACATTTGTCACCTCAGCTCACTAGACTAGTAAGATCTCACAAAGATTTGCAAGGAATTTACTGAATGATATGCAATGAATTGGATGCAGAAAATGCAGAGCAAACAGAAAGAAATCTAGATGAAGTTTTTTTCTTGAAAAGGGGAAACAAATATGCATGAGACAAATGCAAAAACACAGAAAAGAACACAAGAGAACTTCAACTAGAGATGGTCGGCGACAAAGTCACCTATGTTAGAGTATATTGACTTAGGAGTCAAGTGAGATCACTTGATCATAGGTCATACTCATCGTTTAAGCTCAAAATGGGGTTACCATTTTTCGTTTAAGCATCTTTATGTATTCACATCTTGTCGAGTTGCTTTAGCTCATGTCTCGGAGTAAAGCTTCTCTAAGATGGAATAACATACCTTGGTTGGTGGTGTTGAACATGTAGTTGAACTTGTGTGGGTTGCTCAAGGTTGATGTAGCTCATAAAGAATTGGGAGCACCACTTGGAATTTGATTCCATCTACCTACATGGGTTAATTCTTGCAAGGAAGAGCACTTGTGTATCCAAAAATGACAATCATGAAGCTCAACATAGAATTTGTCAAAGGATATGTTCGAATGGTTCCGTGCTTCCTTGTCTTCAACCACCATAGTGTAGAAACTTGGTGATGTAGAGATTGCTCAAGATGTGAGTAGATAACAATCTCATGGAATTAGATTCATCCAAGTACCTACATGGGTTAGATAACATGCAAGGTGCAAGTATATCCAAGATATAAGATTATCATCATAAGAGAAATATCAAGGATTAGTCATAAGCTCATGTCTTGCATGTATCCAATGGAGTTCCTACTCCAAGTTTGAAGCATCAGTGATGTTCAATTCTCCTCTTAACCTGCAAAACACTTTCTCATCAAGAGGTTTAGTAAATATATCCGCTAATTGCTTTTCGGTGCGAACATGCTTAAGATTAATGTCACCCTTAGCAACATGATCTCGAATGAAATGATGACGAACTTCAATATGCTTAGTTAGAGAATGTTGTATGGGATTATGACCAATTTTAATAGAACTTTCATTGTCACAAAGCAATGGAACATGTTTCACATATATCCCATAATCATTCAGAGTTTGGGTCATCCAAAGTAATTGAGCACAACATGAACCAGCGGCAATGTATTCCGCTTCGGCGGTGGATAAGGATACCGAGTTTTGTTTCTTGGAGGACCAAGACACAAGAGATCTACCAAGAAATTGACAAGTACCCGAAGTGGACTTTCTATCAACCTTGTCTCCGGCATAGTCCAAGTCGGAGTAGCCAACAAGATTGAAAGAGGTCCTCTTAGGATACCAAATGCCAAAATTTGGTGTATGGATTAAGTATCTCACTATCCTTTTCACGACCTTAAGATGACATTCTTTAGGAGCAGCTTGATATCGTGCACACATGCACACACTTAGCATGATATCGGGACGTGAAGCACATAGATATAACAATGAACCAATCATAGAGCGATAAACCTTTTGATCAACCGGTTCACCATCTTTGGTCAAGTCAAGATGTCCACCAGTAGGCATGGGTGTAGTCATACCTTTGCATTCTTGCATATTGAACTTCTTGAATAGGTCCTTGGTGTACTTCGTTTGAGAGACAAAGGTACCTTCCTTAGTTTGCTTGATTTGCAAACCAAGAAAGAATTTGAGTTCACTCATCATAGACATCTCAAACTTCTCCGACATTAGCTTCCCAAACTTTTCACTAAAATGAGGGTTAGTTGAACCAAATATAACATCATCAACATAGATTTGGCACACAAATAGTTCTCCATTAACCCTTTTAGTAAAAAGTGGAATCAATTTTCCCAATTTCAAAGCCTTTTTCAATGAGGAACTTGGTCAAGCATTTATACCACGCTCTAGGAGCTTGTTTAAGACCATAAAGGGCTTTGTGAAGTTTGTAAACATGATTTGGTTTCTTAGGATTGACAAAGCCGAGAGGTTGCTTAACATAAACTTCCTCCTCTATTTCACCATTTAGAAAAGCACTTTTAATGTCCATTTGGTACAAGGTGATATCATGATGATTAGCATAGGCAAGTAAGATGTGAATGGATTCAAGTCTAGCAACGGGAGCATAAGTCTCACCATAGTCCATACCTTCGACTTGTGTGTAGCCTTGGGCGACGAGACATGCTTTGTTGCGAACTACTTGTCCATCTTCATCTTGCTTGTTGCGAAACATCCATTTGGTACCGATGATGTTGTGGTTGTTGTCGGGCTTCTCAACCAATGTCCAAACTTGGTTCCTCTCAAAGTTGTGTAGCTCTTCATGCAAAGCATTTATCCAATCCAGATCTTCCAATGCTTCTTCGACCTTCATAGGTTCAATGCTAGAGATGAAAGAATAGTTTTCACAAAAGTTAGCTAAATGAGTTTTAGAGCGAGTGATTCTCCCGGTTTGAATATCAGTGTAGATTTGCTCGACGGGGTGGTCTTTAGCAATTCTTGCTCGAACTCGTGAAAGATTTTGCTTGGTTCTTCGTTGAACTTCTTCTTCATCTTGTTCTTTTGCTTGGCCTTCTTCATTGTTGGCGTTGTCGTTCTCTTGTCGTGGTGGAGAAGAAGGTTGTTGACATTCATCTTGATGCACTTCCTCATTTTCTTCATCTTGGTGTGTCCCACTTGTGGATGCTTCCGTATCAACTCTTGGTTCACCTTGTCGTGAAGTAGAAGCTTCCACTTGGACGGACGAGGTACTCTCCTTCACCTCCGTTGGACGGACCTTGCCAATAGACAAGTCTTGGATTGCTTCCGAAGGATATTTGTCTCCTACATCAATTGGCAATTGCTCTACTTGCGAGCCTTTAGATTCATCAAACTTCACATCTACCGTCTCTTCAACCTTTCGGGTGAAATTGTTGTAGACATGGTAAGTGTGAGAGTTTGAGCCATAACCTAGTAGGAAACCTTCATGAGACTTAGGAGCAAATTTAGAATGACGATGCTTATCAAGAATGTAGCACTTTGAGCCGAATACTCGAAAGTATCCAACTTGGGGTTTGTTACCGGTGAGGAGCTCGTATGCCGTCTTGCCGAGTAGCTTGTGAAGATACAAGCGATTTGTTGCATGACAAGCTGTCTCAACCGCTTCTGCCCAAAAGTGCTTCGGTGTCTTGTAGTCATCAAGCATCGTTCTCGCCATTTCGATGAGCGTCCGGTTCTTCCTCTCAACAAATCCATTTTGTTGAGGTGTGTACGTAGCCGAGAACTCGTGTGAAATCTCTTCTTCGTCAAGAAAGGTGTCCACGTTTGCGTTCTTGAACTCCGTTTCGTTGTCGCTGCGAACCTTCTTGATCTTCACTTCAAACTGATTTTGAGCCTTCCTGGCAAAGTTTTTGAAGATCTTTTGGACCTGCAATTTATCATCGAGAAAGAACACCCACGTAAATCTTGAAAAATCATCAACTATAACTAGACCAAAAGAATTTCCACCGAGACTCTTGTAAGCGTTGGGACCAAAAAGATCCATGTGAAGTAGCTCAAGTGGCCTCCTTGTGGTCATGATGTTTTTCACGGGATGCCTTCCTCCAACCTGTTTACCTGCTTGACAAGCACTACAAAGTCTATCCTTATCAAATATGACATCGTTAACACCAAGGATATGATTCCCTTTAATAAGCTTGTCAAGGTTTCTCATGCCAACGTGACCTAGTCGTCTATGCCATAACCAACCTTTTGAGGATTTAGCAATGAAGCGAGTTTTAGGTTGAGCCTTTTTAGAGAAATCAACAATGTAAAGATCACCTCTACGCATACCGGTAAAGACCATTTTATGATTGTCTCGACGAAACACTTGGCAATCTACTTCAGTAAATAGGACATTGAAACTGAAATCAGCAAGTCTAGATACTGAAAGTAAGTTGTAGCCAAGAGATTCAACGAGCATAACATTCTGAATGGAGCTATCATGTGAGATGGCCACCTTACCGAGGCCAACCACCTTACCCTTTGACTTGTCACCGAAAGTGACATACTTTCGAGGACTATCATTTTCAGCAAGCTCATGAAACATGTCTTTATCTCCGGTCATGTGATCGGTACATCCACTGTCAAGAACCCATTCCTTTCCTCCTGACATATATCCCCGAAGATTTGCCATAAGACCAAAATGTCTCATTGCATCGTCAAGATCAAAATCACTATCATCATCCTCATCATAGTATCCATGTTCAACATCATCATGTGGTGGATCAAGTCCTAGAGAGGGTAATTCATTAGAGTGAGTTTGACAATGATCTTGCTTATGAATTCTTATAGCTTCGGAAATAATATCACCAATAATTCCAACATCTCCTTTGGCATGCATAAGGTTTGTAAGTTCAAATAGACGATCACCAAACATAGGATCACTAGTATTCATCTTACTCAAGGCAATAGACTTATGGAGAATTTCATCTAGATTTTTCAAGGAATAATTTGGAAAGCGTTCCTCAAGAAATTTCCATATAGTGTAGGCACACTCAAGAGTAGGCAAGTTTCTAATTAAGTTTCTAGGCAAGCCTCTAGTGATAAGATTAACAGTTCTAAGATTCCTAATCATATCAATTGATTCATCAAGAGTAGGATGCATAGGATCAACATGAGGTGCACAAGGGCTAGCAATGTACTTGTTCAAATGATATTGATTGAAAATTACAAGCATCTCATTTTTCCACTCATGAAAATACTCTCCATCAAGTATAGGCACTCTATGTTTAAGACTCCCCAAAGTAGACTCATCCATCTTCCTCCAATGGTGATTAAACCAAGGCAATGGAGACCAATGCTCTGATACCACTTGTAGGACCTTGAGAAGAGGTGTCTAGAGGGGGGTGATTAGACACTAAGTGACAAAGTTGCAGTTTTTAACTTCTTAAGGTTTAGGTGGAGTTTAGGCACAAGTTTAACATTCACAATACATAACAAGCAAGCATGCAACGAGTATATGAGCAGCGAAAAGTAAAGCATGCAACTTGTAAGAATGTAAAGGGAAGGGTTTTGGAGGATTCAAACGCAATTGGAGACACGGATGTTTTTGTCGTGGTTCCGATAGGTGGTGCTGTCGTACATCCACGTTGATGGAGACTTCAACCCATGAAGGGTAACGGTTGCACGAGTCCACGGAGGGCTCCACCCATGAAGGGTCCACGAAGAAGCAACCTTGTCTATCCCACCATGGCCGTCGCCCACGAAGGACTTGCCTCACTAGCGGTAGATCTTCACGAAGTAGGCGATCTGCTTGCCCTTACAAACTCCTTGGTTCAACTCCACAATCTTGTTGGAGGCTCCCAAGTGACACCTAGCCAATCTAGGAGACACCACTCTCCAAGAAGTAACAAATGGTGCGTTGATGATGAACTCCCTGCTCTTGTGCTTCAAATGATAGTCTCCCCAACACTCAACTCTCTCTCATAGTATTTGGATCTGGTGGAAAGAAGATTTGAGTGGAAAGCAACTTGGGGAAGGCTAGAGATCAAGATTCATATGGTAGGAATGGAATATCTTGGCCTCAACACATGAGTAGGTGGTTCTCTCTCAGAACTGGTAAGTTGGAAGTGTAGGTTTGTTCCCATGGCTCTCTCCATGAATGAAGAGGAGGTGGAGGGGTATATATAGCCTTCACACAAAATCTAACCGTTACACACAATTTACCAAACTCGGTGGGACCGAATCGAGAAACTCAGTCGGACCGATTTAGCAAATCTAGTGACCGTTAGGATTTTTGGTGGGACCGACATGCAACTCGGTAGGACCGATATGATTAGGGTTAGGGCATAAAGTAATCTTGGTGAGACTGATTACGCAAACTCGGTGAGACCGATTTTGGTAATTAGCTAACCAGAGAGTTGGTCAGGTAAACTCGGTGGGACCGATTACTCAAACTCGGTGGGACCGATTTTGGTAATAAGTTAACTAGAGAGTTTGCATTGTAATCTCAGTAGTACCGATTGCTCAAACTCGGTGAGACTGATTTTGGTAATGGACATACACAGAGAGATTGCAATCCCATCTCGGTGAGACCAAGATCCCTATCCGTGATACCGATTTGTCTAGGGTTTGTGGCAGTGGCTATGACATCTGAACTCGGTGGCGCCGGATATAAAGAATCGGTGGGGCCGAGTTTGACTTTATGTTTAGGTCATATGTGTGGAAGTGGGAAAGTAGTTGAGGATTTTGGAGCATATCACTAAGCACTGTGGAGCAAGAAACTCATTAAGCAACACCTCATCCCTTCTTGATAGTATTGGCTTTTCCTACAGACTCAATGTGATCTTGGATCACTAAAATATAAAATGAAGAGTCTTGAGCTTGAAGATTGAGCCAATCCTTTGTCCTTAGCATCTTGAAGGAGTTCCCACATCCTTAGTCCATGCCACTCCATTTTTGAACTTATCTGAAACATACTAGATAAAAGTGTTAGTCCAACAAGAGATATGTTGACATTAATTACCAAAATCACCTAGAGAGCACTTGTGCTTTCAGGTTCTCGCCCTTGCTGTCTGGGTCCTCGATCGATGTAGCTTGGAAGGCACACTTGAGGGAGCACACCGCATCTCTCTCTTCGCAGGGGACCGTGATGATTCCGCCGCTTCCTGGCATCTTGAGGATGTTGTAGCCGTGGTGGGTCACCACCATGAACTTGGCCAGGGCTGGATACCCGAGGATGGCATTATACGGCAGGTGGCACACTTGGACCACCTAAGCGGGCGTGTGTGCTACGTCTTGAGCTTGCGTTGGTTTTCCTTGAACAGGAAAGGGTGATGCAGCAATAGTAGCGTAAGTATTTCCCTCAGTTTTTGAGAACCAAGGTATCAATCCAGTAGGAGGCTCCTCAAAATTTCCATGCACCTACACAAACAAACAAAGAACTCGCAACCAACGCAATAAAGGGGTTGTCAATCCCTTCATAGCCACTTGCGAAAGTGAGATCTAATAGAGATAGTATGATAAGATAGATAAATATATTTTTCGTATTTTATAATATAGATGCAAATAAAAGTAGGTTCAAAGCTTATATGATAAAAGATAGACCTAGGGGCCATAGGTTTCACTAGTGGCTTCTCTCAAGATAGCATAAGTATTACGGTGGGTGAACAAATTACTGTCGAGCAATTGATAGAAAAGATAATTATGAGATTATCTAGGCATGATCATGTATATAGGCATCACGTCCATAACAAGTAGACCGACTCCGGCCTGCATCTACTACTATTACTCCACACATCGACCGCTATCCAGCATGCATCTAGAGTATTAAGTTCATAAGACAGAGTAACGCATTAAGAAAGATGACATGATGTAGAGGGATAAACTCAAGCAATAAGATATAAACCCCATCTTTTTATCCTCAATGGCAACAATACAATATGTGCCTTGCAGCCCTTTCTGTCACTGGGTAAGGACACCGCAAGATTGAACCCAAAGCTAAGCACTTCTCCCATGACAAGAAAGATCAATCTAGTAGGCCAAACCAAACTGATAATTCGAAGAGACTTGCAAAGATAACTCAATCATACATAAAAGAATTAAGAGGAGATTCAAATATTTCTCATAGATAAACTTGATCATAAACCCACAATTCATCGGATCTCGACAAACACACCGCAAAAAGAGTTTACATCGAATAGATCTCCATAAGAGAGGGGGAGAACATTGTATTGAGATCCGAAAAGAGAGAAGAAGCCATCTAGCTATAACTATGGACCCGAAGGTCTGTGGTAAACTACTCACAACTCATCGGAGGGGCTATGGTGTTGATGTAGAAGCCCTCCGTGGTCGATTCCCCCTCCGGCGGAGCGCCGACGAAGGCTCCAAGATGGGATCTTGCGGATACAGAAGGTTACAACAGTGGAAGTTGTTTTTCGTTGGCTCCCTGGATGTTTTCAGGGTACGTAGGTATATATAGGAGGAATAAGTACATCGGTGGCCGCTCGTGGGGCCCAGGAGACAGGGGGCGCGCCCTCCTATCTCCTGGTCGCCTCAATTGCTTCTTGACTTGCACTACAAGTCCTCTGGATCACGTTCGTTCCAAAAACCACGCTCCCGAAGGTTTCATTCAGTTTGGACTCCGTTTGATATTCCTTTTCTTCAAAATACTGAAATAGGCAAAAAACAACAATACGGCCTGGGCCTCCGGTTAGTAGGTTAGTCCCAAAAATGATATAAATGTGTAAAATAAAGCCCATAAACATCCAAAAGGGGTAATATAATAGCATGGAACAATAAAAAATTATAGATACGTTGGAGACGTATCAAGCATGCCCAAGCTTAATTCCTGCTCGACCTCGAGTAGGTAAATGATAAAAACAGAATTTTTGATCTAGAATGCTACCTAGCATAATTCTCAATGTAATTTTCTTTATTGTGGCATGAATTTTCAGATCCAAATGATTCAAAATAAAAGTTCATATTGATAAAAGAAATAGTAATACTTCAAGCACACTAATCAAAGCAATCATGTCTTCTCAAAATAACATGGCTAAAGAAAGTTCATCCCTACAAAATCATGTAGTTAGGCTATGCTTCATTTTCGTCACACAAAGATGTTCCCAAATTCTACACCCCGATGACAAGCCAAGCAATTGTTTCGTACTTAAATAATCTCAAACTTTTTCAACCTTCACGCAATACATGAGCGTGAGCCATGGATATAGCACTATGGGTGGAATAAAATATGATGACGGGGATTGTGTGGAGAAGACAAAAAAAGGAGAAAGTCTCACATTGACGAGGATAATCAACATGCTATGGAGATGCCCATCAATTGATGTCAACATGAGGAGTAGGGATTGCCATGCAGTGGATGCACTAGAGATACAAATGAATGCTCAACAAAAGAAAACTAGTGGGTGTGCATCCAACTTGCTTGCTCACGAAGACCTAGGGCATTTGAGGAAGCCCATTGTAGGAATATACAAGCCAAGTTCTATAATGAAAAATTCCCACTAGTATATGAAAGTGACAACATATGAGACTCACTATATGAAAAACATGGTGCCACTTTGAAGCACAAGTGTGGAAAAAGAGCTAGTAACATTGCCCCTTTTTATTTATTTTCTTATTTTCTTTTCTTTTTTCTTTTTTTTCTTTTTTTCTTCTTTTCTTTTCCCTTTTTTGTTTCTTTGGCCTTTCTTTTTTTTGGCCTTTTTTGGGACAATGTTCTAATAATGATGATCATCACACTTTTATTGATTACAACATATGAATTACAACTCGAAACTAGAACAAGATATGAATCTATATGAATGCCTCCGGCGGTGTACAGGGATGGTGCAATGAATCAAGAGTGACATGTATGAAAAATTATGCATGGTGGATTTGCCACAAATACGATGTCAACTACATGATCATGCAATGGCAATATGACAAAAGTAATGTATGTCATGATGATGATGAACGGAACGGTGGAAAGTTGCATGGCAATATATCTCGGAATGGCTATGGAAATGCCATAATAGGTAGGTATGGTGGCTGTTTTGAGGAAGATATAAGGAGGATTATGTGTGATAGAGCGTATCATATCACGGGGTTTGGATGCACCGGCGAAGTTTGCACCAACTCTCAAGGTGAGAAAGGGCAATGCACGGTACCCAAGAGGCTAGCAATGGTGGAAAGGTAAAAGTGTGTATAATCAATGGACTCAACATTAGTCAAAAGAACTCATATACTTATTGCAAAAATTTAGAAGTCATCAAAAATCAAGCACTACGCGCATGCTCCTAGAGGGATAGATTGGTAGGAAAATACCATCGCTCGTCCTCGACCGCCACTCGTAATGATGCACAAGCCAGGTACACTTCATGTTTCAAATTTGTTACACAACTTTAACCATACGTGCATGCTACGGGACTTGCTAACTTCAACAAAAGCATTCTTTAAATTTATAATCACCCAACTAGCATGACTTTAATATCACTACCTCCATATCTCAAAACAATTATCAAGTATCAAATTGATTATAGCATCCAATTCACTTCCTATGATAGTTTTTATTATACCCAACTTGGATGCCTACCATTCTAGGACCAATTTATAACCATAGAAAATACCATCCTGTTCTAAAAGACTCTCAAAATAATATAAGTTAAGCATGATAGACTAGCAATTTCTACAAAATTAGGCCATCGCCGTGCTCTAAAAGATATAAGTGAAGCACTAGAGCAAAAACTATCAAGCTCAAAAGATATAAGTGAAGCACATAGCATATTCTAATAAATTCTAATCAAGTAGGCCTCTCCCAAAAGGTGTGTACAGCAAGGATGATTGTGGAAAACTAAAAATCAAAGACTAATATAATACACGATTCTCCAAGCAAAACACATATCATGTGGCGAATAAAAATATAGCTCCAAGTAAAGTTAGCAACGAACGACGACAAAAGAGGGGATGCCTTGGGCATCCCCAAGCTTAGGATTTTGGCTATTCTTGAATATCTTGGGGTGCCATGGGCATCCCTAAGCTTAGGCTCTTGCCACTCCTTATTCCATAGTCCATCAAATCTTTACCCAAAACTTGAAAACTTCACAACACAAAACTCAACAGGAAATCTTATAAGCTCTGTTAGTGAAAGAAAACAAAACCACCACATAAGGTACTGTAATGAACTCATTATTTATTTATTTTGGTGTTAAACTACTGTATTCCAAGTTCTCTATGGTTCATACCACTTAATACTAGCCATAGATGCATCAAAATAAGCAAACAACACACGAAAAACAGAATCTTTCAAAAACAGAATAGTCTGTAGCAATCTGTAAATAACGCAAACTTCTGGAACTTTAAAAATCCTACCACAATAAGAAGTCCTAGGCAATTTTTCTATTGATCAGCAGCAAAAAGAATCAACGCAAAAGCAGGTTTCTATGATTTAACAAAACTAATTTCATGCGCACAAAGTTTCTGTTTTTCAGCAGAATCAACTTAACTATCACCATAGGTTATCCTATAGGTTCTACTTGGCACAAACACTAATTAAAACATAAAAACACATCTAAACAGAAGGTAGATGCAAAATTTATTACTAAATAGAGACAAAACAAAAAACACAAATAAATTTGGGTTGCCTCCCAACTAGCGCTATCGTTTAATGCCCCTAGCTAGGCATAAAGCGAAGATATATCTAAGTAGTGCCATCTTTGGCACTCAATTCATAAGTAGCTCGCATGATAGATTCATAAGGTAATTTGACTTTCTTTCTTAGAAAATGCTCCATGCCTTTCTTTAATGGAAATTGGAATCTAATATTCCCTTCCTTCATATCAATAATCGCGCCAATCGTTCTAAGGAAAGGTCTACCAAGAATAATAGGGCAAGAGAGATTGCAATCTATATCAAGAACGATAAAATCTACGGGCACCAAATTTCTATTTGCAACAATGAGAACATCATTGATCCTTACCATTGGCTTTTTAATGGTGGAATCCGCAAGGTGCAAATTTAAAGAGCAATCATCAAGATCATGGAAACCTAGAATATCACATAAATTTTTTGGAATCGTGGAAACACTAGCACCCCAATCACACAAAGCAAAACACTCATGATCTTTAATTATAATCTATATAGTAGGTTCCCACTCATCATTAAGTTTTCTAGGTATAGAAACTTCCAAATTAAGTTTTTCATCATAAGATTGCATCAAGGCATCAATGATATGTATGGTAAAAGCTTTATTTTGACTATAAGCATGAGGAGAATTAACAACGGATTGCAACAAGGAAATACAACCTTCTAAAGAACAATTATCATAATCAAATTCCTTGAAATCCGAGATAGTGGGTTCAATGCTATTTAAAGTCATGACCTCTCCACTCCCACTTTTACCAAATTTAGCATCAAGATCTAAAAACTCCGAATTCTTGGGACGCCTTCTAACTAAAGTTGACTCATCTCCAGTCCCATTATTATGAAGATTCATATTGCAAAACAAAGATCTAACAGGGGACACATCAATAACTTTAAGATCTCCATCATTATTTTCATGGAAACTAGAAGAACACGCCTTCACAAAGCAATCTTTCTTAGCACGCAATCTAGCGGTTCTTTCCTTGCACTCATCAATGGAAATTCTCATGGCTTTGAGAGACTCATTGATATCATGCTTAGGAGGAGTAGATCTAAGTTTAAGAGAATCAACATCAAGCGAAAGTCTATCAACGTTCCTAGCCAAAATCATCAACTTTGAGCAATTTTTCTTCAAGCAAAGCATTAAAATTCTTTTGAGAAATCATAAATTGTTACACACTATTCTCAAAATCAGAGGGCATCTTATTAAAATTACCATAAGGATTATTGTAGGAATTTCCATAATTATTAGAGGAATTACTAGGGAATGGTCTAGAATTAAAGTTTCCTCTATAAGCATTGTTTCCAAAACAATTCCTACCAACAAAATTCACATCCAAAGATTCATTATTATTCTCAATCAAAGTAGACAAAGGCATATCATTAGGATCAAGAGGAGTTTTTCTAGTAGCAAACAACTTCATAAGTTCATCCATCTTTCCACTCAAAACATTGATTTCTTCTATAGCATGCACTTTTTTACTAGAAGATCTTTCGGTGTGCCATTGAGAATAATTATCCATAATGTTATCAAGAAGTTCTGTAGCATCTCCTAACGTGATTTCCATAAACGTGCCTCCCACAGCCGAATCTAAAAGATTTCTAGAAGCAAAGTTCAAACCGGCATAAAATTTTTGTATGATCATCCATTAATTCAAACCATGAGTAGGGCAATTGCGAATCATCAATTTCATTCTTTCCCAAGATTGGGAAACATGCTCATGATCAAGTTGTTTAAAATTCATAATATCGTTCCTAAGAGTGATAATCTTAGTGGGAGGAAATTATTTAGAGATAAAAGCATCTTTGCACTTATTCCAAGAACCAATACTATTTTTAGGCAAAGACGAAAACCAAACTTTAGCACGATCTCTAAGTGAAAACGGAAATAACTTCAATTTAACAATATCATTATCCGTATCTTTCTTCTTTTGCATATCACACAAATCAACAAAGTTGTTTAGATGAGTAGCAACATCTTCACGAGGAAGGCCGGCGAATTGATCTTTCATAACAAGATTCAGCAAAGCAGTATTGATTTCACAAGACTCAACATCATTGAGAGGAGCAATCGGAGTACTAAGGAAATCATTATTATTGGTATTGGAGAAATCACACAATTTGGTATTATCTTGCACCATGGCAACAAGTAATCCAACACACAAGCAAACAGAAAAAGGCAAGTGAAAAAGAGAGAAGAGATTGGGAAAGAGAGGGAAAATAAAACGGCAAGGGTGAAGTGGGGGAGAGGAAAACGAGAGGCAAATGGCAAATAATGTAAATGCGAGGGAGATGAGTTTGTGATGGGTACTTGGTATGTCTTGACTTGACCAAAGACCTCCCCGGCAACGGCGCCAGAAATCCTTCTTGCTACGTCTTGAGCTTGCGTTGGTTTTCCTTGAAGAGGAAAGGGTGATGCAACAATAGTAGCATAAGTATTTCCCTCGGTTTTGAGAACCAAGGTATCAATCCAGTAGGAGGCTCCCCAAAAGTCCCATGCACCTACAAAAACAAACAAAGAACTCGCAACCAACACAATAAAGGGGTTGTCAATCCCTTCACGGCCACTTGCGAAAGTGAGATCTGATAGAGATAGTATGATAAGATAAATATATTTTTGGTATTTAATAATATAGATGCAAAAAGTAAAGATGCAAATAAAAGTAGATTGAAAGCTTATATGATAAAAGATATACCCGGGGGCCATAGGTTTCACTAGTGGCTTCTCTCAAGATAGCATAAGTATTACGGTGGGTGAACAAATTACTGTCGAGCAATTGATAGAAAAGCGAATAATTATGAGATTATCTATGCATGATTGTGTATATAGGCATCACGTCCGTGACAAGTAGACCGACTCCTGCCTGCATCTACTACTATTACTCCACACATCGACCGCTATCTAGCATGCATCTAGAGTATTAAGTTCATAAGAACAGAGTAACACATTAAGAAAGATGACATGATGTAGAGGGATAAACTCAAGCAATATGATATAAACCCCACCTTTTTATCCTCGATGGCAACAATTCAATACGTGCCTTGCAACCCTTTCTGTAACTGGGTAAGGACACCACAAGATTGAACCCAAAGCTAAGCACTTTTCCCATGGCAAGAAAGATCAATCTAGTAGGCCAAACCAAACTAATAATTCGAAGAGACTTGCAAAGATAACTCAATCATACATAAAAGAATTCAGAGGAGATTCAAATATTTCTCATAGATAAACTTGATCATAAACCCACAATTCATCGGATCTCGACAAACACACCGCAAAAAGAGTTTACATCGAATAGATCTCCACAAGAGAGGGGGAGAACATTGTATTGAGATCCAAAAAGAGAGAAGAAGCCATCTAGCTAATAACTATGGACCCGAAGGTCTGTGGGAAACTACTCACAACTCATCGGAGGGGCTATGGTATTGATGTAGAAGCCCTCCATGGTCGATTCCCCCTCCGGCGGAGCACCGACGATGGCTCCAAGATGGGATCTCGCGGATACAGAAGGTTACGGCGGTGGAAATTGTTTTTTGTTGGCTCCCTGGATGTTTTCGGGGTACGTAGGTATATATAGGAGGAAGAAGTATGTCGGTGGCCGTTCGTGGGGCCCAGGAGACAGGGGCGCGCCCAGGAGGTGTGGGCGCGCCCTCCTATCTCCTAGCCGCCTCGATTGCTTCTTCACTTGTACTCCAAGTCCAGTAGATCACGTTCATTCCAAAAATCACGCTCCCGAAGGTTTCATTCCGTTTGGACTCCGTTTGATATTCCTTTTCTTCGAAATACTGAAATAGGCAAAAAAAACAGCAATACGGGCTGGGCCTCCGGTTAGTAGGTTAGTCCCAAAAATGATATAAATGTGTAAAATAAATCCCATAAACATCCAAAAGGGGTAATATAATAGCATGGAACAATCAAAAATTATAGATATGTTGGAGACGTATCAGTGTGTCCTTGAGCTTGGGGAGGACTGCATTCACTCGCGAGCGAACTGCTTGAAGATGCGCTGAGAGGCTGGGGCCTGAGCTCCGCCCAAGATCTAAGCGATAGCACGCGGTTCCTGGAAGCCCCCAGCCCCCTCGTCTTGATGATGGTCGTCATTCTTCTCAGCGGCGGCGGTAGAGGAGGAAGGCCTGCGCTGCCCTGCGGGTGGTCTTCGTGAGGCTGATCCCTCTAGGCACCCTCGCGAGGCTAGTTCTGTCAGGGATCCTCGCAAGGTCGATCGCGCCACTCCTGGCGAGGGCCATGGTCGTCCCATCGTCCTCCGCCACATCCTCCTCCTCGGCCGTAGCCCCGGTCGTTGCGCTTGGGGCGTCGACCAAAGCATCTTTCTCGAACGGCCCTGAGCTCCTGGCATTTGTTGGTGTTGTGGGTGTGGAGGTTGTGGTAGGCGCAGAACGGTCGGCTACCCTTGGACGACTCCGGCTGGTCCTTGCAGTGCTTCATGTCTGGTTCTGCTGCAAGCACGGCCGCTCCCTTGCACTTAACGTCCTTGGCCTTGGTCTTCTTTTCCTCCAACTCAGCAGCTGGAATCTCGGGGAGGGGGAGGCGTCCCTCCTCAGCCCTTGCGCACTTGGTCGCCAGGTTGAACAGATCCAGGGATGTGCACAGCTCCTCGTGGATGGCGAGATCCTCCTTCATCTTGACATCATACACACCATCAGAGAACGATGAGATGATGGCCTCGTTCATCACCTTGGGGATCTTGAGGTGGGCGCTGTTGAAGCTGGATGTATTTCTGCAGGGTCTCCCCAGGCCGTTGCTTGATGCGGCACAGGTCACTCGCGGCTGGGGGGCGGTCGCGAGTGCCCTGGAAGTTGGCGATGAAGCGGTTGCGCATCTCATCCCAGGAGGAGATCGAGCCGGGAGGCAGATTCAGGAGCCACGTGCGGGCACCGTCCTTGAGTGCCATGGGAAACTAGTTCGCCATGACCTTCTCGTCTCCGTTGGCCGCCTCGATGCCTAGCTCGTAGAGCTGCAAGAACTCCGCGGGGTCGGCGGTGCCATCGTAGCGAGGAGGCAGGTCCGGCTTGAACTTGCCCGTCCAAGCGACGCTACGCAGCTCGGTGGTGAAGGCACGACAACTTGCTGTGGTTACCGGGGCCCTTTGCTTACGCGGAGCTTGGTATTGATGGTACTCGCGCACCGCCGCCAAGGGCAGTACGGGGTCTTGGCACGCTGGTGCAGGGATGCGGTCTTGTCGGGCCGGGGCAAGGAGCACGGGGGCTCCTTCTTGAGGCCGAGGGATTTCTTGGCAGCTTCTTTCGTGTCGCGCGGGTGCTGGATGCGGCTGGTCGCGTCCAGGGGTCGCGCGCCTTGGAGCCAGGGTGCCATCTTGGGGCGGAGGTGGTGGAGGCGCTCCCTGAGCCGCGTCGCCCATGCCTGGTGGAGGGCGAGGTAGCGAGAGGGACAGCGCGGGAGAGCCCCCTGCGGTGCTGACGAGCTCGGTGATGCAAGCGAGCCATTCTTCGTATAGGTCATCGACGGGGCAGTAGTGCAGGAGCTCACGTGTCAGGAGCAATGCGGCCTGCACGTCCGTGAGGGAGCGACGAGCGTGAGACGACGAACCAGCTGGGGTCAGCGACGGAGTGGCGGTGCGGCCTTCCCGTCGCACCGTGGGGTGCAGTGAAGATGCTTGTTGCTCGTTCCCTGCCGTGCCGGTGGCGGCGTTGGCGGCAGGTGAAGGAGAACGACCAGGAGGCCCGCCGACAGGAGCCATATGGGCGACGCGAGCGGCGAGAGCAGCCCGGCGCTCAGCGCGGGCTCGGCGAGCGTCCGACATGGATGCGACGAAGCAATGGGACGCAGATCAGCAGAGCAAGACTCTGGTGCACCCCTACCTGGTGCGCCAAATGTCGGATATCAGGTTCTGGAAAAACCCTTAAGGTTCGAACACTCGGGTGCGCACAAAGATTTCCTCCTACTGAATCTTGCTCTCAGCCTTGCCACGATCCCTAAGCTAGATCGATGAACTCACAGCACATGAGACACAAGATTTATACAGGTTCGGGGCCACCGTCATGGTGTAATACCCTACTCTTGTGTGTGGTGGTGGATTGCCTCTTGGGCTGATGATGAACAGTACAGGGGAAGAACAGCCTCCCGAGGAGAGGTGTTCTTGTGGTGGTGTGGTGCTCTGCTTCGGAAGGATTCGATCCGTCTCTGGATGAGATGCCCTGCCTACTGTGGTGGCTAGCTCTATTTATAGAGGCCCTGGTTCTCTTCCCAAATATTGAGCGGGAAGGGTTCCAATAATGACCATTTTGAAAGGGGACAACTAGTACAAGCTATATTGACTAAAGGTGGTCTTTGCCTGTAAAGGTGCTGGTGGTGACGCCGTCTTGGGCTCCACGGTGACCTCCGTCCTGCTGTCCTGCGGGTCTTGGTCTTGTTGCGCCGATATGGAAACCTTTGCCTGATGCCTCGGTACTCCGCGCCTGCGCTTGCCTCCCTTAGCACCAAAGAAGAAACGAGGACACTGCGTGGGCCGGCGCCCACCTACTGCCCGCCTGGTCTTGATCGTCATGGCTTGTGTCATAGGGGACCTCGCGAGGTACCCCTTGCCTTGATTTCTTCGCCCCCTCGCGAGCCTGCCTAGTGAGGCCGCTCCTGAGGAGGCCTTGCATCGTCCGCCCCGCGAGGCTTGGCCCCTCGCGAGGGTCTTGAGTGTTGGTTAATGAAGAGGGCCGTACTGGGCCACTGGTTGAGCCACGCAACAGGCCGCAGGCAGGCAAGTCTGTGGACCCCCGTTCCCAGAACATCGACAATCTTGACATCACGGACGCCAACGGTGAACGCAGAGATGATGGCCTTGTCCGACACCTTGGGAATCTTGAGGCAGACGTTGTTGAAGCGCTGGATATATTTATGCAGGGTCGCTCCAGGTTGCTGCTTGATGCGGCGCAGGTCGCCTGCAGCCGGTGGATGGTCGCGAGTGCCCTGGAAGTTGGCGATGAAGCGACTGCGCATCTCCTCCCTAGAATAAATCGACCCCTCGGTCAGGTTCAGGAGCCAAGAACGCGCGCCATCCTTGAGGGCCATCGGGAACCAGTTTGCCATGATCTTTTCGTCGCCGTTGGCTGCCTCGATGCTCGCTCATCGAGCTGTAGGAACTCGGTGGGGTCTGCTGTGCCGTCGTAGCGTGGAGGCAGGCCAGGCTTGAACTTGCTCGGCCAAACGATGTTGCGGAGTTCTACAGTGAATGCATGGCATCCTACCGTGGCCACCGGTGGTCGTCGAGGGGGTGGAACATAGTCTTGATGCACGCGCATCGCCACCTCCTATGGCGGCTCGCAAGCCTGGTGCTGGGGCGCTGGAAGCACGCATGCTTCTCCTTGGGCACATTGCACCACCTGGCAGCTCAAGTCATCTCGAGCCGGTGCCAGGCGCTGCGGGTCGTGTCGTGGAGCCATACACCTTGGCTCGACGATGGCGCCCCAGGCAGGAGGCGGAGGAGGAGCCCCGTGCGCGACGTCACCCGCTGCAGGTGGTTGCTGAGGCAGCGAGCGAGCCGGCCCGTCGGAGCCCCCGTGCGCGATGCTGATGAGCATGGCGATACGCTCGAGCTACTCCTCGTAGAGATCACCCACGGGACGATAGCGAAGAAGCTCCCGCACCGTGAGCAAAGCAGCCTGCGCATCCACCTAGCTGCGGCGCGCGTGGGATGACGAAGCTGCTGGAGTCAGGGACGGAGTAGCAGTTCGGCCGTCGCGGCGCACCGACGGGTGCAGCGATGAAGCTTGCTGCGCGTGGCCAGCTCGGCCCGTGGCGGCGTTGGCCACCGGAGAGGGAGCGCGGCGGGCGCAGCCGTCACCCGCCGGAGCCGTCTGAGCGACACGAGCGGCGACCGCAGCCCGACGCTCGGCGCGAGCCCTGTGCGCGTCGGCCATGGAGGTGTCGGAGCAGTGGCGGATCGGATAACGAAAGAGAGGATCCTATGCACCCCTACCTGGCGCGCCAAATGTCGGATTTCGGGATCCGGCAACCCGTGAGAGGTTCGAACACTGGGGTGCATGCGGAGATCTCAACCTACCCAGCTTGCCTACTTGCAATCCTCTGTAGCCTAGCGCGTAGAGCTCACAGAGACACAAAGGCACAGAGATTTATACTGGTTCGGGCCACCGTTGTGGTGTAATACCCTACTCCAGTGTCGTCTCGTGGATTGCCTTGAGGGGCTATGGATGAACTTGTACAAAGGATGAACAAGCCTCAGGAGGTGAAGTGTTCTTGAGCTGGTCTGGTGTTCTACTTGCTCTAGTTTTTGGTCCCTCTCTATAGTGGTGGCCTTGGTCCTCCTCCCAAACATGAGCGGGAAGGGATTCCACAACGGCGGGATTTGAAAGGGGACAAGTAGTACAGTATATCCTGACAAAAGTAGTCTTTGCCTGCGAAAAGCCTCTGGTCGTGACGCTGTGGTGGGCTCGGTGATGACCTCCGTCTTGCCGTCCTGGCGGTCTTGGTCTCGTTGCACCAGAATGGAAACCTTTGGTTGATTCCTCGGGACTCTGCGCCTGTGGCTTGCCTCCCTTGCACCAAAGAGGAAACCTGCACTCTGCACCTGCATGGCCTTGGTCATCATGGCTCACGTCAGTTGAGCCACATGAGGTAGCTGCATAGATCTCTCCGCCCCTCAGGAGCCCTCCTGAGGAGGACAACTCCTTCGGGGGTCTTGGCGTCGTCCACCTTGCAAGGCTTGGCCCCTCGCGAGGGCCTTGTGGTGTTGATGTCGAAGATGGGCCGCACCAGGCCGTCGATGGAGCCACGTGGTGGGCCACAGGCAGGCAGGACTGGATACCCCCAAGTCTAGGACGCCGACAAATACGTTCATGATTTGCTTATAGTGGGTTGCTTGAGTGATAGAAGCATAAACCCGAGTAAGGGGGTTGTGGCATATGGGATAAAGGGGACTTGATGCTTTAATGCTATGGTTGGGTTTTACCTTAATGATCTTTAGTGGTTGCGGATGCTTGCTAGAGTTCCAATCATAAGTGCATATGATCCAAGAAGAGAAAGTATGTTAGCTTATGCCTCTCCCTCATATGAAATTGCAATGACGTCTACCGGTCTTGTTAACAATTGCCTAGGATAATTCCGCACACCGATCCATAATTATTCCACACTCGCTATTTATAATATTTAGTAATATATTCTAACTTTATGATAACAACACCTACTTTTATATTTTAGCTCTCCGATATCATGTGAAGTTATCCTCTTTGTCACGTCCCCAGTTCAGGCCTTGCTTGTCTCTGCATAAGCATCCATGCATCATGTTTAAATTTAAAGGAACTTGAAATGGGGATTGTTTAAACCCTAGCACCAAATGAATCCAACTAGGGTCAAAATAAAATCTTTTTCATTGAACTCAAAATGCCCTCTAAAAATGTTCAACATTTCTGGTTTGAGGTGGAAGCATCTACCAAAAATGGTTTATATTTTTGCAGGACATATTGGGCTCTGAATTAAATCATACTCTATTTGCATTTGGGCATTTAAATGCTATACAATATTTTAAATGCTCAAATAATCACAAACTAAAATGTTTACTGTTGGATATATTCTAAACAGTAGCCATGATTAGTTTCATGATTTTTGGAAACGTTTTAGTATTTTAAATAAAGCCCTAAAGACTACAGAATAATAGAAAAACAGAAACAATAAAAGAGAGAGAGAGAGATTTTTACCTGGGCCACTTACCTGGCCGCAGCCCACCTGGCAGGCCTAGCACTGTGCTGGCCCATGCCAGGCAGCTGCTTCCTCTCGCCAGGCAGGCAGAGAGGTGAGCGCCGGCGTGCCCGAGCTCGCCACGCCGTCACCTGCTTGCCGACGAAGCCCCTGGACGCATGGACGACTCCCGCGTGCCATCCCGATTCCGCTGACCGCTTCGCTCACTCTCCCCCACGGCCCTCTCTCCTCTGCTCCCTCTCTCTCGCCCGGACCAAACGCGTCCGTCGCCGCCGACGAGCATCGCCGTGGCCACAGCCATTGCCTCGCCTCGTCGTTGCGCCCAGAGGCTCCGCCTCGACCCCCTCTTCCTCTCCACCGAGCCACGAGGTCCCGGACGCGCTGCAACCCCGACACCACCGTTGTTTTCCCCCTCGGGCTCCGACCACCACCGCCGTTGATTCGCTGCACGCAGGACGCCCCCGAGCCCGCCGAGCTTCTCTCCGACCTCGCAGTGAGCTCCTGATCCGAACCACTCTCTTTCCCCTCGCGTTTGCGAGCTCTAGGCCATAGCTCCGCCGCGGCCGAACTCCGGCCGCCGCTGACCTTGTCGCCGCTGCCGCTACGGGCGCTGCAGTTTGCGCCTGAGCGCGTCATCGTCCTCAACTCGCTCCTAGGAGCCGAACGCACCTAGTAGCTCGTCCGTAGCCGCACCGTAGCCCCCTAGCCGCTCGAGGCCGAGCTCCGGCCGCCGCCTCGCTCGCCGCAGTTGCAGCTACCGGCCACCCCAGCCACAGCAGCAGCCACCGCTGGACGCGCCGCGTCGCGGCCGTTCCAACAAGACCAGCCGTGCGTCCTCCCGACGCCGGAATTGGCCGGACGGGCATCGCCGCCGCGCTCCGGTTATCGCCGGAGTTAATCCGGTGACAAGGTAGGTTAGTTAGTGCTAATGACCCCTCTAATCAACCCCTTAACCCACTGCCACGTGGGCCCATGCGCCTATTTAGTTTAGATTAATTTTCCTGTTTATTTTAGATTAACCCAGTGGGACCCACGCATCAGCCTTGACCACGCTGACATGGCTGTTGACTGGCCCCACATGTTATGTTGACTTCGCTGACGTGGGCGTTAACCGGACCCACCTGTCAGTGTCACTAACTAGCCCCAGTCACTGACCAGTGCACCCCACTGGTCAGGTTTGACCTGGTCGGTGCCTGTTGACCGTTGACGTCACCCTGACGCAATGCTGACGCATTAATTCAATTATTGGAATTATTCTTATTCAGGAAATTCCAGAAAATAGCACAAACTTCTAAAATTCATAGGAAATCAACCGTAACTCCAAATTAAATAAGTTATATATGAAAAATGATCAGAAAAATCCAATCTATCCATCTGCACTGGTTTCATGCATGTAAGAACACATTAACCTTGCTGTTTAGGTGAAACAAGTTAATGCACTATTATGACCTCTTAAAATGGGGTTGCATTTGAATCTTTGGTTCAAATGGACTCATCTCAATCTGTTCGAGGTTGCATTAACCCAAAACACATTCGTATTGCCATGTCATAGCATGCATCATATTGTGCGTTGCATTGATCGTGTTTCTTCTCTGTTTGCCGGTGTTGTTCCCCCTCGGTAGACGTTGTACCGATGTTGTGATCGTTGACACTGATGAAGACTCAATACTATCTTCAGAAGTGCCAGGCAAGCAAAACCCCCTTGTTCATTACGATACAATCCCACTCTCTCGCTCCTGCTCTCTTTCACTACATTAGGACAACAACGAATCATCTATTACTTGGTACGGTAGTTGAACCCCTCTATCCTCTGCATGACCTGTCATTGCCACAGTAAATAGATGAAACCCACTAGCATGAGTAGGAGTTGTTTGAGCCCTGTTGTGCCTACTCATTCATGCTTGTTTGTCATGCTTGCTACTGCTTAGAGTTGAGTCAGGTCTGATTCATCGGGGATGAATCAGAGGTGTGTGAACATGTCCTATTGTGTGCGAGCTAAGTGTGTGAACACGATTTGGTAAAGGTAGTGGTGAGAGGCCATGTAGGAGTACATGGTGGGTTGTCTCATTGAAGCCGTCCTTAGGAACTGAGTTCTGTGTTTGTGATCCATGATTCAGCTACTACCATGCATTGGGCCCTGAAATATGACCCCGCTCGACTTCTTAATCACCCTTGTCCTCTGTCCAGGAGTTGCAAGTAGTTTCTGGTGTTTGTAGTATGTTGGAGGCCGTGCGCAGCGCTGACCGGAGGGGTGGGCTGTGATGCGGTAGGCACGTGGCCGGGTATACCGAGCGCTCGTTTGGTGTCACGGAACCCTGTTCACATCGTTTGGGGTTGTGAGCGAAACCTCGGCCGGATCTCATCATGGATGGAACCCGAATAGGCGATAAACTGGACTAGAGACTTGAGTGTTTAGGTAGGTCATGGTCTACACCCACGTCGGCTTTCGCTTGAAGTCTGCCGAGCACATGTCATGTGCAGACGCTAAGTGGTGGAAACATGTATGAAGAAGTACACCCCTGCAGGGTTAATATCATCTATTCGAATAGCCATGTCCGCGGTAAAGGACTTCTGGGTTGCCTATAACAGTTCATAGACAAGTGAAAGTGGATACTTTAAAATGCGCAAGATAAGCGTGAGTGCTATGGATGGCGTTCTCGTAGGGAGACGGGAGCGGATCCATAGTGGTGTATTGGTTGGTGAATATGTGGACTCGTGTGCGCCACCTCAAAGAGTTACTTGCAGTCATAGTTCAGGATAGCCACCGAGTCAAAGCTGGCTTGCTGCAGTTAAACCCCACCATCCCCTTTGTTGATAATGATGCATATGTAGTTAGTTCTGATGTAAGTCTTGCTGGGTACATTTGTACTCACGTTTGCCTATTTTATGTTTTTGCAGAGAGACTTCGGTCTCGCTAGTAGTTCCGCGTGGACTTCGACGTTTAGCTTGATTCCTCAGCTACGATCTTGTGCCCTCGGCAGGATCTGGTAGATAGTCAGGCTTCTTAGCCTTTTTCATTTGTAGATGTCTATACTCAGACATGTTAAGCTTCCGCATGTGCTTTGACTTGTATGCTTTGAATGTTGGGTCATGAGACCCATGATTGTAATATCTCGCTCCCCGGAGCCTATTGAATAAATACTTGAGTCATAGAGTCATGTTGTGATGCCATGTTGTATTTGCACATATCGAGCATATTGTGTGTATGTTATTGAAATGCTTGGTATGTGTGGGATCTGACTATCTAGTTGTTTATCCTTGGTAGCCTCTCTTACCGGGAAATGTCTCCTAGTGCTTCCACTGAGCCATGGTAGCTTGCTACTGCTCCGGAACACTTAGGCTGGCCGGCATGTGTCCTTCTTTATTCCTGTGTCTGTCCCTTCGGGGAAATGTCACGCAATGAATACTGGAGTCCTGTTAGCCCGCTACAGCCCGGTTCACCGGAGTCCTGCTAGCCCAGTGCTACAGCCTGGATTCACTCGCTGATGACCGACACGTTCGATGCTGGGTCATGGATGCCTATCCCTGTAGGTTTGTGCCACTTTGGGTTTACGACTAGCCATATCAGCCCGGGCTCCTTATCATATGGATGCTAGCAACACTATCATATACGTGTGCCAAAAGGCGCAAACGGTTCTGGGCAAAGGTAAGGCAACACCCGTGGGAATACCGTGCGTGAGGCCACAAAGTGATATGAGGTGTTACATGCTAGATCGATGTGGCATTGAGTCGGGGTCCTGACAGCTTTGGTATCAGAGCCTGACTGCCTGTAGGATTACCAATCCAAACTGGTCGAAGTTGTGTCTAGAGATGCTTTAGTTATGTAGGGGAATTGATTGTGGGATGGAACGTAAGGCTCTTTTTACTCCTTATACCTCATGGCCTTCTGATCTGAGTCAACCTCTTCTCTTCTACGGGGATTAAGAACTAGGCTTCTCGTCTATCTACTAGGATGACGAGTTACTATGTTAGAGACTTATAGGATTGATAGTTTCAAGCCTCAATTCAGTTTCTACCTCTGTATGTTAACTATTGATCTCGAAACCTTGATATTGTGCTTCTGAGTGGCTATGCCACCATTTCTGTAGTATGTCTCCAAACTTTTTGAGCATTTACAGCCGTTATGCTATCCGAGTCATCCCAGGTTTCTAAACAATCTGATGCACTTGCAAATCCTTTCCCTCTGGTTTTTATGTTCCTTTGGGCTAGGTTAATCACACTAATTGCTGAGTTGAGATATTCTATTGCCTTGACATATATGTTGGAATTATTATTATGACCCTAGGTGTCTTAGAGGATCACCTAGTAACTTAGCCATGTTTTGTGTCCCAGTGTGATGATTCTGGCCATTATTCTCAAAAGCATCCCATGATGCCACTTAGTTAGTAGGAATTCTATTCCTGGGTTCTTGACCCAAGATCCACCCTACTTACTTCATGTTGATAGTGTTTGCTCGTTCCTTTAGGAAATTAGTAACCTTTGCAATAGTCCTCGAAGTTCGTGGTATTTCCTTCTTCCAAATACTATGAACCACTTTATGGCAGAAGTTTGTAGGATCAAAAGATAACAATAGGAGTGCCCTCGATGAGTTCTCCATCCTATATTGCGACTCTGCCAGTTCTACTTTTCTGCATGGGTTATCTGGAAGAAACTTGTTGAACTTGTTTCGACATACTAATCTATGCATCCACAACTCAGAAAGTTATATGTTCCTTGAGTTGTCCCCCTTTAGTTGTATCCTGACCTTCGTCTATCGATTGATAGTCAGGAGTAGTCGTGCATTCGTGTTCATCGATGCCTTTTACTTCTGTGGTCCGTCAAGCCATTCTATTCGGAATGACTAGGAGAAACAAACTTCAGTACCTCATCCACATCCAGGATTGGGTCAAAGTAGTTGTACCTCACAGATCAAAATGCCAACCCACCTTTTGATCTGTTCTACCTAAAGTATTACCCACTTTACATCAGGAATATCATGAGGATTGCACCATCTCTTATGAATTCTTGACGCAGTAATACTTCTTGCCATCAATGTTCATTCCTCGGTTTCCGTGTTATTGTAACTGGAACGCCGCCAAGTGAAATGTGATGTGTGAAATCTATACTCCTAGCAACTCTGTTGCTTGGTAGTTAAATGGACAATAACCTCATTCTTAGCGTGTTGGTTACTGAATCATCACCCTAAGGTTGATCGTGCTACCTAGTCCTTATTTTCGGTGCACCTTTCGATCAATGAGTTAGGGCTATGTCAATCCCTTGCTTATTTGATCATCTCGTCTTGCCCTGAAGAGCAAGATTGTTCTCGAGTTTAATAACATATTGGTGGTTCGTGATTTTCCGAATATCTTCTCGGAAGTATTACCAGGTTGTCACCTGACCGCTATGGTGAGTTCGTGATCAAGATGGTTTATTCCTGTAAACCATCCTTTCTCCAGGAATTCGTGTTGGATACCCCTGAGCTAGTTGGTTAAGCCAAACAACAACTTGGAGAGTTGGAAGATAAAAGCTTGTCCGACTTAGCTCATCCCAAAGGGATATCTTTGTGTGTGTGTTGAAGAAAGATAATATCTTCATTGATTGATCCTCATGATCAGTTGGTGGACCTTTTGTCTTGCCAAGACCTTGATTTGAGTATGGGCTATCCTCAAATCAAGTCAGAACAAATGATGTTCGTAATGTTGTCTTACTCGTGAATTTTCTTCGAGCATACACCATTAAATCTTTTGGGTCTGACCAATACTAGAACATTGTTCACATAGTTATGGAATTCCATCTCCATGGGAATCTGGATGAATTGTTGTTGAGCCCATCGACAACATCCTTGTCTTCTCCATAGTTTTGTTGAACATTAAGCTAGTGTTGGAAACTTTTTAGAGCATTTGTTCATGCTAGCTCATGAAGCATATGTTCGGATGTAAGAAGTGACTTCCTCTAGTTCATGTGCATTTGATGCAAGTTGCCGTCGTGGATTCGAGAAAGTCAATGTTGCTTCCTTTGGAATCATCCCAAATCGGTCATGCATACATGCGAAGTATTCTATGGTTCGGAGACTTGCAACCTTGATTCTATATGTATTCCTAGCACACCAAGCCACTGATTGATTTGTTCAAGGAGAAGAAGTCTCTTCTTAAGAGCAAGACTTATGCAAGGACTTCGATATCCTCGATGATGGTTCCCCCTCTGAACTCGGTAGTGTTTAGTTATAAGACTACTACTTGGTCATGCTTGCCTGAGGTAGCGTGTTCGCATGTTTGTAGCAGAACCGGCTCGTGTTTTGGAGCTTGCTATCGTAGTTCATTCCCCGAGAATCTCGTAATGTCATCTCGTCAATTTGTGTTGCAAACTTTCATTTTTCTTTCTAGACTTGATGGGTCTGGACTATTCTAACACCAACCAGATCTGAATCTTAGGCAGATATGATGGTTGGAATGTTTCCCAAGAACTATAATATTGGTCTCTCTGTAACCGGTAAAGTGGATGTCGTGGCCAACACACCCAACAGGAAGACCTGTTATTGTAGTATCTTGATTGAGAAAGTTGGCCACCTCCCCCTAAGGACTTCGTAGGATTTACCCCCCTAGTTGTGCCTTACGGATTTTTGTGTTTCCGAAGTCCGACCTTTTACTTGATGTTCTAGATATTAAACCATTTCAATGAATGGGTTATGCTAGCACATCAAGGAGAACATTAGAAGCGGAGTGCTAAATGCCTCTCGGTCAATCATCCAGATTTTGTTCCCTTGGCCCCGCCAAGGTGAAATCTGAGAAGGTGTTATCTTCCTTTGCATCTGCATCTTCCACCGGTATTCATCATGGTAGTATGTTGTGTTGCCAGGATCCTTGACACGGATATTGGTAAAACCTTGATGATTATGGAAATGCTCAAGCTCTTGAAAGCATGCACAAGCATTAGGTGCTATCATAGTTACTAACCGAGATTGTTCCCAGTTTTCCTTGGTTATGCTATAACTTTTCAAACAGTGGACTCACTCTCTACTGTTGAGCTTCTCCCCAGTTACTAAAATCATCCCTTGTGTTGTTTTCAACAAGGTAATCCACATCATCCATTCTAATCCGGTTATGCATTCTACCGAACCCCTCCAAACGATCGCTCAAGAATTGCCTTAGGCTGGTATAAAGAGTTTCAATGATCTTTGAATCAAAGGTAATTCTTTTTGCCACTTAATGGGGATATATTCTACGAGTCACCTCCTCTAAGATGTCTCGTTATGGTATCAAGGCAATTCAACTCCTCGCTACATTGACAACCGTTCAACACCCTCTTAAAGGTGGAATTGTAGTCTACCTGGTAAACCTCCATCATCTGTTCCACTCCATTCCTCTAGAGGTATGCTTCGTCTCTCAGCTCGAGAGATGTTGCTATGTCTCATTCCGTGAGTTAATCCTGAGTTGTTCGACCTTCGAGAAGATCGATCCTTCTAGAGTTTTCTTTCTCCTCTCGTTGTCATGTCGGTTGGAGTTCTCGGAGCAAGACATCAAGATAATGATGGTGATCGAATCAACGTTCATTTGAAGTGCAACCTGGATCATGAAGATTGTGTTAGTTTGCGCTCCCCTTTCATCTTACCCTACGCTTGAATCTCGGGACGAGATTCTTGTTTAGTGGGGGTGAGTTGTCACGTCCCCAGTTCAGGCCTTGCTTGTCTCTGCATAAGCATCCATGCATCATGTTTAAATTTAAAGGAACTTGAAATGGGGATGGTTTAAACCCTAGCACGAAATGAATCCAACTAGGGTCAAAATAAAATCTTTTTCATTGAACTCAAAATGCCCTCTAAAAATGTTCAACATTTCTGGTTTGAGGTGGAAGCATCTACCAAAAATGGTTTATATTTTTGCAGGACATATTGGGCTGTGAATTAAATCATACTCTATTTGCATTTGGGCATTTAAATGCTATACAATATTTTAAATGCTCAAATAATCATAAACTAAAATGTTTACTGTTGGATATATTCTAAACAGTAGCCATGATTAGTTTCATGATTTTTGGAAACGTTTTAATATTTTAAATAAAGCGCTAAAGACTATAGAATAATAGAAAAACAGAAATGATAAAAGAGAGAGAGAGATATTTTTACCTGGGCCAATTACCTGGCCGCAGCCCACCTGGCAGGCCCAGCACTATGCTGGCCCATGCCAGGCAGCTGCTTCCTCTCGCCAGGCAGGCAGAGAGGTGAGCGCCGGCGTGCCCGAGCTCGCCACGCCGTCACCTGCTTGCCGACGAAGCCCCTAGACGCATGGACGACTCCCGCGTGCCGTCCCGATTCCGCTGACCGCTTCGCTCACTCTCCCCCACGGCCCTCTCTCCTCTGCTCCCTCTCTCTCGCCCGGACCAAACGCGTCCGTCGCTACCGACGAGCATCGCCATGGCCACAGCCATTGCCTCGCCTCGTCGTTGCGCACAGAGGCTCCGCCTCGACCCCCTCTTCCTCTCCACCGAGCCACGAGGTCCCGGACGCGCTACAACCCCGACACCACCGTCATTTTCCCCCTCGGGCTCCGACCACCACCGCCGTCGATTCGCCGCACGCAGGACGCCCCCGAGCCCACCGAGCTTCTCTCCGACCTCGCAGTGAGCTCCTGATCCGAACCCCTCTCTTTCCCCTCGCGTTTGCGAGCTCTAGGCCATAGCTCCGTCGCGGCCGAACTCCGTCCGCCACTGACCTTGTCGCCGCTGCCGCTACGGACGCTGCAGCTTGCGCCCGAGCGTGTCATCGTCCTCAACTCGCTCCTAGGAGCCGAACGCATGTAGTAGCTCGTCCGTAGCCGCACCATAGCCCCCTAGCCGCTCGAGGCCGAGCTCCCGCCGCCGCCTCGCTCGCCGCAGTTGCCGCTACCGGTCACCCCAGCCACAGCTGCAGCCACCGCTGGACGCGCCGCGTCACGACCGTTCCAACAAGACCTGCCGCGCGTCCTCCCGACGCCGGAATTGGCCGGACGGGCATCGCCGCCGCGCTCCGGTTATCGCCGGAGTTAATCGAGTGACAAGGTAGGTTAGTTAGTGCTAATGACCCCTCTAATCAACCCCTTAAGCCACTGCCACATGGGCCCATGCGCCTATTTAGTTTAGATTAATTTTCCTGTTTAGTTTAGATTAACCCAGTGGGACCCACGCGTCAGCCTTGACCGCGCTGACATGGCTATTGACTGGCCCCACATGTCATGTTGACTTCGCTGACGTAGGCGTTGACCGGACCCACCTGTCAGTGTCACTAACTAGCCCCAGTCACTGACCAGTGGACCCCACCGGTCAGGTTTGACCTGGTCGACGCCTGTGGACCGCTGACGTCACCCCGACGCAATGCTGATGCATTAATTCAATTATTGGAATTATTCTTATTCAGGAAATTCCAGAAAATAGCACAAACTTCTAAAATTCATAGGAAATCAACCGTAACTCCAAATTAAATAAGTTATATATGAAAAATGATCAGAAAAATCCAATCTATCCATCTGCACTAGTTTCATGCATGTTAGAACACATTAACCTTGCTGTTTAGGTGAAACAAGTTAATGCACTATTATGACCTCTTAAAATGGGTTTGCATTTGAATCTTTGGTTCAAATGGACTCATCTCAATCTGTTCTAGCTTGCATTAACCCAAAACACATTCATATTGCCATGTCATAGCATGCATCATATTGTGCGTTGCATTGATCGTGTTTCTTCTCTGTTTGCCGGTGTTGTTCCCCCTCGGTAGACGTTGTACCGATGTTGTGATCGTTGACACTGATGAAGACTCAATGCTATCTTCAGAAGTGCCAGGCAAGCAAAACCCCCTTGTTCATTCCGATACAATCCCACTCTCTCGCTCCTACTCTCTTTTACTGCATTAGGACAACAACGAATCATCTGTTACTTTCTACGGTAGTTGAACCCCTCTATCCTCTGCATGACCTGTCATTGCCACAGTAAATAGATGAAACCCACTAGCATGAGTAGGAGTTGTTTGAGCCATGTTGTGCCTACTCATTCATGCTTGTTTGTCATGCTTGCTACTGCTTAGAGTTGAGTCAGGTCTGATTCATCGGGGATGAATCAGAGGTGTGTGAACATGTCCTATTGTGTGCGAGCAAAGTGTGTGTACACGATTTGGTAAAGGTAGCGGTGAGAGGCCATGTAGGAGTACATGGTGGGTTGTCTCATTGAAGCCGTCCTTAGGAACTGAGTTTTGTGTTTGTGATCCATGATTCAGCTACTACCATGCATTGGGCCCTGAAATATGACCCTGCTCGACTTCTTAATCACCCTTGTCCTCTGTCCAGGAGTTGCAAGTAGTTTCTGGTGTTTGTAGTATGCTGGAGGCCGTGCGCAGCGCTGACCGGAGGGGTGGGCTGTGATGCGGTAGGCACGTGGCCGGGTATACCGGGCGCCACCTCAAAGAGTTACTTGCAGTCGTAGTTCAGGATAGCCACCGAGTCAAAGTTGGCTTGCTGCAGTTAAACTCCACCATCCCCTTTGTTGATAATGATGCATATGTAGTTAGTTCTGATGTAAGTCTTGCTGGGTACATTTGTACTCACGTTTGCCTATTTTATGTTTTTGCAGAGAGACTTCGGTCTCGCTAGTAGTTCCGCGTGGACTTCGACGTTTAGCTTGATTCCTCAGCTACAATCTTGTGCCCTCGGCAGGATCTGGTAGATAGTCAGGCTTCTTAGCCTTTTTCATTTGTAGATGTCTGTACTCAGACATGTTAAGCTTCTGCATGTGCTTTGACTTGTATGCTCTGAATGTTGGGTCATGAGACCCATGATTGTAATATCTCGCTCCCCGGAGCCTGTTGAATAAATACTTGAGTCGTAGAGTCATGTTGTGATGCCATGTTGTATTTGCACATATCGAGCATATTGTGTGTATGTTATTGAAATGCTTGGTATGTGTGGGATCTGACTATCTAGTTGTTTATCCTTGGTAGCCTCTCTTACCGGGAAATGTCTCCTAGTGCTTCCACTGAGCCATGGTAGCTTGCTACTGCTCCGGAACACTTAGGCTGGCCGGCATGTGTCCTTCTTCGTTCCTGTGCCTGTCCCTTCGGGGAAATGTCACGCGATGAATACTGGAGTCCTGTTAGCCCGCTACAGCTCGGTTCACCGGAGTCCTGCTAGCCCAGTGCTACAGCCTGGATTCACTCGCTGATGACCGACACGTTCGATGCTGGGTCATGGATGCCTGTCCCTGTAGGTTTGTGCCACTTTGGGTTTACGACTAGCCATGTCAGCCCGGGCTCCTTATCATATGGATGCTAGCGACACTATCATATACGTGTGCCAAAAGGCGCAAACGGTTCCGGGCAAAGGTAAGGCGACACCCGTGGGAATACCGTGCGTGAGGCCGCAAAGTGATATGAGGTGTTACATGCTAGATCGATGTGGCATTGAGTCGGGGTCCTAACACTCTTCATACCCACAACGTAGTTTTATTTCTCGTATCTAGTTTGAAGTAAACGTTCGGTGTACGTAGAGTCGTATCAGTGGCAGATAGGACTTGAGAGAATATTGATCTTACCTTTAGCTCCTTGTGGGTTCGACACTCCATACTTATCACTTCCACCTTTGCAAATTGCTATGATGATTCCCTGCACTTGGGGATTATCAGCAGGCAGCTGCTGCGCAGGCCTCACTGCCCCACCCTACTCCCACCTCTGGCCAGGCCTTCCCTCCACTCACCCACACCCCCTGTTACTCTCCGGCGACGACAGCATTACACCACAGCCAAACAAGTGAACCCTCATACTCCACTCCGCGTGGGCATCCACCTGCCTCGTCTTCCCTGGCTTCGCATCGTTCCCTTCCTAGGCCTCGCCATCATCCGCTGCCTTGATGCTCTTGGTGCGGCGTGGTCTACATGGTCAACAAACGACAGTCATCAAAAGAGGACTTTAGTCGGTGAGGCTGACAGATGGACCCACCAGCTACATCTTCGAACACAAGGAAGTGCCTCCTTATTACTCACAAAATAAAAATGATTCCTCCCCTGACAGCTGGGACCCAGCAGCTATATCTTCACATCCAATAAAGTGTGTCCTTATCCTCCCTAATAGCTGGGACCCACCCGGTCAAAGTGTACGTAGCGTTGTCTGCCTGGTCGCGAACCTGAACATACATACTAGTCGATCAGTCTCTCTGCAACAATGAACCGTGGCCGAGCAAGCAGCAACACGTGTAGTAGTAGAGCCCCCGACGTAGCAGTTTAGGCAGTCCCTTCTAAACTATGTACACATACGTACAACCACATGCCAGAAAATACGGCCACGTACGTACATACGGGCGGGGTCTCCGACACCTACTCGTGCATACGTACGGCCAGGGCTCATGTACATGGAGAGGCAGCGGACGGTAGCAATGGCATCCCGTTCACCGGAAGCCAACCGGCTGGGTTGGAATGGAGAAGCTGTGTCATGTTCATCGGGAGACAACGAAATGTGTTGTATTCATCGGGAGCCAACAGGCTTGGACGGAACAGCCGAAACAGGGCCTGGCATACCGCAGAATAGAGGAAAAGGCCTTCTGTTTGACCGCCTATGGTCGAAACAGGATCTTGTTCATCAGGAGGAGTCTGGCGTACCACAAAACGAAGGAAACAAACTTCTGCTCAAGCGCCTACAGTCGAAATGGGGTCCTGTTGATCGGGAGAGGTGTGGCATATGCAAACGGAGGAAACGAACTTCTGTTGGAGCGCCTACGGTCAAAACGGGGTCCTATTCATCGGGAGGGGTGTGGCGAACTGCAAAATGGGACTCCATCAGCTACTGTTCATCCATCGTCTACAGCCTTGCTCCAGCCTCCACGGGCTACTGTTCATCCACCGTCGACTTTCTCCAGCCTCCACCTGATACTGTTCATCCGCGGGCTACACATGCTACTGTTCATCCAACCTCCATGGGATACTGTTCACCCACCCCAACCAGCAGGGGTGTGGAGGCCTCCTTGGGCTCCTGTTCATCCAACGGCAACAACCTAGACTACCACAGGGTCCTGTTCATCCAACACCCACTGGGAACTGTTCATCCAACCCCCACCGAGAACTGTTCATCCAACCCCCAACAATGGTCACTATTCATCAAGAGGCAGGTTCGACGGCTTCAGTTAGCTGCAGTAGCGAAGGAATTTCTTGGGTTCAGTCAGCAGGGAAGGAATTGCTCGGGATCAGTTAACAGCCAAGGGATCGATCGCTCGGGTGCAGTAACGCATAGCTAGTGTAATCGCTCGGGTTCAGTAAGCGAATGCCTCGCTTGGGTTCAGTTAGAGTCCAATGCCTCACACACACACACGCGCATACCTATACAAGAGAAATGTGCAAACCTCCGTGCATCGCTCGGCCCCGACCACCCACCGTAACCGGGGACTCGTCGAATTTTTCCTCGCCCTTGCTTCTACCATGATTTTTTCCATCATGGACTGCCCCAAGAATGTCATGCATGTGCGTCCCCGGCCCTCCCAGGACGAAAAGCCCATTTTCTGTCATGATTTTTGTTATAGAAGTAGGAGCCCACCACATCTATGATGGTACATGGTTTTTTCACAATTATCATCGTAGAAATGTCATAACCATGACAAAAAAAATTCGTTCAGGCCATAATGTTACGGATGTGTCTTTATTTGTAGTGTATGTCCAAAACCCTTCAAGCCAACTCGGTCCCACCGAATTCTACCTATCCGAACCCACCGAGTTCATTTGGACACTTCCACAGCCAAAACCCTAACAAATCGATCCACCGATATGAACCTCAGTCCCACCGAGATGGCCTTGCTAACTCTCTATCATCTGTTGCAATTATTTCGGTCTAACTGAGTTTTGCAATCAGTGCCACTGAGATGTCTTGCCAACCTTCTGTTGCCTTATTTCTTTATTTCGGTCTTACCGAGATGATGCAATCGGTGCCACCGTAGCGAGGTTTGCCCTACCATTGCACATCGGTCGCTCCAAGATGTTCCCATTCGGTCCCATCGAGAGCTCCAACGTTCATATATTTTACACGGTCGGTGCCACCGAGATTTCTGATTGTTTCCACCGAGTCATGTCAAATGTGTGTAACGGTTGGATTCCGTATGGAGGCTATATATACCCCTCCAGGCCCTCTTACTTATTAAGAGAGCCATCAGAACGTGACTTTACACTTCCACCATTCATTTACTGAGAGAGAACCACCTGCTTATGTGTTGAGATCAAGAGATTCCATTCCTACCATTTCAATATTGATTTCTAGCCTTCTCCAAGTTGCTTTCCACCCAAATCCTTCTTCCAGTATATCCAAATCTGTGAGAGAGAGTTGAGTGTTGGGGAGACTATCATTTGAAGCACAAGAGCAAGGAGTTCATCATCTACACACCATCTATTACCTTTTGAGGAGCGGTGTCTCCTAGGTTGATTAGGTGTCACTTGGGAGCCTCCGACATGATGTGGAGTTGAACCAAGAATTTTGTAAGGGCAAGGAGATTGCCTACTTCGTGAAGATCCACCCGAGTGAGGCTAGTCCTTCGTGGACGGAAGCCATAGTGGAATAGACAAGGTTTCTTCTTCGTGCACCCTTCATGGGTGGAGCCCTCCGTCGACTCGCACAACCCTTACCCTTCGTCGGTTGAAGTCTCCATCAACGTGGACAGACGATAGCACCACCTATTAGAACCACGCCAAAAATCTACGCATCTCCATTGCGTGTGCTCATTCCAATTCCCATCCCTTTTACATTCTTGCACTTGCATGCTTTACTCTTTCCGCTGCCTATACTCATGCCATGCTTGTGTAAAATGTATTGTGTGCCCTTTAACCTGTGCTAAACTCAAACTTAACTTGAAGAATTGTAAAAACTGCTACTTTTACTTGTTAAGGGTCTAAGCACCCCCCTCTAGACCCCTCTTCTCGATCTTTCAATTGGTATCAGAGCTTTGGTCTCCATTGCTTTGGTTTAATCGCTATTGGAGGAAGCTGGATGAGTCTACGTTTGAGAGTATTAGACATAGAGTGCCTATCCTTGATGGGGAGTTTTATGGCTCTTGGAAAACTGAAATGCTTGAGATCTTCAATAAATAGAATTTGAGCAAGTATATTCTTAGCCCTTATGTGCCTCCTATGGATCCTTTGCATCCTACCCCTGATGAGTATCTTGACATGGTTCGTAATCTTAGGACGGCCAATCTTGTCATTAAAGGATTACCTAGAAATGTGCTTGTTTGCTTGCTAAACTTTGAATGTGCATACGCTAGATGGAATTATCTTGAGGAGCGATTTCCAAATTACTCCTTGAAAAATCTCAATGAAATTCTTCATAAGTCCATTGCTTTTCATAAGATGAAGCCTAGTGATCCCAAGTTTGATGAATGTCTGTTTGAGCTCTGTGATCTTGTGCGTGCTAAGGGTGATGTTGGAACTATTAGCAACATTATCATGGAAACCATTAGAATTCATAAACTTGCACATTGTCATGGTCATAAATCTAACAAATCACTTGAACTAGGTGATGATCATATGCATGATGATGATGATGGAAATTATGATGAGGACAAAGAATTCGACATCGAATATGAGAAGACTATGAGAAATCTTAGTCTCACGGAAAATCTTTGAAATTACATGGCCATAGGAAAAGAGTGGATTCTCGATAGCGGATGTATCGATCACATGAACGGAGATAGAGACATGTTTCTTGAGCTTGCACAAAATGATGGTCCACGCAAGTATGTGACTTTTGGAGATAACTCCAAGGGTAAGGTACTTGGCCTTGGTAAGGTGGCCATATCCAATGATAGCTATATTCAAAATGTTATGCCTATTGAATCTCTTGGTTACAATCTTCTCTCTGTATCTAGACTAGCCGACTTTGGTTTCAATGTTCTATTTACCAAAGTAGATTGCCAAGTATTTCATCGAGATAAGCATAATATGGTATTTACCGGTATCCGTAGAGGTGATGTATACATTGTTGATTTTACTAAAAGAGCCCAACCTCACACTTGCCTTATTGCAAAATCTTCTAACGGTTGACTACGACATAGAAGATTAGAACATGTTGCATGCAAAATCTTGATAAACTTGTTAAAGGAGATCATATCCTTGGTGTTAAAGATGTTATATTTGACAAGGATAGACTTTGTAGTGCTTGCCAAGCACGAAAACAAGTTGGAGGAAGTCATCTAGTGGAGAACATCAGGACAACAAGAAGACCACTTGAGCTACTTCATATGGATCTCTTTGGTCCCGATGCTTATAAGAGCCATGGTGGTAACTCTTTTGGTTTGGTCACTGTGGATGATTATTCAAGATTTACGTGAGTGTTCTTTCTTGATGAAAAGTCTCAGATATAAAAGATCTTCAAGAACTTCGCCAGGAAGGCCCAAAATCAGTTTGAAGTGAAGATCAAGAAGGTGCGAAGCGACAATGGAAAGGAGTTCAATAACGCCAATGTGGATACCTTTCTGTTGGGGAACGAAGCATGAAAATCAAAAGAAAATCCTACAAACACCCAAGATCTATCTAGGAGAAGCATAGCAACGAGAGGGGAGAGTTTGTCTACGTACCCTCGTAGACCGTTAAGCAGAAATGTATATCACGCGGTTGATGTAGTGTACTCGTCATGATCCAATCATGATCCAAACTAATGAAGTACCGGATGGACGACACCTACGTGTTCAGCACATGTACGACTCAATGACGTCTCCTCCTCCTTGGTCCAGCAAGCAAGGGAGGAGAAGTAGATGGTATCACCGGTAGTATGATGACGTGCTGGTGATGGTGGCGGAGTGATTCTGGCAGGGCTACGCCGAGCGCTACTAAAACAACGAAGACGGAGGAGTTATGAAGTAACGGGAGAGAGGGGGGCAAGGGCTTGTGTGTCCTCTTGGGGGTGCCCCTCCCCTCTATATATAGGTGGAGGGGCTTGGTGGCCAGCCCTCCAAGCCCTAGGGGCAAACCGAGGGGGAGGAGTTGGACTCCTAGTCCAATTCCCTCCTTTTTCATCCACAGGTGGACTTTCAACCTCTCCCAAGCCAGATGGCATCGGATTTCGGGTTCCTCAAACCCTTGAGAGCTTCACACTCTGGGGTGGGTGCAGAGATCTCAACCTCCCCAGTCTGCCTACTCGTTAATCTCACAGCCTAGCTCGACGAACTAAAAGGAAAGGGGATGCAACAGTTTACCCAGGTTCGGGCCACCTTGCGGTGTAAAACCCTACTCCTGCTTTGTGGTGGATTGGCCTCAAAGGTCTGAGGATGAACTAGTATAGTGGAGAACAACCTTAGGAGGTGTGTTCTTGAGCTCAAGCGAGCTGGTGAGAGTGAGGGTGGAATGGATCCGATCCCCCCTCCTATGGTGGTGGCTAGGTCTCATTTATAGTGGCCTTGGTCCTCTTCCCAAATGAAGGCGGGAAGGGATCTCACGATGGCCAAATTTGAAGGGAGACAACTAGTACATCTTAGCCTGGCCAAAGTAGTCTTCACCTGCAAAAGCCTCTGGTCGTGACGCCACGGTGGGCTCAGTGATGACCTCCGTCCTGCCATCCTAGCGGTCTTGGTCTTGTTGCATGAGAATTGAAACCTTTGGCTGATTCCTCGGGACTCCACGCCTGCGCTTGCCTCCTTAGCACCAAAGAGGAAACGAGTACACTGTGCCCGTTGGTGCCCGTCTGGCCTTGGTCGTCATGGCTCACGTCACCCGAACCTCATGAGATGAGACTTGCATGGAAATCTCCACTCCTTGGGAGCCAGCCTAAGGAGGCTGCCCCCTTGGAGGTCTTCATGTCATCTGCCTCACGAGGCTTGGTCCCTCATGAGGGTCTTGAGTTGTCGATGTCGAAGCTAGGCCATACTAGGCCGTTGACGGAGGCACACCATGGGCCAGAGGTAGGCAAGTCTGGGTACCCCCATTCCTAGAACGCCGATAGTAATCCTCGGGCCCAAGGCACGCTTGGACTTGGCTTCAAGGCGAAGCCAAAGGGCAAGTGCGGAGCGCCACAAGCCCTTACCACTTGCGGCCTTGGTCGACGCGTGGTGATTGATGGGACGTGGGCGTCTCCGCTTTCCCATGTAGCCTCGGAAACCGTTCAACTTGACGAGTCCCTGCTACATGCAGGGAAAACCATCTTTGCGTGGGATCATGGAGGCCGGCGGTTGGCCTCCCTCCGGCTATAAATGAGGAGGAGGGGCAGAGCCCTCCTCCCCCTTGCTTATCTCCATCTTCTTGCTGCCTGCTCCTTCTTCTTCTCCGTCTTGTCATAGTGTCCATGGTGCCGATCAGGAGATTCTCTGCAGCTGAGAAGGGAAAAACCCCTCTGGAGGAGCCTGAACAACTTCCGCCGAAGAAGAGGTTTAGTTGTCCTTGCGACGTTGGTGCAGGGCAGGAAGTGACGCGACCATGGTACGAGCGACCTCTACCTGGCTTCCCTCTTCCCCTATACGCCCGTGCGTAGGACGGCAGCACCCACCGCCGCGTGGTTGGGGGTCGCAATAGGAAGGCCGAAGTCGCACGGCCAGCTGGCCTGCGAACTCATGCCGAGGGTAGTTTGCACGAGTTCGTGGTGTGGGCGGTAATGCCACCGCGCTCGTGGATCCAGTTCTCGAGGTTCTTCACCGGGGAGATGCAGCTGAGAGGGCCGCTCGAGCTGTGGTTGCAACACGCTGGGCGCTGTAGCCTGGCCTCCGGAGTAGAGGTTGAGGTCGTCCCCCTAGGTGGCATCTTCATGACCCACGGATGGGGCAAGGTCGCCCGCGCCTGTCGTCCAGAAGGGCCCCTCGCCATCCACTTTGAGTATGATGGCGCCTCCACATTGTTCTTCAAGGTCTTTGACGAGGAGGGCCGACGGCTGGAGTGGTGCTCCAGGGGAAGCAGCCCGCGCGGTGCCGTTGCGGGCGTCGAGCCCGCCTCCCGCCTCGCCGGTAGCTCCTCCAGCAGCAGCGATGACTCTTGGGAATCCAGCGACTCTCTCAAGCCCAGCAATTCTCCGGAGTCCAGCAATGATAGCTACGTGCCGCCGAGCTCTTGTCGTGCTCGGAGCGCAGCGTCCACTCGGCATCGCCAGTGATACCCAGCGGCCGGGTCCTTCGAGGTTTTTCTTCTTTTGTTTCCCTGCGCGGAGTGTGATAAGCCCCATGGGGGTATGTAAAAAATGCAATGCTTTTGTTTTAACGCTATCCTTCTTAGCACGGTGTGGAAATCGCGGGCATGGTTCCCCTTTTAGTTCTTGAGGTAGCTTAGTGCTCTACACCGATAGGACCCAGTCCCCAGGCAGGCTTCAGCCATCGCTGGTGTTCCAGGTTACGATGCCGTGTTCAAGGCCAGGAGGTCAGCGGCCCGAGGTCTGGTGAGAGCTCCTAAGGTGTGATGCTCAAGAGGTCCCCTTTGGCATGCAAGCAGCTCCCTAAAGGCCGAAAAGGAAAGCGACTTTGCCCGAGCGAGGCTGCCAGGGTCGTGGGATTGAGTTGTGAGGTTCACGCTATTATGTATGTGTGACTTATCCTAGTGGGCCTGCGGCGATTCCCTTGCATGGTGCCCAATCGTGCCTTAGTTGTGATGCCTCTAGGTAGGGCTCGCAGGCCATCCCCTTTTCTTGCTTGTCTAGATGCTCTATGTCCTCGGGTCCTAGCCCTCGAGCGAGGCTCAGCCGCCGCTGGTATGCCAGGTCGCGATGTCGTGGTCAAGGACAGGGGTGAGGGCTGGAGAGCCAGTAGGAGCTCCTGAGACGCGATGCTCAGGAGCCTCCCCTTTAACATGCAAGCGATTTATGTGAGAAGGGGGCGGTCGTCGGGCCTGCCCGTAGTTAAGCTCCAGAAATTCCTGTAAGTTAGTCTATGAACGAGAATACGACCCAGAACCGCGCTTGCTGCATGTCCATTGATCTTTCCGCAAGAAGATGAAGGCACTAAGGACCTGGAGAGGTGACGTGCACAGGGAAGGTCGTGAGCCAGAGCTCGATCTTTTAGATTTGTTTGCGTTGCAGGGACGGACCCGAGCACAAGCTTCGTGCCAGCATGTGTATCCCCTGTTGCGAGATGAGCAAGAGGCAGGTTAGCAACGCGGGGAGGCCGCGAGGGGTAATAGAGCTCCAAGCAAGCGTATGATAATCATAAAGCAACTCATGGAAGAAGGTAAGCCAGTTCTGATGGATGCAAGAAGGATACATGACGCAGGGACGGACCCACGCGCCTTGGGGATAGTGCAGCCCGAGGGGCACCCCCAACTGAACAAACTAAAAGATGTCACATGATACCATTGCTGAAGAGATATTGGAGTAGTAGAAGACGCGCGCTGCAGAAGTCGCTTCTCATGAGTCGCCCCAGTCCTGAACCTCGGGAGACTCTGGAGGTCCGGGGGGCTCGTGAGGATTCATCTCCGTCTCCTCCGGGATCGCCTGGCACCTGGCCTCCTGAGCTGCCCGGACGCCCCGCATGTGGTGCTGGAATGCGGCAGCTGTGTTCAGCAAACCGAAGGGCATGTGAACATAGCTGTGAGGGGGCCCCTCGCATCGGCCAACACGGGACGGCCGGAAGAGCTCTTGAGACGCGGCCCTATTGAGCCCAGGAATGTCAACGCAGAAACACAGCTCCATGTCCGCGCCGAGGCATGGAGCCGTGCTTGGTGGTGGGTGGCGATCGCCTCGCATAGCTCTTGCCTCCTAAATCTCCTTGATTGCCTTGGTGATAAACTCCTGAGCGCCTGGTGCCTCGCGCCATGTGCTTTCTTCATGGAAACGTGTGTTGAATCACGCCTCCACATGGTGCCTGAGCGCCTCCCTCATGACGTCGGCCAGGTCAGAGGCCCTCCAGAGGAGAGCCCCCGATCCCAGCCTGATGGGGACGCCAGGCACGCCTTCCTATGCAAGAGGAGAAGGCGCCCCATCAGCAGGCACAGGGCTTGAGGCAGCAGCGCCGAACGCCCCACCCTCCTGGGATCCTTGGTGGAGCTGCTGCTTCTTCTTCTTGGGGATGGCCTCAGGAGGGTAGGCAGTGCCCTCGTCGTCTGGATTCTTGACCGCCGCAGCCTGGTAGGAGCGCTCGAGAGAGCACACCGCGTCCTTCTCCTCATAGGCGACCGTGATGATGCGCAGCTTTCTGGCATCTTGAGGACGTTATAGCCATGGTGGGTGACCGCCATGAACTTCGCCAGGGTCGGGTATCCCAGGATGGCATTGTACGGGAGATGGATGTTGGCGGCGTCAAAGTCGATGAGCTCTGTGTGGTTGTTGTCACGCTTGCCGAAGGTGACAGGGAGGCAGACCTGCCCTAACGGGGTGGTGGAGCCGTCGGTCACTCCTAAGAAGGGCTTGGTAGGCTGAAGCTGGTGGTATGGCACTTGGAGTCTGTTGAATGTCTAAATGGAAAGAACATTGAGCCCCGCACCGCCATCGATGAGTGTCTTGGTGACGAGTATGTTGCTGATGATGGGCGACCAGAGCATTGGGAGGGCACCGGCTATGGCTGCGCACTTGATCTGGTCGGAGGAGTCGAAGGTGATGGCGTATTTGGACCACCTGAACGGGCGCGTTGCATCGAGCTTGAGGAGGGTTGCATTGACCTCACGTGCGAACTGCTTGAAGATGCGGCGGGAGGCTGGGGCTTGGGAGCCACCAAGGATGCAAGCAATGGCACGAGGCTACTGGAAGCCGCCAGCCCCCTCGTCCTAGTGGTGGTCTTCGTTCCTTCTTGGTGGAGGCGGCAACGGGGGAAGGCCAGCGTTGCCCTGAGGACGGTCCTCGCGGGGCTAATCCCTCGAGGCGCCCTCACGAGGCTGGCACTGCCAGTGGTCCTCCCGAGGCTGGTCATGCCACTCCTGACGATGGTCACGACCGTCCCAACATCCTCCACGCCGGCCTCCTCCGTCGTCGTAGCCTCGATAGTTGCGCTCGGGGCGACAACCATGGTTCCTGTCGCGGATGGCCCTGAGTTCCTGATAGTCGTTGGTGTTGTAGTTGTGCACATTATGGAAGACTTAGAACATGCGGCCTCCCTTGGATGACTCTGGGTGATCGCAGCCACGCTTCATCTCTGGTTCGGCCGCGAGTACAGCCGGTCCCTTGCGCTTCACGTCCTTGGCCTTCGCCTTCTTGTCTTCTGGGTCTGTTTCAGGGAGCTCGAGGAGGGAGCGGCATCCCTCCTCAGCTCTCACACACTTGGTTGCCATGTTGAATATCTCTAGGGCCGTGCACAGGTCCTCGTGTATGCCGAGCTCCTCCTTCATCTTGACGTCGCGGACGCCATCAGTGAACGCCAAGATGATGGCTTCATTCGACACCTTGGGGATCTTGAGGAGAACGCTGTTGAAGCGCTACATGTACTTATGTAGGGTCTCTCCTGGCTGCTTCTTGATGCGTCGCAGGTCACCCGCGGCCTGGGGGCGGTCGTGAGTGCCCTGGAAGTTGGCGATGAAGCGCTCCCGCATTTTGTCCCAGAAGGACATTGATCCCGCAGAGAGGTTCAGGAGCCATGAGCGTGCGCCGTCCTTGAGGTCCATGGGGAACCAGTTCGCCATGACCTTCTCATCGCCATTGGCCGCCTCGATGCTCAGCTCCTAGAGCTACAGGAACTCAATAGGGTCGGGGGTGCCGTCATAGCATGGAGGCAAGTCGGGCTTGAACTTCCTCGGCCAGACGATGCTGTGTAGCTCCGGAGTGAACACGCGGCACCCTGCTGTGGTCATGGGAGCCTGCCGTGGAGGTGAAGCCTGGTCTTGGTGCTCGCGCGCCACCACCACAGGTGGCGCGCGGTCTTGACATGGCAGTGCCGGGACCGCACACACATCTTCTTGTGGCCGCTGCACTACCTAGCAGCTTGCCTCATCGCGCACGGGCGCCCGACGTTGTGGATCATGCCGAGGAGCCTCCCGCCTTGGCTCGATGATGGCATCCTGCCTGGGAGGTGGAGGAGGCACCCCGTGAGCTACATCTCCCATAGTGGGCGGCAGTTGAGGCAGCGAGCGAGACGGCACAGCAGAATCTCCGGCGGCGCTGACGAGCTCGACGATGCGGTCGAGCCAGTCCTCGTAGAAGTCATCGACCGGGCGGTAGCGCAGAAGCTCGCGTTCCATGAGTAGTGCGGCCTGCGCGTTCGCCAGGCCACGACGAGCATGGGAGGATGAAGCAGCCAGAGTCAGCGACGGAGTGGCGGTGCCGTCGCGGCGCACGGAAGGATGCAGCAAAGAGGCCTGCTGCTCATAGCCCGCGGGGCCCGTGGTGGCGTTCGCCACTGGCGACGGGGGACGTCGAGGGTAGTCGTCGCCCTCCAGTGATATCTAAGTGACGCGGGTGGCGAGAGCGGCCCGACGCTCGGCATGAGCTCGACGTGCGTCAGCCATGGAAGCGATGGAGTGGTGGTGAATCGACCAACGGAAGAGAGGCTCCGACGCACCCATACCTCGCATGCCAAATGTCGAATTTCGGGTTTCGCAAACCCTTGAGAGGTTCAAACTCTGGGGTGCGTGCAGAGATCTCAACCTCCCTAGTCTGCCTACTCGCCAATCTCACAGCCTAGCTCGACGAACTCAAAGGAAAGGGGACGCGGTAGTTTACCCAGGTTTGGGCCACCTTACGGTGTTTAACCCTACTCCTGCTTTGTGGTGGATTGGCCTCGAGGGGCTGAGGATGAGCTAGTATAGTGGAGAACAACCTCAGGAGATGTGTTATTGAGCTCAAGTGAGCTGGTGAGAGTGAGGGTCGAATGGATCTGACCCCCCCCCCTCCTATGGTGGTGGCTAGGTCCTATTTATAGTGGCCTTGGTCCTCTTCCCAAATGAAGGTGGGCAGGCATCCCACAACAACCAAAATTGAAGGAAGACAACTAGTACATCTTATCCTGACAAAAGTAGTCTTCGCCTGCAAAAGCCTCTGGTCGTGACGCCGTGGTGGGCTCGGTGATGACCTCCGTCCTGCCATCCTGGTGGTCTTGGTCTTGTTGCATGAGAATGGAAACCTTTGGTTGATTCCTCGGGACTCCGCGCCTTCGCTTACCTCCTTAGCACCAAAGAGGAAACTAGTACACTGCGCCCGCTGGTGCCCGTCTGGCCTTGGTCGTCATGGCTCACATCACCTGAACCTCGTGAGGTGAGCCTTGCATGGAAATCTCCGCTCCTCGGGAGCGAGCTTGAGGAGGCTACCCCCTTGGAGGTCTTGGTGTCGTTTGCCTCGCGAGGCTTGGCCCCTCGCGAGGGTTTTGAGTTGTCGATGTCGAAGCTGGGCCATACCAGGCCGTTGACGGAGCCACGCCATGGGCCGTAGGCAGGCAAGTCTGGGTACCCCCATTCCAGGAACGCTGACACATGGGCCTTGAGGGACTTGTGCGCTTGGCACAATAAGGCTAGGGCGCCTTACCTCAGCCCATGTCGGCCCTTGGGATGTGGTGGAACCCTTTGTGGACTTCCGGACTCCTCCGGAACTTTTTGGAACCTTCTAGAAGCTTCCCGGTACAATACCAAAAAAATTGAAACTCTTTTCTAAACCCTGAAAGCAACTTTCCATATATAAATCTTTACCTTTGGACCATTTAGGAGCTCCTCGTGGCATCCGAAATCTCATCCAGGACCCGGAATAACATTCGATCACCAACATGCATATCCCAATATTACTCTAGCGTCACCGAACATTAAGCGTGCGGACCCTACGTCTTCGAGAATTATGTAGACATGACCGAGACACCGCTCCGGTCAATAACCAATAGCGGAACCTGGATGGCCATATTGGTTCCTACATATTCCACAAAGATCTTTTGTAGGTTGAACCACGATGTCAAGGATTTGGTTAATCCCATATGCAATTCCCTTTGTCCGGCGATATGTTACTTGCCCGAGATTCGATCGTCGATATCTCCATACCTAGTTTAATCTCATTACCAACAAGTCTCTTTACTCATTCTGTAATACAAGATCTCGTGACTAACTCATTAGCCACACTGCTTGCAAGCTCTTTACAATGTTGTATTATCGAGAGGGCCCATAGATATCTCTCCATCACACGAAGTGAAAAATCCCAGTCTCAATCCATGCCAACCCAACAGACACCTTCGGAGATACCTGTATAGCATCTTTATGATCACCCAGTTACGAAGTGACATTTGATTGCACGCAAGATATCCCTCTGTTATATGGGGGTTGCATGATCTCATGGTCTTAGGAATAGATACTTGACATGAACAAAGCTATAACAATAAACTAAAGTGTTACGATTGAATGCTAAGCTTACGGCTGGATCTTGTCCATCACATCATTCTCCAAATGATGTGATCCCGTTATCAAATGACAGCTCATGTCTATGGTTAGGAGACGTTAACCATCTTTGATCAACGAGCTAGTCTAGTAGAGGCTCACTAAGGACATAGTATTTGTTTATGTATTCACACTTGTATTTAAGTTTCCGGTCAATACAATTCTAGCATGAATAATAAACCTTTATCATGAACAAGGAAATATGATAATAACCAATTTACTATTGCCTCTAGGGCATATTTCCAACAGTCTGCCACTTGCACTAGAGTCAATAATCTAGTTTACATAGGTATGAATCTAACACCCATGGAGTCTTGGTGTTGATCATGTTTTACCTGTGGAAGAGGTTTAGTCAACGGGTCTGCCACATTCAGATCCGTATGTACTTTGCAAAGTTCTATGCCTCCATCCTTAACATAATTATGAATGGAGTTGAAGAGGCGCTTGATGTTCTTGGTTCTTTTGTGAAACCTGAGCTCCTTGGCAATTTCAATAGCTCAAGTAATGTGACAGAAGATAGTCATTGGATCTGATGCACTAGGTATTACATCCAGATCAGATATGAACTCCTTCATCTAGACTCCTTCTTGCACTGCTTCCGAAGCAGCTATATACTCTGCTTCACATGTAGATCCCACCATAATGCTCTTCTTAGAACTGCACCAACAGACCGCTCCACCATTCAATATAAATATGTATCGGGTTTTAGACTTAGAGTTACCCGGATCTGTGTCGAAACTAGCATTGATGTAACCCTTTATGATGAGCTCTTCGTCGCCTCCATAAACAAGAAACATGTCCTTAGTCCTTTTTCGGTACTTCAGGATGTTCTTGACCAATGTCAAGTGATCTACTCCTGGATCACTTTGGTACCTCCATGCTAGACTTATGGCAAGGCACACATCACGTCTGGTACACAGCATGGCATACATTATAGAGCCAATGGCTGAGGCATAGGGAATGACTTTTATCCTTTCTGTTTCTTCTACTGTGGTCGGGATTTGAATCTTACTCAACTTCACACCTAGGAATACAGGCAAGAACCCTTTCTTTGACTGATCCATTTTGGACTTCTTCAAAACTTTGTCAAGGTATGTACTTTATGAAAGTCCTATTAAGCATCTTGATCTATCTCTATAGATATTGATGCCCAATATGTAAGCAGCTTCACCGAGGTCTTTCATTGAAAAACTCTTATTCAAATATCCTTTTATGCTTTCCAGAAATTATATTTCATTCCCAGTCAACAATATGTCATCCACATATAATACTATAAATGCTACAACTCTCCCACTCACTTTCTTGAAAATACAAGCATCTCTGTAAGTTTGTATAAAACCAAAAGCTTTCATCACCTTATCAAAACAAATATTACAACTCCAAGATGCTTGCACCAGTTCATAGATGGATCGCTGGAGCTTGCATACTTTGTTGGCATCCTTAGGATCGACAAAACCTTCTGGTTACATCATATACAACTCTTCCTTAAGAAACTCGTTAAGGAATGCCGTATTGACGTCCATTTGCCAGATCTTTTTTTAGAGTATGCCAATGGCGTACCTTATTTTTATAGAAGATAGAAAGAATATTTACAAGATGTGCAGCGCAAATGCATACATTTGGGCGTGCACGACACCCCACTCCAACACCTACGATTACATTAGGACTATCCTCTCACAAATCTTTGTAGACCTCCGACACCACCAACCGACTGCCTCCACTCTTCCAGTTCCCGTAGAATGGTGTGAGCCCCTTGGCCTCATTTGCTGCTCGATCCGGTTGAACACCCTCACATTCATTTGCTTCCATAAAGACCATGTGACCGCAATGACCAAAGTGTCAAAACCTCTCCTTTCCTCCCTATGGTAGTTACCCCTTTCTCTCAGCCACCAGTCGAGAGTGGTGTCCGTGTGGAGCGAGTCACTTACATTGATCTGAATTGTGTCCCATATCATGCACCAGACCTCATGGGCGTATGTACACCGAGTAAAAATGTGGTCAATGTTATCCTCGTCCTGTAAACACGTGTAGCAAGGCGAGGGAACTTCATGTAAGCCATGCCGGGCTCGCCTGCCCGACATCCATATCCTGTATTGCATGGCGAGCCATGCAAAAATCTTTAATTTGAGGGGTGCCCAAATCCTCCAAATGCACTCTGCCATGGGTGATCTTGGCAAGTTAGAGCAAAGACTGTTGTACACCGAACAAGCAGAGTATCCTCCCGATGTCGAGCATGTCCAAGTGCAGGCATCCAGCACCTTCGGGTTTCGGCTGACCCTAGCAATAGCATGGCACAAGTGCATGCATTTGTCAGATCTCATAATCATGGCAATAGCTAACATAATTCTAACAGAATTAAGCATCGCTATGGGTGAAAAAGTCTCATCGTAGTCAACCCCTTGAACTTCTTAGAGACTCTTTGCGACAAGTCGACCTTTATAGACGGTGACATTACCATCAACGTATGTTTTCTTTTTAAAGATCCATTTATTCTCAATGTCTTGCCGATCATCAGGCAAGTCAACCAAAGTCCATACTTCGTTCTCATACATGGATCCTATCTCGGATTTCATGGCCTGAAGCCATTTGTCAGAATTCGGTCTCATCATAACTTCTTCATACTTCGTAGGTTCGCCGTTGTCTAACAACATGATTTATAGGACTAGATTACTATACCACTCTAGTTGGGGATATAACCCCACGGTATGACCCGCCTGTTTAGGGTTGGGTTATACAGTGGCGGCCTGAAGAGAGACTTGACATGGGCTATGACAATTAAGACCTCAAGACCCATATGGTGACTCATTTGGTGGGCCGGTTTGTGGCCCTACACCAGAGGCAACGACTCATCAAAGGGGAGGCCATAGTAATCTTGGAAATAAGACAAGTAGGAAACTCATTAAGATACGAATTTTAGTATGTTCCAGACTTTATTGTAAGCCCAGGGCCTTGAACTGTATATAAAGGGGTGCCCCTGAGGCATAAAGGCTAAGTTACAATCTCTCGAACACTAGGTTAGCCAAGTCGCACCCTTGTACCATAATTGAGATCATCATCATGAATATCAAACAAGCAGGAACTAGACTATTACCTCCATTGTGAGGGGCCGAACCTGGGTAAACCCTTGTTTTCGATTCCGGTCAACCCTGTTCAAGCTACTACCATACAATGATAGCCTCATGACTAAGTCCTTTCATGAGGACATCTGTCGTGACAAAACCACGACAGTTGGTGCCCACCGTGGGGCTATCACTCGGTGGTGTTGAGTTCTTGAAGGGAGCTCTCCCAGGGATCAAGGGAAATGCGATCGGTCGCTAGACCAAAATTCGCCGCGGCAAGCTCTACATCAACGATTCAAGTTGGGGCCCCGAGGCCGACTCAATTGAGTATGGGTACCAGGTCCCCTTCAGCAATATCCACATCTTTATCGGTAAAATAGGTGAGTCAGGACCCGTGCAGGACATCTACACCGACATTGTCATGCCGGCTTAGCGCGCGCAACCCGCCCAGGCACAAGCCAGCCGGAATCATGTTTTCGTTGGCTTCACCCAAGGGGTCGATCTCATGGATAACTTCGTGTCTACTAGAGACACCCTGGTCTACTCTGATGGCAAGTCATCAGTTGGAGATACCGAGTCAATCCTCCCACTATATGACGGACGGCTTGGGGGCTACTCTGATGATGAACCATCCCCGCTCGACCATGAGCCGCCTCATTGGACCGCCATCTATATGGCAGATACTGCACCGGCTATTAACTTCACCGCAACAAGCGCGGTGGATGGGACCAGTACTTCGGCGACTGATCCAATCGTGTCTGGCCAGGTCAAGCCACCGGCTCAAGTCTTGTCCGAGCTGGTCACCTCATTAATGAAGCTCCTTGAGTCACCGTCAACAGTGGAGAACCAGGCAGAACACAATGCTGAGGTTGTTAAAGTCCGTGAGCAAATGTCTAAGGCTCAGGAGGATGTCAACACCGAAGACGCTCACATTGTGCGGCAACAAGCTCAAATCCAACAGGAAACCGAGGGCTTGAGGATGGAGGCTTGGCGCATGGGCCTATGGCAGATCACTTTAGATATGGTTCATATGAGAAGGCACGAGACTCGCCTACCCACTAATCTCGAATCAGGGCATCTGTTCAATACATCGGGGGCTGGAACAAGTACCCCGGGTGTAACGCCCCGGATTCGATGCGCCAGGTGTCTGCCAGTCATTCGCCGTTGTTGCCATGTCATTTGCTTGAGTGTTGCATTTTATCATGTCATCATGTGCATTTCATTTTGCATGCGTGTTCGTCTCATGCATCCGAGCCTTTTCCCCGTTGTTCGTTTTGCAATCCGGCGCTCCTATGCTCTCCGACGTTCCCCTTTTGTCTCTCGTTGTGAGTGGGTGTTAAACATTGTCGGAATGGACCGAGGCTTGTCAAGTGGCCTTGGTATAACACCGGTAGACCGCCTGTCAAGTTTCGTGCCATTTGGAGGTCGTTTGATACTCCAACGGTTAACCGGGTAACCGTAAAGCCCCTCTCTCTTTGCAGCCCAACACCCTTCCAAAGTGGCCGAAAACCCATCTAACTCCCCTCCATGCTCTCGGTCGTTCGATCACGATCGTGTGGGCGAAAACCGCTCCTCATTTGGAATCTCCTAGCTCCCTCTACCTATAAAACTAGCCCCTCCCCCGAAATTCGCGGATCAAATCGCAGACGAAACCCTAATTTTCCCCTTCCTCCCGCGGAGCCCATCCGGGGCCCGCGCGGGCCCAGATCCGCCGCCGCCGGCACGACCGTGCCCCTCCGCATCCCTGCGCACCCGCGCCGGGCCCGTCCCCGCCGCCGGCCGCCCGCCGCCGCGCCCGCGAGCTCCTGCGCTCGCCGGCCGCCTCCCTCCCTCCGCCGCCGCGCCCGCGAGCTCCTACGCTCGCCGGCCGCCTCCCTCCCTCTGCCGCCTCGCCTCGGCATCCAGCCGCGCCGCTGCCCGGCGGGCGCCGCCGCCCCTCGCCCTCTGCCGCGCCCGGCCGGCCGCGCCCCGCCACGCCGCCGGGAGCCGCCGCCTCCCGCCGGACCCGCGACCTGCGCCGCCGCCGCCAGTGGCGTCCGCCTCCTCCCGCGCAAGCCCGGCCTGCCGCGTCCCCTCGCCGGACCGCCGCGCGTCGCCGGCGCCAGCTCCGGCCGGGTCTGGCCAGATCCGGACCGGCCCGGCCTCGCCGGCATCCTCCCCGGTCGCCCCCGGCCCTCTCCGGCGACGAGCTCTGGGCCGCCCTCGGTTTTCGTGTCGCCCCGGATCCAGATCCGTTTGAGGTTGACTTTCCCCCCCTCCAAAATTCGTCTAAGTCCCTGTATTTTGCAATAATCATGCCATGTTTGACCTGTCGTATCTCTGCATCCGTAGCTCTGTTTTGTGCGTGTAATATGTCAAAGTGTTCGCCTCGAATAGTACGTCATTTCATTCCATTGCATCATATTCAGTAGAGCTCATCTTGATGCCTGAATCATCATTGTAAGAGTGCTTCGTAATGCTTTCTGATGTGTGTTATCAGAACGAGCTCTTGTGTCATTTTTTCCATGATTGATGTGTGCATCCTATGAGGTTGATGTCTACATGTGTTTTGATCTATGCCATGTCTTCTTTACAGTGGTGTATGCCATGCATTTTTGTGATCAATGTGGTGACTATCACAAGCATGCAAACTAGGCATCGTGATGTTGCTGATTTTAGTCCCTGTTCTGCTGTTAATTTGATGCCATGTAAACTTGTTGCTACAGAGAGATCCATGCATATTTTGACATACTTCAGTAAGGGTGTTTTGAACATGTGGTTTTTGTCTATCCATTCATGCCCTTGGTTGCAATTATGGAGTAGTCTAGCATGTCATTTTCGTGCTCTACTTTTGCTTCAAAATGTTTCCTGGCAGATTGTTTACATGTTATTCAATTTTGTCGAGGTTGCTATAGTTGATCCTTGCATGCTATGGACTTGTTCTTACCTTGGTTTGTTTCACAAACATGTCTTCTTGATGATGCTATGCTCAACTTGTCATGCAATGACTTGTGGTGAGTGATTCAAGCTTGTTAAGTAGTGTACATGATGTTGCTATTTTGCTGGGCTGAATCTGTTATTTCGTGATGCTATATAAACATGTTGCTACAAATCATTCTATGCATAATCTGGAGATGTTCTATAAACATGTTGTGATATACATGTCATGTTCTATCCATCCATGCCCATGGTAGCATTTACAGCTTGCTGTAGCTTGTTCATTTCTTGCTCCAAAGTTGCTTGATAATGTTGTTGTCAGCCTGTTAACATTAAGTTCAGTTGCTTACATGTGTTTTGCTAGTTTTCCATGCACCCTATGAACTTGATCTTGCCATGCTTAGCTTCACAAATATGTCTTCTTACTGTTGGTTGCCTTGCCATGCCATGTATTGCTATGTAGTGAGTTGCACAAGCTCATTTACATGCCTTCATAATTCTGTTTCTGCCATGTATGAATCTGTATAATAACTTGCTATGTTTACGTGGGTGCCATCACATTTTCTGTTCCTTTTTGGCTTATGGTTAGTAAGGAACTCTTGATTTATGCAATTAGTAGATTCATGACTTGCCTTTGTTTGCCATGATAAGTTCCTGTACATGTTGTTTGATAGCTCTAAACATTGCATCGTGATGTTATTTTCTGCAAAGTCTGAAATTGTTATAACTTGCAATTTTACCATGTGTGTTTGAGCATGTTCTAGTGATTTCTGGAGATAGCTCAGTGTTCATGTTTTGTAATTCTTTACCTATAAATCATGTCCATGCCTTTTGTTCTCATGTTGGAGTGCGGTAGCTTGTTGTTTTGATGCTTGCAATATGCCTAGTTTCTGTTTTGGTCAGATTGTTGCCATAACTTGTTTCATGTGTGTGTTGAACCGTTGCTCCGTTTTGAGTGTGCTCTATATGAAACTTGCTTAGAATTGCCTGTAGCTTCATATTATCATGTTGCATCCTTGTTTTGAGGTGTTTGCTTGATGTTTGTATGCATTTTGCATCAATGCCATGTTGATCTTGTTTTGCTCATATCTCCTAGGCCGTAGCTCCGAACTAAATGAACTTTATATGTAACTTGACTAGAATCTCGTGTAGATCCTCCTTGTGCATCTTAACTTGCTGGTTAACAAGTTGAACATAAGGTTTATTCAGATCTGCACCAATTTCGAAATTTGCATATGAGGACTTACCGGAATTGTTATATGTTGTTCCCGGCCTCATTTAAACTTGTCTTGATGTGTTGCTTTTGTTTGCATCATCTCTTGCCACGAGTAGATTCATGTAGTCTTGTCTTGCATCATGCTTGTTTGTGCATCATGTCATGTTCATGTGTGGTGTGTTTACCTTGTTGTGTGCTTCTTTTCGATAGTTCCCGTTTCGTTGCGATCGTGAGGATTCGTTCGTCTACGCTTGGTTCGTCTTCGTGGCTTCATCTTCTTCATGGACTCGTTCTTCTTCCTTGCGGGATTTTAGGCAAGATGACCGCTACCTTGGATCTCACTACTATCATTGCTATGCTAGTTGCTTCGTTCTATCGCTATGCTGCGTTACCTATCTTTTGCTCATCAAGCCATCCCAAATTGCCATGAACCTCTAACCTTTGATACCTGTCCTATGCAAACCGTTGTTTGGCTATGTTACCGCTTTTGCTCAGCCCCTCTTATAGCGTTGCTAGTTGCAGGTGAAGTTGAAGATTTCTCCATGGTGGACAGGATTTTGGTTGGGATATCACAATATCTCTTATATTATTAATGCATCTATATACTTGGTAAAGGGTGGAAGACTTGGCCTTTTGCCTAGTGTTTTGTTCCACTCTTGCCGCCCTGGTTTCTGTCATACCGGTGTTATGTTCCCGGATTTTGCGTTCCTTACGCGGTCGGGTGATTTATGGGACCCCCTTGACAGTACGCTTTGAATAAAACTCCTCTAGCAAGGCCCAACATTGGTTTTACCATTTGCCTCACCTAGCCTTTTTCCCTTGGGAGTCGCGCATCCCGAGGGTCATCTTTATTTTACCCCCCCGGGCCAGTGCTTGTCTAAGTGTTGGTCCAAACCGAGCGATGTCCGGCGCCCCCTGGGCAATCAGGGTCTATGCCAACCCGACGTCTGGCTCATCCGGTGTGCCCTGAGAACGAGATATGTGCAGCTCCTATCGGGATTTGTCGGCACAGCGGGAGGCTTTGCTCGTCTTGTTTTACCATTGTCGAAATGTCTTGTAAACCGGGATTCTGAGTCTGATCGGGTCTTCCTGGGAGAAGGTCTATTCCTTCGTTGATCGCGAGAGCTTGTCATGGGCTAAGTTGGGACACCCCTGCAGGGTATAATCTTTCGAAAGTCGTGCCTGCGGTTATAGGCAGATGAGAATTTGTTAATGTCTAGTTGTAGATAACTTGACACCAGATCCGAATTAAAACGCATCAACCGTGTGTGTAGCCGTGATGGTCTCTTCTCGGCGGAGTCCGGGAAGTGAACACGGTTTCTGTGTTATGTTTGACGTAAGTAGGAGTTCAGGATCACTTCTTGATCATTACTAGTTGACGACCGTTCTGCTTGTTCTCTTCTCGCTCTTATTTGCGTATGTTAGCCACCATATCATGCTTAGCTGCTGCTGCAACCTCACCACTTTACCCCTTCCTTTCCCTTTAAGCTTTGCTAGTCTTGATACCCATGGTAATGGGATTGCTGAGTCCTCGTGGCTCACAGATTACTACAACAACAGTTGCAGGTACAGGTTGTGCGATGATCATGACGTGAGAGCGATGCTTGCTTGCGTTGAGTTCTTCTTCTGCTTCTTCTTCGATCAGGGATAGGTTCCAGGTCGGCAGCCTGGGCTAGCAGGGAGGATGTCGTTTGAGTTTCTGTTTGTGTTTCATCCGTAGTCGGATGATGCTCTTATGTATTGTGATGTTGTATTCGTGTGGCATTGTATGCCTTATGTATGTATCCCCATCTATTATGTAATGTTGATGTAATGATATCCACCTTGCAAAAGCGTTTCAATATGCGGGTCTATCCTTGGTGGGACCTTCGAGTTCCTTTTGGATAGGGTCGCATATTGGGCGTGACACCGGGGGCCCCGGTCATACCCCAACTAAACGGGATCGTGTCCCCAGATGGGGATGGGCAGCTGTCTCTAGCTCAACATCGTCAACCTCCTCAGCAGCGTCAGCTTGTGCCAGCTCAGTATCAGCCACCTGTTCGTGTGACCCCAGACCGGTTTGTGATGCCAGCGGGTCATTTTTTCAATCCCGTTGATAACTTGTTGGCAGCAGCTACCAACCTCACCGCACTTCCGATCACAGGGAACACCCCAGTTGAGAGGGAAGACTTGCACGCCATTGATATGTTGAAGACTGCGGTCGCCCAGCAAGAAAATTACTCCTATAGCCAGCAACGTTACACTCCACCCCGCATCCAAGTTGCAGCAGGAGTCGCCATGCTGAGTCGCCAACCATCTCTAGTAGTGCTCATCAAAGACATGAACAGCAGCGTGACCCACCCCGACAGGGGGCTTTGGACACCCAGGAGATCATGACACTGCCCGGGCACAGCGGGAGGCAGAAGTGGACAACACGGCAGCTCATTAGTCGCCTCCTATGACCACCTTGGCTTCGCAAGGTGTTGGATCAAGTACCAGAACTATAGGGATTCCATGCATGGTGCCAGCTCTGCGCAACGAGCGTATGCCTAGATATTTTAAATGAAGTCGTAAGGTTTCCAATTACACGCCTGACCTCAAACCGGCGGCTTGGATTGAGGGCCATGAAATCACCATGGACATGCTGGATGTTAGCAATGCAGTTTCTGCTAAGTATTTAACAATGATGCTGGAGGGACCAGCTCATACTTGGTTGGAGAACTTGCCCCCTGATTCCATCAACACTTGGTCGGAGCTGAAAGGGCGTTTTATCAAACACTTCAAAGGAACATGTAAGCACCCAATGACAATCGTTGATTTACAAGATTGTGTTCAACAGGAGGGAGAGTCAGGTCATCATTGGTCTTGGCGGGTCGCTGATATTATCCACTCCTCTGATGGCATATCAGCCACCCAGGTTGTATTGATTCTAGAGAAAAACTGCCATTGTGACCCATTGGTTCAGAAGCTTGGGTGTCTCAAGTGGACGGTTCAGGACATGGGAGGTCTCATGGATGTCCTTACCAAACACGCTGAGTCAGATACCACGAAGGATCCTACATCAGATGACGAAAAGGCCGGCAAGGGCAAGAAAAACGGTGGTGGCAAAGGACAGCAATAGAACAACTCCAAGTACAATGGCAACCATGGCAATCAGGGCAATGGTGGCAAGCGTAAACACTCGGAGGGCGGCTCAGATTTTGTTGCGAACACCAACACTGGTTTCAAGGGTCAGAGACAGAATAACTCTGGGAGGCCATTCAACACAAATAAAGCTTGTAACTTCGTGGAAGCCCTTAAAGGTCCATGTCCCAAGCACAATACACATGATAAGCCAATGAATGACTCCTAGGAGAACTGTTATATTATGCAGCAATTTCGCAATCAAGCTTACCAAAATCACCAGTGTGGTGGTGGTGGAAACCAAGGCCAACTTGGGGCCGGCGGCTCAGGATCTGGTTTTCTTGGAGCCGGCTCATTTGGTGGATTTCATGGTCCTAACGGGTCTAGAACTGGGTATCAGGGGTCTAGCAATCACGGGGGTGGAAATCAACATTCTGGCCGTGGTACTCAGCATCAGGGCAACCAGACAGGCTTCTAGAGCAATCCTAAGCAACAGTGGGCAGTATCATGTCTTTACAACTAGCACCTGCAAGAAAGATAGCAAACTCCAGAAGTGTGCCATCAATCTGGTTGAGCAGTCCGTACCTGAATATTTAAATTGGTTTGAACAACCGATCACTTGGAGCAGGGCGGATCATCTCCCTCCCCCTGGGTTGAAAATCTGGGTTGTCTGGCCTTGGTGGTGGCGCCTCGGGTCGATGGCTATAAGCTCACTAAGGAACATATGGATGAAGGAAGCAACATGAACATTTTATATTATGATACTTTCAGAAGTGTGAATTTGTCAGAGAAGCAGCTCCTACCATCCTCAACTATTTTTTACAGGATCGTCCCCAGCAAATCTGCATACTCCATTGGGCGGGTTAAACTAGAAGTCATGTTCGGCGATGAGTATAATCACAAATCAGAATTTTTGACATTCGAGGTGGTCAAGATCAGAAGCCCATATCATGCTTTGTTTGGACATATGGCTTATGCTCGTTTTATGGCTCGGCCCTGCTATGTGTATCTCAAGCTAAAGATGCCTAGGCCGAGGGGCACTATGACGGTCAATGGTGACAGGAAAATTGCTCGTGAGTGTGAAGAAGGGGACGCAACTTATGCTGAGTCAGCTTGTGCAGCTGATGAGTTGAAGTTTTACACATCGAATGTTGACCCGGCTGATATGACGCCCCTAAAGAAATCCACCATAGAGTCTGAACCCCCCCCCCTCCCACTTAAGTTTAAGTCGACCGAGGACACAAAAAAGGTTGACTTCACTCCAGGCGACTCATCCCAATAGTTCACTATTGGGACTGGCATGGATCCCAAATAGGAAAGCGTGCTCATTGAATTCATCCATTATAATCAGGACATCTTTGCATGGAAGCCTTCTGACATGCCTAGTGTACCGAGAGAATTCGCTGAGCACCACCTTAATGTTGATCCTAAGATGAAACCAGTCCGACAATACCTCCGTCATTTTAATGAGGAGAGACGCAAGGCTATCAGGGAAGAAGTGGCCCGGTTCCTAGCTGTCGGGTTCATCGTGGAAGTATTTCATCCAGAGTGGATGGCCAATACAGTGCTTCTTCTAAAGCACTTGGCGTGTGTGTGTGTGTGTGTGTGTGTGTGTTGATTACATAGATCTTAATAAGGCTTGTCCCATAGACCTGTTTGCCCTCCCCGCATTGATCAGATTATCGATTGCACGGCTGGGTGTGAAAGTTTATGTTTCCTGGGGCTATCATCAGATAAAGATGGTTGTTGAGTTCTAGGAGAAGAGGCCTTCATCTCACCTTTTGGGGATTTTTGCTATGTCTCAATGCCTTTTGGGCTTAATAGTGCAGGGGCTACTTATCAGTGCTACGTGCATAATTTCACAGTCAGATTGGGCGCAATGTTCATGCTTATGTTGATGATATTGTGGTCAAATCCCAGAAGAAGGAAACATTGTTGGATGACCTCAAGGAAACTTTTAACAATCTTCGGGCTTATAAGATGATGCTTAACCTGGTCAAGTGTGCTTTGGTGTTCCTACAGGCCAACTGCTCAGTTTTCTGGTATCTGAGCGAGGCATTGAAGCTAATTCAGAGAAAATCAAGGCAGTGACTTCCCTTGCTAAGCCGGCCAACATCAATGACATCCAGTGTATGGTGGGTCGCATTGCTGCTTTAAGCCAGTTCGTAATCCGCCTTGGTGAGAGGGCAATTCCCTTGTATCAGATGCTAAAAAAGACTAACAACTTCGTTTGGAGCGACACTGCAGATAAAGCCTTTGAAGCTCCCAAGAAGCAGTTGGCTGAGTCACCCATCCTAGTTGCTTCTATCGACAAAGAGCCTATGCTCCTGTACATTGTTGCCAATACCAAAGCGGTTAGTGTTACAGTTGTCGTGGAGCACAAGGAGGCAGGCAAAGATTATCCCATCCAGAGGCCAATCTATTATATCAGTAAAGTTTTGACAGAATCCAAGCAGAGATATCCACATTGGCAGAAACTGGTATTTGGTGTCTTCATGGCTAGTCGCAAACTGATGCATTATTTCCAGGAACACCCCATCACTATGGCCAGCTCTGCCTCTTTAGAAGATATCATCCAGAATAGAGAAGCCACATGGCGGGTTGCTAAGTGGGCAATTGAGCTTGGGCCACATCATCTGAAATACATGCCCCAAACAACTATCAAGTCTCAAGCATTAGTGGATTTCATCAACGATTGGACTAAACTTCAGATTCCAAAAGAGAAGCCCGACAACACATATTGGACAATTCACTTTGATGGATCCAGGCAATTGGAAGGCTCAGGGCTGGAGTTATCTTATCTTCCCCTCAAGGTGACAAATTTTGTTATGCTCTCAGGATTATATTTCCTTGTACTAACAATGCAGCTGAATATGGGGCCCTCCTTCATGGCCTCTGTATGGCTAAGGAGATGAATCATAGCCGGGTCAGGTGCCTCGGCGACTCTGATTTAGTGGCTCAACAAGTTTCTGGCAAGTGGGACTCCAAGGACCCCCTCATGGCGGCTTATCAAATGGCATTGACTAATATTGCAGGACATTTTAAAGGATATCAAGTGGATCATATAGATTGGCGGCTCAATGAGGTGGCTGATGCTCTTTCACAACTCGGGTCTTAGCGTAAGCCGGTCCCTCCCAATGTGTTCCTTGATGTTCTCCACAATCCTTCTGTCAAATTGCCGTCTGAGGAAGATCTTGCTATACCTAACCTGGAGGCACAATTGGTGACAGCTCTTTGTGCTATTCCAAATTGGACGGTCCCTTATCTGTCCTATCTGACTCGAGGCGAGCTCCCTGAGGACGAACTTATTGCTCGTCAGATTGTTCGACGCTCCAAGTCCATGACTATTGTCAATGACGAGTTACATAGAAGAAGCATCACATGTGTTTTTCAACGTTGTGTTTCCCCTAATGAAGGATGAGAGATACTCCATGAGATCCACTCTGGTGATTGCGGTCATCATGATGACTCAAGATCCATGGTAGCAAAGGCGTTTCAACACGGTTTATACTGGCTCACGGCTCATGCACATTCTGAGGATATTGTGAGTAAGTGTGATGGATGCCAGAAGTTTGCACGTCAAGCTCATGCTCCTGCTCAAGAACTTCGGATGATTCCAATCACCTGGCGTTCGCTGTCTGGGGGCTTGATATGGTTGGACCATTCAAAAGATCCAATGACAAAAAGACCCACCTTCTGGTTGTTGTTGATAAGTTTACCAAGTTGGTTCAAGCAGAGCCAATAAGAAATTGTGATGCAAGCACAATAGTTCAGTTCCTAAAGAAGTTGATTTTTCGCTTGGTTATCCACATAGCATCATCACAAATAATGGAACTAACTTATCCAAGGGAGCTATGAAGCAATTTTGTCAATGAGAGCACATCCGGCTTGATGTAGCATCAGTTGCACATCCTTGGTCCAATGGGAAAGCAGAACACGCCAACCAGGAGATTTTACGAGGTATTAAGCCAAAGTTGATGGTTCCTCTATAGCGTACTCTGGGTTGTTGGGTTGAGGAACTCCCCTTAGTCCTTTGGAGCATCCGGACTACCCCCCAACAGATCAACATGCTACACGCCTTTCTTCATGGTTTACGGTGCGGAAGCCGTCTTACCAAGTGATATTCATCATGATTCTTCGAGAGAGGCAGCTTACGTTGAAGCAGATAATGAGCAAGCTCACCAAACTCTCTTGACACCCTGGAGGAGGAACGTGATTTTGTTGCAGCATGATCTGCTATATATCAACAAGACCTTCGTCACTATCATAGCCGTGGAGTTCACACCCGCACTTTCCAGGAGGGCGACTTAGTGCTTCGGTTGATCCAATAACAAGCCGGTATGCATAAGCTTTCTATTGGTGCAATATGTACCCTCCTGTGTTTTGGAGTTTGTTGATAGAAACATGCATGGACTGATTTGATTGCTAGTGCTCAACAGAGAGAAATAGTCCATGCAGAATCGAAGAGAATGCCGTCTCCAGTGTCAAGTTCGAGGAATTTCACTGAATAATATCTGCGATGCAGAGAATAATGAGCTACATCTGTTGAAGACATGTAGGAGAGAAGATTGATGAGAAGGAGTTAACCCCTCGAAGGTTTATTGCTGCCATAAAAAATCGGTTTGGAGTTCCGGTTCGATGAAAATTGACTGTAGCGAATGGAAGTCGAAGACAAAGTGAAGACCTAGTATTCATTTCATTGTTATTCGTTCGTTTATTTGAGTCATAGGACCTCCATACTATTAAGACGGGTATAGGTTCTCGAATCTTAGATCCGCTATGATGCTTAGCCCAAAACCTATGAAAGATGCGAGAGAAATCTCTTTATGCTTCGAATGATTACCTAGTAGCAGTGGACATTGTTCTTTGTGCTGCAGGAGATATCTTTCAGACTGAGGAGTAAGAATAACTTGCTCGGCAAGTAATGCTACCATTGTGCTCAAAATCTGACCGTTGGACGCGTGTCGTTCGGCCATTGGCTTCTCCCGATGTCCAATTTGGTCTTTCCCCTGAAGGGGGGGGGGCTGCGGCTATAAATAGCCACCCCGCTCCAACATTGTACATTGGCTGCTCCACTTAAGATTTCTGAGAAGATTAACTGAGCCTCCCCCCTCCGAGTGATTTGAGTTTAAGATCCACCGGGAGAAAATCAAGAGCACAAACTTAGACGGTGGTTGAGCATCATAATAGTTCCAAGTTAGAGTTCGTGTACCTATTACTCTTGAGAGTTGTGCACTCTCTAGACGGATATGTTTCAGCTTGAGTCTTGAAGATTTTTGTCTTCACTGAGCTAGATCTTCAGCAACCAAGAGTCATTGTGGGTTGCAAAGGTCGTTCAAAGGTTTGGAGATCGCCGACAAGTATTTACCACAAGTGAAATCAACTGAAGTCTAATTAGCTTCGAGTTGAAGGAGAATAGGGAAAAGAGAGTTTATCTTCCGTGTTAAATCACAACCCCTCCAACCAGACGTGGTCCTTTGGCAGAAGGGCAAATTGGTCTACCAAATCTCTCTGTCGCCATCAAGCACCACTAGTTCTATCTATTTTACTGCATTGTCTTTAGTAGTTTTCAATCATGCTTTGTGTCGATAGATTACCTGATCAATTATTGTTGTTGCATATCGTTCGCATTCACCATATCATTGTTTTCCTTCCATTCTGTTCAGTTCTCATCATTCTATCTTCTTATCCTTTGTGATGCTGTCCTAGTTACATATCACTCGTTGCATCCATCATGTCATTTATTTTGTAGTGCCAACCCTGTTTTCTTTCATGTTACTATATCTGTTTGCATACTGCATTACTATCTTTGTTGTCAAACCTGTGATATCCTATGCTCGAACTATCATTACTGGTTTCCTCGATAGATATGTTCCTATCAGTGTGCTTGATTGATATCTTGTCTACCAAACATTTTTTCTGCTGCTATGTTTGGGATCAGTTCAAAACATTTGGAAGAATTTTTGAATCTCCCATTCACCCCCCTCTGGTTGATATACTATCGGTCCCAACAATTGGTATCAGAGCAGGTTCTCCCAATCTCTGTTTATTAAAGGTCTAAGGTCCTTGGAGTTTTGAATATGTCATATGCAGGTAGATCCTCGCACTCTGAGAGATTTCCTATCTTCAATGGAAATGAGTATATCTACTGGAAAGAGAGAATGAGAATCAGACTTCAAGCCATCAACATAGATCTATGGCAGATTGTAGAAGATGAATATACCATTCGCCAACCTGATGATCCAACCTTTGGTGACAAAGCTATGCTGCAGTTGAATGCACAAGCAAAAGATATTACCTGTCAAAGTATCTCGAAGGACATTTTCATTCTGTTCTAAAAGCTTGATACTACAAAGCAACTCTGGGATGCCATCAAAAGTTTTCATGAACAATTTGTTGCCAGAACGGATTCTCACGCTCAAATGCTTCGTACCATGTTTGCTGGTTTTAGAAGCCTTCGTTACAAAAGTTCCATGGAGCTCACTGATCGGTTGAACAATATTGTTGAAAACTCCATCTGCGAGGGGTAACAGACATCACCGATAGAGATGTGGTTGACAAGCTATTGAGTGCTCTTGACTCAACTTTCAATCCAATAATAGTCGAAATCAAGCAAAGATGAGACTTTGGAGAACTTCACTACGTTGAAGTCATGGCATTGCTATCAATTCACGAAGAAAAGATGGAAGCTGAAAATGGAGATCAAGAATCTTCTTCATAAGGAGAAGGAGAAATTCTTTCACACTATGGCAGTTCACAAGAAGAAGATATCGAGAATCAACACTCTATCACCAGAGAATTTGAAATGCTCACTAAAAGGCTAAGTGATCTCAGGAGACAGAATCGGTATCTGACGAATGATGATGAACTTGATTTGACTGAATCTTCGAGAAACTTACCTCCTAAGGAAATGAAGTGCTTTAAGTGCAAATAGTTTGGTCATGCCATAGGAGACTATCCCTGCTGGGATAGAAAACCCAGCAACAGATGGATTTATCTTCATTGAAATGGATTCACACAAATTAATCATCATACTAAGCTCTCAAAGAAGAATGAATCTTCCTCATCTTCTTTGATGAGACCAGTCACTGACGTGCAAGCCAGAGCAACTATTGAATCCAATATGAGGAGAATATCACAGCTGAACAGACATGTGCTGAAATGACTATGGACTCAGAAGATGAGACATCTGAATCAGATTCTGGAGAGGAAGAGCTCAACAGAAGGATTGGAAGAACCAATGATGAGGGCATCCCAGACCTCCCGTTGTACCCATGAAGGAGGAGGTCAAGCCTAACTTTAGGACTCCACCAAAGTTAGAGGCGTGCCAAGGGGGTGACTGAACCATGGTAATTGGGTCAGTTGCATTTTAGTTATCTATTTCTTTTTCCAGGTCATGTGGTGGGCCAATTAGGATTTTTATTTGTGTTTTCCGGTTTGGGCCTATCCAACCGACTTGGTTTCTGGTCTCCTATATAAAGGACCTAGCGACTAAGGTTTAGGGGAGTTTTAGAAATTGAGTTATTTCTAGGATGAAGCATCCCTCTGCAAATGGTGCCGCTATTTATTCATATTGAATAAAGATTGTGTGAGGGTTCTTGAGTGCATCAAGAATTATCAGGCTTAGGTTTGAGGCGTGTTGATCATCAACATGTTGCTTGCTGGAATTTCGTTCCTCTTCTTCAGGTTGCAATGTCGCGTGACTGGAAGATTCGCTATCTTGTTCAATTTGCCATGAAAGATCGGGCAAAATCCTATGGATCATCACATTGATCCTTATCATGTGGTATCAGATTTCTGGGTTTATCACAACGAGTTTCTAATTGTGATTGGTCTGCTGGTTTGTTGAAACTAAGAAGATCGATCCGCACGCCTCAAACCTAAGCCTGATAATTCTTGATGCACTCAAGAACCCTCACACAATCTTTATTCAATACGAATAAACGGTAGCATCGTTTGCAGAGGGATGCTTCATCCTAGAAACAACTCAATTTCTAAAACTCCCCTAAACCTTAGTAGCTAGGTCCTTTATATAGGAGACCAGAAACCAAGTCAGTTGGCTAGGCCCAAACCGGAAAACACAAATAAAAATCCTAATTCGCCCACAACATGACCTACAAAAAGAAATAGATAACTAAAAATGCAACCAACCCAATTACCATGGTTCAGTCACCCCCTTGGTACGCCTCTAACTTTGGTGGAGTCCTAAAGTTGGGCTTCAAATCCTCCTTCATGGGTACAACAGGAGGTACTGGGATGCCCTCATCAAGCAATGTGTTCGTTGCCATTGAATCATCTGAGATATCACTTGAATTAGACATTGATGATGATACTTGAAGTAATGATGAACCAATCGCATTCTGTCTCATGGAAAAAACCTCAAAGGATCAGGTATCAGCAAAAAATCGATCATCCATGAATGAATATTCTCCTGAATACATTGTCTGTGCTAAACTTGTCAAGATTGCTAAATCTCAACAAGATGAGCTTGAAAAACTTGAGAAAAACCTTAGGAAAACCGAAGGATTACTGGTTGAAGAGATGGAGAAGAATCAAGAGTTGATCGAAAAGCATGAAGCTTTCTCTTCAACTATTGATGATCTTTCCAATCGATATGATTCCCTTAAAGTCAACTATGAGAGTCTATGAGATGAACTCCTTAACAAGAATCAAGAACTCGAGTCACTAAAAGAGTCTCACAAAGTGCTTGCGATGGAAAAAGCTTCTCTCTTCACCGAGCAATATGTTCAACTTCCTGATGATCTTGTGTCTCCTTTCTTGAAATGCCTAGAACGTAGCAATGCTGATTCGAATGCTAGAATGTCTAACCCTGTCATCGAGAATATTTCAACTACTACGAATGATATTTCTAACCCCTCCTCCGAGGAATTTGTTGCACTCTCTGATGAAAATTGTAGGTAAAAGAACGTACTTGAGACAGGTATGCTAAAGAACCTAAAAGGGCATCAAACTCTTTGTCACGTGCTCAAGAAGTCCATACTGCACAAAAACCCTCGAAAGGAAGGATTGGGTTTCGAAAGAAAACTCAACGTTGATGGAACATATTGGACTCCCGAGCAATATCCTCGAACGACTTGGGTTCGTGCTAAGAGTAAAACTCTTGAACCTGAAATTCTTACTGGATATCACTCACCCATTTCTGTTGATATTGACGAGTCTGATGACTCAACCTACAAAATATTCAAACAACAGAATGGTAATGTTTTCGCTCGATATGTGGGAACTAACTGCAGGTCAGGTTCACCCAAGAAGCAAATTGGGTGAAGAAGTGTATTATTGAAAATTTATCTGTCACTGCTAACCTGACTGTGCAGAGTAACTCTCTTCAAGGAAATGGTCATGATTCACAGAACGAAACAAAAACTTACTCGAATAGTTATTATTCTAACCTTCGGCAGAAGGAGTACATGCGTACCTCTTCAAATCATTATGCTCATGTCTTTGGAAATAACTTCAATGCATATTCATATGATTACACTGGAAATGCACAAGTAGACTACAGGTCTCGTCAAAGGAATGCTCCTGCACGGACTAAATAAATTAGATACTCACCGCCCACGCTAGTGTGGGTTGTGAAAAAAAAACTAACCTCTCATGCAGGAAATTTCTCAGGGATACCTCTCGCTCACTCTAAGCCCTGCGACCTTTTATTGTTGGTGCTTTGTTCTCTGTGTTTTTGTTCGTTTGTTTTGTTCTTGTTTTGTTGTGTTTGTGTTTTGTCCGATGAACAACTCACTCATAGCTCCATGTTTAGTATTTTATCTTGTTTTGGCCGAGTGATTTGTTTCGGTCCCTTTTATCTCTCTATTCTTTCTCTTCCAATCTATGTTGTCTGTCATAAACATGCAATACAATTTGAAGAAAATTTCTATCTGGCTCCTTGGTCGCGAAACAAATCGACTTCGAACCTTAAGCTGTTTTGGTGTTTGCCCTTCCTTAAACCTTTCGTTCTCCCGCTCAGTTTTCGAGAGTTTTGTGGCACCCCGACTCAGAGAAACCGGAACGCCCCGTATTCCAGCCCAGAGATCAAGGAGAAGTCTTCTAGAATACGGCACTACTTAGCATAGAACAAATCGGCTCTTTATTACAATCTATATTGGGTACAAGGATTACATTGGCAAGGCAACACTACGCATGCCATGGTTTCTCTATGCAAGCAGCAGAACAACACGAAGCAGCGGAATAACTACTAGCAGCAGAACAACGGCAATAGTGATGAACTCCACTCTACAGGGACTCTGGCTGGAACGCTTATCCTAGCTCGCAAACAAGGAATCCACGGCAAACAAGCAATCAAATCCGGCATGACCTGCAAACTGGCATGACACGCCAGGTCAGTACATTGAATGTACTTGCAAGCTCACAGCAACCAAGATCAATCAAGACAAATAACAGCATGTCAATTACAGGTTAACAAGGATTAACATGATCTCATCAGAACAACATGGCATGACCAACATGATACTGTTAGCACAATATGAGCATGGCATGAACATATAAACATGATGATACTACCATGCAACATGTTTACACTATCATGCACCAAATTACTCTGCTCGGGGTTACCTCGTAAGCAGCACATGCATCACTTACCAACATCGGACATCACACGATCATCTTAGGATCCAATCAAGCTTGGTATAAACAATACCGTAGTAATCAGTCATGACCACAGGAGCTTGATCTTTACCCATGATTCTCGCACAACATCACAAGTATTCAACAACTCGGTATCCTCGGTACCACGGTGATCCCCTCACGATCACATAAAGATCAACCAACTTCTCTCATCATCAAACTGGGGTTGTTATTAAGCACATCATTATTATTACTGTTGACCCATAGTGTGACCAACTACGAACTAGGTCCTTATCCGCGGGTGCGGCTATTGATAGATTTAACACACACACACACACACGCTGTGCAGAGGTAGCGCACTTTACCCACACCACGGAACCCATGGCCTCGCGCTCCCATCGGGTGGACCAAGGGCGTTCCAACAAAACCAATCTATTACCCATGACACTCTCCCGGCCACTCCGACCAAATCCCCTGTGGGCTAATTCATGAGTGGCCCCGTGCCTACCAAAGGCATCAACGACCACCTTCGTGGCAAAATCAAACGATCCCACACAGGGACAACCCGGGTACAACAACAACAACAACAACAACAACAACAACAACAACAACAATGGGCACACAAGGCTTATGCCGTCCTACCCGGCCAAGGTAGCGCCCACGCATAACCTTCCCTCGTTGGAGGCACGGGCGAGAGGCATGACAATAAACCCAGCTAGGACCTCCCCATAAAGGCAAATGTGGTTGCACTGGTCAGCTCGATATGGTGGCACCATGACTCAGCCAACAGTTGTTCAAGTTCAATTAAGTCCGGTTAAACTTTAATGCAATAAGCTGAGTCATATGAAAATGACAAGATGCAACTACGATGCATGAACATGATATCAACATAAGCATGGAGGTGCAACATAATCATCGAGCATAACCACAATAAATCATATATCTGAATGAGCATGACATACTGACGAGCATGAATAACACAAGCATAACTCTACTCATAAGCATATCATAACCACTAGTATCAGAAGTAAATACCATGCAAGAATATAACGATAACACTACCAAGTAATCATGTAAACAGCTAGATGCAAAGTAACATGCATAACCATGGTACTCGGTAACAGACGATAGTCATGCACCGAAGACCATCACCAACATCAACATGCTAGCAAGAATGCAAGTTAACCAGATGCATTGAAACATAGCACGAAGGTGACCATGACACTATAAGTAGTACCGAAACAACGATAACAGTATCAGTTAAACAAATAGACAGTTATTAAATGTTCAAGTTGAAAACCATGGCTACTGCATGGACATCATGTAAGTGGGTGTTGTGGCTTGCCTGGGGATGTAGAATCCACCAGGAAGAAGTGCAGAAGGATCGCAAAAAGAATCACCGGAAAAGGTTCTCTCTCGGAGGGGGCTGATTAGGGACAAGGGCAAAAATGTCATTTCCAGTATTTGAAACCGTAGTGATAATGATGGGAACAGAACGGGCTCGACGAGACGAAGATGTGGGCGTTGGATTCACCTCAATCGGAGTTATGAGCAAAAAGTTGCGATAGTTTTTCTTCTAGGGACCCATCTGCAAACAAACCTTCACAAACCAGCCCCTGACTGAAAAATAGAATGCGTAAAAGCTGAAAATACGCTTACTAACAGAGAAAACGCATTCTTGGCCGAAACAGGAGGAAAATATGCTTTCAGACTAGAGGAAGTGTGCTTACGACCGAAGAAGATCAGAAAGGCGCTTTCGCTGGCGGAAAATGTATTCCTGAGAATATGTTTTCACTTATCCACGTCAGCGACTCAAGTCAACGTGTGTATGTGGCTGACTGGTGGGGTCCGCTGGAGATGGGGCCTACCTAGGCAGGGCCTTCTTCTTCATCCCGTGCTCGCCCGACGGAGCAGAGCAGGGGCTCATCGTCGGCGCTCGTCCCGGCGGCTTGGGCCATCTCAGGCGAGGCTCCGACCATCGTTCGACTTAGGGAGACGAGCCGCGCCCGCCTGGAGGGCTTATCCCCGCCGAGAAACAACGGAGGGAGCATAGCTCTGACTCCCGCGGTGGACGACGGCAGCCGAGGATGGAAACGGGGCTCATGTACGTCAACGGTCGAGGAGAGAAGCTGTTAGGGCTCACTGGAGTTTGGGGGATCTCGTGGTGGTGGCTATGAGGAGGGGGAGGGCTCGGCTCACTCCAATTTAGGAGGAGTAGGCCGGCAGCCATGGCGAAAGAGAGAGGCGAGGACGGGCTACGGAGCTCGGTGGAGTGGTCGGGGATGGCTAGAGGAGCGTGGAGGAGCTGATGGAGTGCTCAGGAGGCGAGGGGAGTGGCTATTTATAGCCGTGGCCGTGGCCGTGGACGCGTGGCCACGGCTCGGGCACATCCGCGTACGCGTGTGCTCGTGGCCAAGCTCGAACGGCAACACGCGAGAGAGGTCCAAAGGGGTTCACGGAGCAGCGCAAGGCCAAAGATCATGAGGAGGAAGAAGCCAGGGGGAAAATGACGATCGGCTACAGCGCGTCCGTGGGCATGCAAAAATGAGCACCAACGAGGCGGCTTCGGGATGGGGAAGAGAGGTCCAGGGAGACGGCAACGACGTGGGGAACACGCTAGACAGGGTCACACACGCGAAGACGACGAGCACGAGCAGGGCCGAGGCAAAGTGATGCTCTGGACGTGGCCATTGCATGCCAAAACCCTGGTCGCCACCAGTACTGGCATGATGAGGACAACAGCAGCTGCCGTGAGATGTCTGGTGATAAGTCCCTGCATCCCTGAGCCTAAGGGAGGTGATGGATCGAATAGAGGGGCTCTAGATCAACTGCAGTCATCACTGAAACATTGAAGCAGCAGCTGTTTGGTTAAAATTGTGGCGGGTGATAAGGACAAGAGGGCATGTCTAGGGTGCTTAGGGTCGAAGGAGTGATCATCCTGTGAAGTTTGGAGGGATTTGGATCAAGGATTCATACACTTGCTTTACAACTGCATAATCTGGTCCAGAATCAAAAACAGGAAGAAGCAGTCACTAGGAGTGACCACTTGAGCTGAAATTTGGGCAAGGCAGAGTTATTTGATCATATGAAGATGCTGAAAAAGGTTTCATACCATTTGGATAAACCAAAATGGTACTTGCTTCACAAACATCCCCACTGACCAGAAACTTGCAAACATTCCTGAGGGAAAATGGCTAGATGAAATATGCCAAATTTTGGTGGATATAGGTTATATGGATAAGAGAAGGCCTAGGAAATTTTCCAGCCATAATGGAGCAAGATAAATTATACTTGTTTCACAAACTGAAAATTTGGACAGAAATAAAGATTTGAAGCTATGCTCACATGGAGGCATGACATGATCTCAACTTTGGTGGAAGGCTATGATATGATGATATGAAGGGCCATGCAAAATTGCAAATCATTTGGATATGCCTAGCTTGTACCTCCTTCACAAAGTTTCTTTCTGGACCAAAACTTTGGAAATCATAAATAAGTAATTACTAGGCAAATGGGGTTGCATTTTGGCATGTGGCAATGATATGGACAGTAAAAGATTTCCAAGAAGTTTGAAGTCAATTGGGCAAAGTAAAATAGCACTTGCTTCACAATGTGCCATTTTGGGCAGAATAGGAAATGAATTATTTGAGGATTATTTTTGAACATGGCAATGAAACATTTTGCCACATTTGATGAAGATATGACCCAAACAATTTATGAGAATTATTTGGGAATTTTAGGAGTGATGGAAATATAGGTTGCTTCACAACCTAGGGCAAAAAGGATCATTCCTATAATAGCAAAAGGAATATTCCCAATAAAAAGAATATTGGGATTTGGTCCAAGGTGGAAAGAAAGGGCTAGGGAAGTATAGGGGGATGACAAGCCACTCTGGAAAGAAAGAAGAGGGTATCTTCTTCAGTTTCCAGACCACATAGCCATGGAAAAAGAAAACTCACGCAAATACCTAAAAAAACAAAGAAAAAGAAAGGGCCAAAAATCAGGCTGTGACAATTTTTGCAGGAAACAGTTGCTATGTGCCCATGATCTCCATGATCATTATCGTGTCTGTTGAATGTGGAACGTCCCGCTTCTGTAGGTCGTCTATATGGGAGAGGTGGTTCGGCTCTCTTGCTATAAATACCCCTACCGATATCTTCTTCCTCATTTCTTCCTCTTGCTCTCATCCACCTCATCCCGAGCCCGAGCTCGAAGCAACACCATCGAAGTGCCTCACCGTGCAACTCCGGTGAATTCTCGCCATTGTTGGTCATGCAGTGTGGTAATCCTATTCTCCGCATTGCCATAGTTGATCCAGACCGCCAAGTTAGGGCATCTGGATCTGGAGCTGCCCTACCCTACTTCTCTGTTCTAAGGGTTGTTCTTACCGATGACATTTCTTGTGATTTATTCACTGCGGTAGATCTTTAGGTTTCTCTAGGTTATGATTGGTACAGTTTGTATCTTTTCCCTCATACTAGTTCTTTTGGATCTAGGCTTCATGAGTGTTGAGCTGAAAGATTAGATAGTTCATACTCAGCCTTGATTCTTTCATGGTATGCTCCAAGGCTATCGATGATATCTTCTCTATATACTCTATGGATTCCTCTGTTCTTCTAAAAAACATTCATTTTCATTTAAAATCACGCTGTGCATGTTTATGACCCTGTCATGTTTTCCCTCGTATCTATTCTCTTCATAGGTTGGCAATGGCTCAGAGTTCCGATGAGTACACATATTTTGATGGAGAAATGCCTCAGCTTCCTCCTAGATCAGACCATATGAGATTGACTGGTGGAGGTAAATAACCAAAGCCTCCGAAGACACCAGGAAAAAATTCTGAATCAGAATCCAAGGAAAATGATGAAGATATTCCTTCTGCACACAGTCAGCCTGAGGATGAGGTAGTAACTGATGCCCTGACAATGTTCTCTGATGGAAATCCCAAAAGGGGTGGTCATGGAAGAGAGAAAAATACAACTGTTGAGATGTCTGAACCAGAGGGTTACAAAACTCCTCCTGGAGTTGAAACAACAACTGAGAGAAACAACAAACTGCAAAGGATTCACCTTCACTGGGCAAAGAAATGGTTCAACTATGAAAATGTTCGGGAAAATTATCAAATCATGTTTGCCTTCATCCATGGAATGACTGTAATGCAGAAAATTGCATTGGGTCAAACAATGAAAAAGTCTGACCACCTTAGCCTGTGACTGCACGTCCTGATTCCCTCAAGACATTTGCCAATTTTCCCAAGGAAGTGGAAAAGAGAGCGAAAGCCAAAGCCAAGCATGAAGCTAGGGTTGCAAAGAAAAACCAAGTTGAAGCAAGAAATGTTGCACTTACTCAACATGACTTGCAGAAGAAGAAGGAATGTGCTTCCCGAAAGAAATATGTGGCCAAGAAATCTAAGAAGGCTGCTCCTGACTCGTCTGATGAGTCTTCCGATGATGATGCTCCCAAGAAATACCTATGTATGATTAACGTGCTCCGCTAAATAAGCCATACCAGACCCCCTCTCTAGCTAAGGTTTCATACCCAACAAGAATATCACCAAGACATGCACCTACTTTAGTCTCTGTCAAACCTTTGGGTTCTGCTACTCCTTCTACGAAGTGAAAACTGTTGTCCAAGGAAAAAGTTGAAGCTTCTGCAAAGAAGGCCAAACCCAATGTTCCTACTTCCACAAAGGAACAAAAGTATGATTTCAGTCTTATGATCGATAAAATTAAGAGTGATGCCTATGATGCAAAATCTATTGATTTGAGCAGTCTGGGACTTCCTGAAGATGTTACCGATTTGGTAACAAAACATTTTGCTAAGCTGAGAAAAATGACGAAGAAGCTGAATCAAGCAGTTAAGGACAAGCAAACCCTCGAGCAGTTGAGGAGAGATGCTAATACTGAGTCTGAAAGGAAAGATCTGAACAAGGAAATTGTTGATCTCACAAAGGCACTCACTATCATGAGAAATGACAAAATTGACTGGCTCTCGAAATTGAAAATGGATGTCTCTCAGCTGTGTGACCGAAGGAATGATGAGATAACTCGCAAGGCTGAACTTGCTCAGAGGAGAATCAAGGAAGAAAAGTGTCAAAAGGCCAGGGCAAGGGCTAGCAAGCCGAAAGATAACAAAGATGCTGCCTTCAGACTGTCGCTGATGATAATCCACTTGACTCTAGTACTCCATTGCAACAAGTGCCTTCATCTCCTATTCATGATGATGAACCCATGCAGCAAGCTGGCCATGTGGAAGTTATTATTCTTACTCCTACAATACATGAAGAAGTTGTTGAGCGCCCCATCGAAGAAATTCCAGAAAAAGAAAAGGCCCTAGTGCCCGATAGTCTGAAAGCTGATGAAGGAGTTCCAGCGAGCAAGAAAGATGGTCAGTCCAGTTACTCAGAGAAATGTGCACATAAGTCAAGGAAGCTTCATGCCCCACTGAAGTCTATCGAACAAAGTGTATAAGCACCAGATGATATTCGGATCAGGAATGTGAGTGATGAACACCTGAAGAATCCTATGGAAACATTTCCTCTGTTCCCAGCCAAAGATAGTCCAAATGGTCCCGCATTTAATTAGCAGTTCCATCTCTTGAAACTCGCCTTCTTTGGTACTAGTCCTTATGAAGGAGAAAGAACTTCCCATTCACCTAGGTTCTGGACAAGAGAACAGGCAGTATATTATGCTCGAATCCTGTATGAGAAGAATTGTGTCTTCAAGCACCAGATTCTGAACTTTGCTGAGCTCGAAGAAATGTCTTGGTTCCACCATGCAATCGAGCATATTGAGCATGCTTTTCTGAAAGGTTTCCTGCGCTTCAATCATGGGTGGAATCAAGAAGTAATTCGTCAATTCTATGCCACTCTCTATATCACTTGAGATCTTACAGACTAGCAACACCTCGATCATCTAATGGATGACAGGAGAGCAAAGGATTAAATGCTCGGCAGATCAATTCCTGACACTGTTGAATCTTCCTCGATGTGATTTTGATGCAAATAGTGAACATAGGCTGCACTATTGGGAAGTTTTCGAGGCCCAACTACACATGTTGATGGATCCAACACTTTTTGGTGATGAATGTGTTGAAGTAAATCAGAAGAAGTTGGCCTATGAGAATAAAGTTCTAGTCTATATCCTGTGCAATTCCCTCACTCCAACGAACAGACCAGAAACAATCAATGGCATCGTGGGAAATGCACTGCTTACCATTGCTCAGGGTGTTCGATTTGATGTCCCAAATCTTTTCATTCAAAACTTGGCCTATGCAGCTGATACACCACAAGCTCTAAAGCCGTATGCACCATGGATCATGTACGCTATTGAGCAACTCCTTGAAGAAGACTTCTTCCGCTCATATGTACCGAAAGTATCCATGCCACCAGTTCGTAAAACTCTGCAAACTATAAAGGACATTGGCAAAGGAAAAATGCCTGTTGATGCTACTGCTCCTGCTTCTGCATTTGCATCTGCGCTGAAGGTCAAGAAAGCTAAGGTAGAAATCCCTTGTAATGAAAATCCGTCATTGTATGATATTTGTCTCCGCACCCAGCGGGCACTGGAAAGCCACATAAAGATCGACGAGAAGATGGATATGATGATTGAGCTTAATAAGCTTCACAATTATGCTCGTCATGCCCTTCTCTATTAAAAGGAATAGAAGAAGCGCTCTTGGACTCTATTGCACAAGCATTATTCTCAGAAGCAACTGTCTGCTAAAGGCATCAAGAAGGAATATGACTATCAGGAGCTATTTGAAGTGCCCCAGATCCGAAGGCAAACCCCTGTTCTGCCTCAGCATTCTGCTTCAATCGACCTGCTGTTTGTCGAACCTGGTGACATTCTCAAAGACACAGTAGGAACACTCATTTTCAAGCCGGATGCAACTCGCGCTACCACTCCTGAAGCCAATCCCAAAGCCCAAGATGAAACGCCAACTCCTGCTTCGGCCTCAACCATTGCTCGCTCTGCTTCGTCGAACAGTTCCAGACCTTATTCTGAGGGTTCTTCGGAAGAGTAGTTCCTCGCATGAATTCTCTCTTCTTTTAGACATTTGTTGACAAAAAGGTGGAGAAGAACATCGAGTGATAGGATAGCGGGTTTGCAGGGGTGTTTCATTTCACTTTTTATTTGGTTTTCCTCCGAACAATTTGGTTTCATCAAACTCTTTGCTTGTGGAACTTAAAGCACTGCCTTTGGTGATGATATACTTGGTCATCATGTTACGTTAATAACCCCCATGCAATGTTATTTGCTTTGAGCTATTTGTTTGCAGGTGCCACCGAAAGCTTACTTTCCTTGCAATAACTATCCGCAATATTTATCTATTGCACAGGGAAAATGAAAACGTTTCAAGGAGGATCGAAAATCCTACATCTCTAGGAGAGATATTTTACTCCTTGAGACTATCTGACAGGAGATTCATTATCTTCAATATCTAACCCTGTAGGAGAAGAAATTGCTTCATTATTAAAACTCTTGTGTTTCAAAAGAAAACTCTTCATATCTTTGTCACAAGTTGTTTTTCCTAGCACATATACTTTATTATAACCTTGTTGCGGGAAAACTTATCTGAAGTATATCCATTCCGAGCAAATATATCTATATTTCCTTGCTCTGATTTTCCTCGAGTATCTAACTTGTAGGAAACTTATATCTCATGTGGATTCAGACAATGCTTTGAGAAAGTCGCTACTGACTTATTCTTCGTCACAAATCATTTCAAAGTACTAACTTGATCTAACATATCTTTGTTGAAGATTGTGTAACAGGAAATACCTCAGGTAGTGTTGAGTGTATTGAAGGAGACCATGAATGAGATCATTTATCAATATCACTTGTACAAAGACTTAGCTCGTGACCTTCAATTTTTCATAAATGCATTCTATGCATACCTTCAGGGTAGCGTTCTTTATCTTCGTGATTATCTCTTGTCTCTTATTATCCTTCTTATTTCAATTTAATCTATCTATCCTTCGATGTGTTCTGTTTTGTCAACAGTCGTCCAAAAAGGGGGAGATTGTTGGTGCAATATGTGTCCTCCTGTGTTTTGGAGTTTCTTGAAAGAAATAGGCATGGACTGATCTGTTTGCTAGTGCACAACAAAGAGAAATAGTCCATGTGGAATAGAAGAGAATGTTGTTTTCTAGTGTCATGTTCGAGGAACTTCACCGAAGAATATCTGCGATGCAGAGAAGAATGAGATACATCTATTGAAGACATGTAGTCGAGAATAATGATGAGAAGGAGTTAACCTCTCGAAGATTTATTGCTGACGTAAAGCAATCTGTTCAAAGTTCCAGTTCGATGAAAATTGACTACAGCGAATGGAAGTCAAAGACAAAGTGAAGACATAGTATTCCTTTCGTTGTTCTTCTTTCATTTATGTGAGTCATAGGACCTCCATACTATTAAGACGGGTATAGTTTACCGAATCTTAGATCCGTTGTGATGCTTAGCCCAAAACTATGAAAGATGCGAGAGAAATTTCTGTATGCTTCAAATGATTACCTGGCAGCAGTAGATATTGTTGTTCGTGCTGCAGGAGATATCTTTTGGACTGAGGAGTTATGCTTGGCAAGTAATGTTACCATTCTGCTCAAAATCCGACTGTTGGACTCGTGTCGTTAGGCCATTGGCTGCTCCCGATGTCCAATTTGGTCTTTTCCCTTAAGGGAAGGTTGCGGCTATAAATAGCCACCCCGCTCCAACGTTGTCTGTTGGATTCTCCGCTTAAGATTTCTTAGAAGATTGATTGAGTATCTACTCTTCGTGTGCTTTGAGTTTATGATCCACTACGAGAAAAATCAAGAGCCCAAACTTAGACAGTGGTTGAGAATCACAGTAGTTCTGAGTTAGAGTTCTTGTACCTATTACTCTTGAGAGCTGCGCACTCTCTAGACGGATAGGTTTCAGCTCGAGTGTTGAAGAGTTGTTGCCTTCACCGAGCTAGATCTTCAGCAACCAAGAGTCGTTGTGGTTTGTGAAGGTCGTCCAAGTTTTGGAGATCGCCGACAAGTATCTACCACGAGTGAAATCAACTGAAGTCTGATCAGCTTTGAGTTGAAGGAGAATACGGTGAAGAGAGTTATCTGTTGTGTTAAATCACAACCCCTCCAACCAGACGTAGTCCTTTGGTAGAAGGGCGAACTGATCTACCAAATCTCTCTGTCACCATCGAGCACCACTGGTTCTATCTATTTTACTGCATTGTCTTCAGTGGTTTGCATTTGTGTTTTGTGTCAATAGATTACCTGATCAATTATTGTTGTTGCATATCATTCGCATTCACCGTATTATTGTTTTCCTTATGTCAATAGATTACCTGTTGAATTCTCATCATTATGTCTTCTTATCCTTTGTGCTGCAGTCCTAGTTACATATCACTCGTTGCATCCATCATGTGATTTCTTTCGTAGTGCCAACCCTGTTTTGTTTCATGTTACTATATCTGTTTGCATACTGCATCACCATCTTTGTTGTCAAACCTATGATATCCTTTGCTCGAACTATCATACTGCTTTCCTCGATAGATATGTACCTATCTAGTGTGCTTGATTGATATCTTGTCTACCGAACCTTTTTCCCGCTGCTGTGTTTGGGATCAGTTCAAAACATTTGAAAGAATTTTTGAATCTCCCTTTCACCCCCTATGGTGTAGCGACCACGATCCCAATGGACCAAAGTCTCTGTGTTTAAGTGTCATCCCTGGATCAGTAATGCTGACACACACACACAGTACTCAAGGAATTATAGCAGAGTTCAATCACACACTTGCTACATCGAGATCCTCATAAAGAGTATGATTACACAAATAATATGGCTGAAGGCCATCTAAACTAAATTACTGCGGAAGCTTCAAAGGTAAATGAGTCCATCAACTCCAACAGCATAGCTGAGTGCATGACAATGACCTATCGCACCTTATTCATCATCTAAGTAGTCTGCAACATGAGATGTTGCAGCCATGTTGGTCAGCACATTGAATATGCTGGCAGAGTTACACTGTAAAGCAAATCAATGCAATAACTACATCTACATGCAATATTTGGCCAGTGGAGGCTCTAAGTTTAAGATTTTCCACAAAGCTAGTTTTTCCCTACAACAAAGGAATAAATTTTATTTACTACACCCAAGTTGTACGAATATTTGAGAAGGTTCCTCCACCTCAAATCCCAATTAAACAAGTATCATCATTAAACCCAATTCATTTAATTTAAGAGTGATGAGATCAACAATAATATCCAATTCTAGATACTCAAGATGTCCATAATTGGGGACACGGCTAACCATGATTAGTTTATACACTCTGCAGAGGTTGCACACTTTTCCCCGCAAGACTCGACCGCATCCATGATCGGAACATCGAGACATAGTATTTCTGAAGCATTAACTCTCTACTCCGGGCAGACTGGTACACCTATTTTCCCCTACATCTGCTAGTCCACCTCTTCGAGAGCTCATATGATCCCTTTGAGCCTGGGTGGCGAACCGAGGAAAAATCACACGGGTACTCCAGCATTTCCCAATGGACAAACACTGGATTCTTCAGGTGCCCCAACCAATCCACCCAGATGTGTATTAAAGTTGCCACCTTAATGTTATCCAAGATTAATAACTCTCACAACTTCCATGTGTATCACGATCCAATCCCCATCTACGAGCACGACTAAGCAATAATTGATCACAACGTATATTCTCGGGGTGATGAAAGGTATTAGGTTCCTACCTCAAGTACTACAACCAAACCACATGTTACCAATCCTACTTGTGCAAATATTTGAGGGGTAAAACTAATGTATAGTAAAAAAATGGGTATAGAAGAGTATGATCAAAGTGTAACTTGCCTTGCTGACGATCTGCAAACTCTAGAGGTTCGTAGTAACAAGATTCGCACTCCAGATAATCTAGCATAGACAAACAATAGCATACATAAGCAATCAATCAAACGAAACAAAGAGAAATCGAGAAAAGATCCAAATAAAACTCGAAACAAGCAAATGACTAAACTAAACGGAAAACAAAACCTAACAGCATTATTTTCATGTGAATTAGATCTTAACAGTAGGTACATGTGATTAGCTACGATTTGAAAAAGAATCAACTCAAACGGAGTTACGAAACTCAAGATACAAACAAAACAAGATCGAATACTAATCCGAACTGAACTCAAATTTCAAATTGTCAACATCATGTTCAAGTTGGTTTACTAGAAAGAGGGGATCGTTAGAAGATTTAGGCGTTGGTTTCATCTAATTTGGATAAACAAGCTAAAAGTTATGCTAGTTTTAAGATTAGGGGCTAAATTGCGATAAAAGTATTCGTGAATAGGTCCCTGGGCGAAAATTAAACTAAAAAGAAAAATCTATAGAACGAACATTCGCTAACAGAACCTAACGAACGAATCCGTTCGTTAACAGAAACTAACAGGTGAACGTTCGTCAACTAACGAACTAAAATAAAAACCGATCTGATAAAAAAATGAAAACAAAACCGGCGAACTGAGGCGATCTTTACTGACTAACCGGACTTGACCGGCGGTGGCGGTTTTCGACTGCGGCAGGGTTCGGCTCTGGCGGCGTTCGGCGGGGCGAGGCGAGGCGACGGCGGCGGCGCGGTAGCGGGCGGCAGGCGGCGGCGCGGGTGGCACCAGCAGCGACACTCGGCGGCGGTGGATGCGGCTGGCGGCAGCGCGGCTTGAGGAGAGGAGGGGGTCGGGGTCACGGCTTTTAAAGATGGTCGGGCGAGGCGGCGGCCGCGGCCGACTTGGGGAGGGGTCGGGTGGCGTGGGGCGAGCTGGGACTCCCTCCGTAGTCTGGCGGCGGCACAACAACGAAGGCAGCGGCACGCTGGGCCTTGCCCCGGCTTCGGCTGGGCCGGCCGAGGAAACTTTTTTTAACCGATTCCACGAAGAAAAATCCTAATAAACAAAAATAAAAGTCCTAAAATTTGAGAAACAATTTTCACCGTCCCTACCTAATATTTGGGACAAAGTGAACATTTTTCTGAACTAAGTGCAATTTTTAAAAAAACATGTTTTTCTCTAATTCAAATAAAATCGCAAAATGAAATAAAATAAAGATAATTTGACTCCAAAATTTCTTTACCAATATTTCTCCTCTTTTTTTAAGAAGTCATTTTATCTTCTCTCATTTATTTTGTTTGAATTGAAATAATTGGAAAGGAAATGTTGAAAATCAAATTGATCCACTTTTCAAATTTGAATAAATTCAAAAATGAAATTTAAATGAAACCTCCAACTCTCTCCTTGGGTCCTTGAGTTTCTTAAGATTTCTTGGATCACAACCGAAAGCAATAAATTATGAAATGCATATGATGATCTATGTATAACATCCAAATTGAAAATTGGGATGTTACAAACCTAACCCCCCTTAAGATGAATCTCACCCTCGAGATTCGGGTTGGTTAGCAAAAAGGTGTGGGTGGTCCTTGCGGAGGTCTTCTTCTCGCTCCCAGCTGGCTTCCTCCTCGGTATGGTGGCTCAACTGAACTTTGCAAAACTTGATAACCTTGCTGCAAGTAACTCGGCTGGAAAACTCGAGAATGTTGACTGGCTTCTCTTCATAGGTTAGATCACTATCCAGCTGAATTGCTTCCAGGGGCACTGTATCTCTCAGAGGAATATCGGCCATATCTGCGTGGCACTTCTTCAGCTGAGAAATGTGAAACACATCATGAACTCCTGACAATCCTTCGGGCAATTCCAACTTGTAAGCAACTTCTCCCATGCATTCCAAAACTCTGTATGGTCCCACAAAATGTGGTGCTAGCTTTCTCTTGACTCCAAAACGTTTAACTCCTCGAAGTGGGGACACACGAATATATGCTCTGACTCCGACTTCATAGGCTACCTCCTTCCGTTTAGTATCCGCATAACTCTTCTGCTTGGACTGGGCTACCTTGAGTCTGTCTCGAATCAACTTAACCTTCTCCTCAGAATCTCTGATTAAGTCTGGTCCGAACAACAGTCGATCTCCAACTTCATCCCACGAGAGTGGTGTCCTGCACCTTCTTCCGTACAAGGCTTCGAAAGGGGCCATCTTCAAACTGGCTTGATAACTGTTGTCATAGGATAATTTTGCATAGGGCAAATTGTCATCCCAACTAGATCCATAATCTAGTGCACAAGCTCTCAACATGTCCTCCAGAATCCGTTTGACTCTCTCGGTCTGTCCATCTGTCTGCGGATGAAAAGCTGTAATGAACTCTAGCCTGGTACCCAAAGTTTCATGCAATTGATTCCAAAACTTTGAAGTAAACCGTGTTCCTCTATCTGATACGATGGCCCTGGGAACTCCATGCGGACATACGATCCTAGTCATGTATATCTTTTCCAACTTAGCACTTGTATAAGTTGTCTTCACAGGGATGAAATAGACTATGTTCATCAAGCGATCAACTACAACCCAGATAGAATCATAGCCTGAACGGGTCTAGGGTAATCCAGTGATAAAATCCATGCCAAGTTTATCCCACTTCCATTCGGGTATCGACAAAGGCTGTGATAACCCTATTGGCTTCTGATGCTCTGCCTTAACTCTCTGACATACATCGCATACTACTACATACTCTGCAATCCTTCTTCATTCCTGTCCACCAAAAACTTTCCTTCAAATCCAGATACATCTTGGTGTTGCCTGGGTGAATCGAGTAAGGTGAATCGTGAGCCTCCTGAAGAATCAACTTCCTGCTCTCAGGGTCATTAGGCACATAGATGCGATCCTCAAACCATAAAGTGTCGTGCTCATCTTCATGAAATCCTTTAGCCTTTCCTTTACTCATCCTTTCCTTTACTCATCCTTTCCTTTATCTCAACAATCTCCTTGTCCATCTTCTTGGCTTCTCTAATCTCACCCAACAAAGTGGACTGAATTTCCAATGTTGCAACATAACCTCTCGGAACTATCTCCAAGTGTAGTTCTCGAAGGTCATCGGCTAACTCCTTAGGTAATCCTCCGGTCATGAGCGTGTTAACATAACTCTTGCGGCTCAACGCATCTTCTACGACGTTGGCCTTTCCTGGGTGATAATGCAATCTCATTTCATAATCCTTTATGAGTTCCAACCATCTCCTTTGCCCGAGATTTAACTCCTTCTTCGTGAAGATGTACTTCAATCTCTTGTGATCCGTATATACATCACAGCGGTTACTGATGAGAAAGTGTCACCATGTCTTGAGCGCATGCACTACGACTGCTAACTCCAAATCATGCATAGCATAATTCAACTCATGAGGTTGAAGCTGTAGTGAGGCATATGAAACAACTCTTCCGTCCTGCATAAGCACACCTCCAAGTCCTCGACATGTAGCATCGCAATATACTTGGAAATACTTGCATATGTCTAGGAGAACCAGCACTAGGGCGATAACCAAGCGTTTCTTCAATTCCTGAAAACTAGCCTCACAATCCTTAGTACACTTAAACTTGGTGTCCTTCTTAAATAACTCCGTCATGGGCTTCGCAATCTTAGAAAAATTCTCAATAAATCTCCGGTAATAACCTGAGTCCAAGAAAACTCCTGATCTCGCCCACTAAGGTGGGTGCCAACCATTTAGTGACAGAAGCAACCTTGGTAGGGTCTACTGCTATTCCTTCTCCGGATATAACATGTCCGAGAAATCCAACTTCCTTCAACCAAAACTCACATTTGCTGAACTTGGCATACAACTGATGTTCTCTGAGCTTCTCAAGAACCAATCGCAAATGTTCCTTATGCTCTTCTTCATTCTTCGAGTAGACCAATATATCATCAATGAACACCATGATGAACTTATCCAAAAACTCCATGAACACCTTGTTCATCATACTCATGAAATAGGAAGGGGTGTTAGTCAAACCAAATGACATAACTGTATACTCATATAGCCCATACCTCGTGGTAAAAGTTGTCTTAGGTATATCCTGCTCTCGAATCTTCAACTGATGATAACCTAATCGAAGATCGATCTTGGAGAAAACCTTAGCTCCTTGCAGTTGGTCAAACAAATCATTAATCATCGGCAGAGGGTATTTGTTCTTGATTGTCACCTCATTCAGCGCACGATAATCAACAGCCATCCTCAAAGATCCATCCTTATTCTCCACTAGAAGCATTGGGGCTCCCCAAGGTGATGAACTTGGTCAAATATAACCTTTCTCCAGTAACTCCTTAATCTGCTTCTTAATTTCCTCCAGATCATTTGCGGGCATCCGATACGATCTCTTTGATATTGGTCCGGTGCCTAGCAATAGCTCAATCAAAAACTCAATTTCTCGATTTGGTGGCATGCCTGGTAACTCTTTCGTAAATACATTGGGAAAATCCTTCACCACTGGTACTTCCTCCTAAACAACTCCTGATAAGGAATTCACCTGAGTCCTCCTCGACGCATGCCTAGACACATACTTGATCCTCTTTCCTTCTGGGGTGGTGATAAGAATTGATTTGCTGGCGCAATCAATGTTTCCCACATACTTGGATAGCCAATCCATGCCTAATATCACATCCAATCCTTGTGACTCCAGGACAATCAGGTCGGTGGGGAAAACATGTCTACCTATGGTTATTGGCAACTGATAGAATCCCCTACTAGCCATATACTCTGCTCCTAGGAAACTCACTAACATAGGTGACTTAAGGGCTACTGTTGGCAATTTGTACTCATCCACAAATCCCCTTGATATGAATGAATTAGATGCACCAGCATCGAAAAGAACAAGTGATGTAAATGCATTAATCAAAAACTTACCGACAACTGCATCGGGCTGCTCCTCAATCTCCTCCACATTGATGTGGTTCACCTGAACTTTGGTGAAAGGCTTGGGGTTCTTTGCAGAACTTCCATTGCCATTTCCATTCTTTGCTTCAGGACATTCAGTGGCATAATAGCCGGTCTTCCCGCACTTGAAACAAGTAATGTGACTCAAATCCCTCTTGGCTAGTGTCGCGGGGTTGGAACGGTTCTGTTTGTTGCTTCCTCCATTCCCATTGCCATTCTTAGGGCCACTGGGGTTGTGTGAACTTCCTCCATTGTGCGTATGTCCTCCATGGTTATTGCCTCCATGGTTATGAGTATGTCCTCATGAGTAGGGGGAATAGCGGGGCTTCTGCTGAGCTCCAGAAGTGTACCTCCCTTGTCCAGACTTCCTCTTGCGGTTATCAATCTGTTGTTGCTTGCCTTCTATCATGAGGGCCCTATCTACCAACTCCTGGTAGTTGTTGAAAGTTGCCACCATCAACTGCATGCTTAGCTCATCATTAAGTCCCTCAAGAAACTTCTCCTGCTTTGCGGCATCTGTGGCCACATCATCTAGGGCATAACGGGCTAACTTGCTGAACTCCTCCACATACTGTCCCACTGTACGACTCCCTTTGCGCAAGTTGCGAACCTCATGCTTCTTCATACTCATAGCTCTAGCTGAAACATGGGTGGTGCGGAAAGCCTGCTGAAACTGATCCCATGTAACTGCATAAATGGGGTAAGTGGTGGTGAAGTTCTCCCACAAAGATGTTGCGGGTTCATCAAGCAGATGCGCAGCAAAGCGCACTCTCTCCGCATCTATGCATCCTGCAGTAGTCAACTCTCTTCCAATCTTGAGGAGCCAATCATCTGCAACAATCGGCTCGGTGCTGCTAGAGAACACCAGCAGATTCAACCTCAGAAAACGGGCTAGGTTATCAACAGGGGGTGGTGGTGGATTGTTGTTGTTGCCTTGGTTCTGATTTTGATTGTGCACTAGCATCTGCATCAAGGCATTCTACTGCTGGATCAACTGGGTGAGCTCAGGTGGGAACACAAATCCGGTGTCACGTCTAGGAGGCATCTGATGGGTTAGAGGGGGTGAGAAAATAGAATAGAATAAGGTCTAAGAGATATTTCACTACCCATAGGCACATGAGGCAAATACAATCAATTCACTTCATTCAATATCAAACAAGGTTCACTCAAACAATCTAACTACGGTTACAAATCGATCGATGCTAACTACTTGGAAGAATACTACTAGTAACATGGTGGTTGTCTAGAAATTTTGTGTCACATCCCTAGCTTCTGGTACTACCTGGTGCTGCATAATGCTTGCATCATGTTTAACTTTCATGGAAAATTTGAAATGGGGTATGATCAAACCCTAGCACTTTGAAATCCAGATAGGTCCAGCTTAAATAAATTGCATTCAAGAGCCCAAAATAATCTTCTTTGATGATTGCTATTTTTGGCAATGGTTTTGATCCATACCAAAAATAATGAACATTTTAAAGGAACAAGTTGGGCACTAAATTTAAGTCGTAAAATATTTGAATTGGGGCATTTAATTGCTATAAATATTATTAAATGCTCCAACAATTCTAGAATTAGCTAAGGGCCTATGAGATAATTCAGTTATTGCCCATAATTAACTTCAGGATTTATAGAAATGATTTGGTGTTTTTACCAAATCAAAAACAAATTGCAAAAATAGAAAACAGAACCAAAATATGAAAAAAAACAGAGAAGGAGAAAACCTACCTGGCCTTACCTGTAGTCGGCCCAGCTGCACTGGCCAGCCCACCAGGGGCAGAGCCATCTTCAACCTCTGCCTACTGGCAGAGGCGTGTCCGCGCGCGCCGTAGCTCGCCACCTCCTGCTTGCCGCTGTCCGCCTGGAGATGGCTACGAACGACAAGCGACCCCCTCGATCCCCTCTCACTCTCCCCGTGCCCCTCTCCCTCCTCTGTCTCTCTCCCACGCTCCTCCCCGGACGCGCCCGAGACCGCCGACGAGCACCACCGCGGCCACCAGCGTCCCCATGCCCAGACAGTTAGGACACAAGCTCCTCCCTGGATCCGTGAAGCTCTACTCCGACGCACGCGATGCCGAGTGCCCTGAAGCCATGCCATCTCTGTCGTCTTCATCCTCGGGTCCCGAGGATCGCCGCCGTGATTCTGACGCAGTCCGGCCTTCCCCGAGCCCTTCGATGCCACCAAACGACGCGTAGTGAGGTCCTGCTCCTTCCTCCTCCCTCCCCGCGTTGGATTGCTTCCCCTAGCTAGCGCAGCCGCTGCACCCGAAAGCTCCCCGCCGCCGGCCATGGCGCTGTCGTGGCCAGAGCCCAAAGCAGTGGCTTCCACGTGCATCATCGCCCTCCTTGCTTCAATAGGAGTCCATAGAGCCCCTGTGCAAGCTTTCCCGTGCACCACAGCGACTAAACCACCGAGACCGAACTCCGGCCGCCACCTAGCTCCTCATCACCGCCTACTCCGGCCGCCCCAGCCGCTGTCACTCGCCTAGTTGGATGCGGCGCACCTTTAGCTACCCGTAAACGCAAACCACGCGCAAAACCGAGCCACGTAGTGGTTTTCCGGCGAGCTTCCACCATGGCTTGACGTCGCCGCCGGCCAAACTCCTGTGTGCCGGCGTGGCCGCGTGATTAGTGCTAATCAGTGCCAGCTAACCACCTCACAACCACCGACAGTGGGCCCCGCAGCGAGTCAAAGCACGAGTCAACACGGGATTAGCCCCTCTGTCACTGACCGGTGGGCCCGACAGGTCAGTTTGACCTGGGCTGACCCGTTGACTCGCTGACATCACCCTGACATAGTGCTGATGCAGTAAGTGATTTTCTGGATTTAAAATAATCCAGGAAATTTCAGTAAATGGTTATAACTTCTAAAAATCATAGAAAATAATCTATAGCTCAGAATGAAATAAATTATATATGAAAAATTATCAAAAAACCAAAGAATCTGTTTATGGCATTTTCATGCATGTGTGAGAAACTTATGCTTGCTGATCAGGTAAAATCAATTAAATGTCATTCTAATATGAACATATGGAGTTTGAATTTGAACCCTTGGTTCAAATCAACTTCATTTAAATCACAGCTATTTGCATTAGCTCAAATCACAGCATGTTGCCATGTCATGATCATGCATCATATTGTTGCATTGCATTGATTGTGTTCTTTTTCTATTGTTGGTGGTTGTTCCCCCTCAGTAGACGTATGTTCTGACGATGAGTTCGATGACACCGATGAAGAGATATACCATCTTTAGAAGTGCCAGGCAAGCAAAACCCCCTTGTTCATTCTGATACAATCCCACTCTTTCGCTCCTGCTCTCTTTTACTGCATTAGTACAACAATGATTCAACTGTTACATGCTGCGATAGTTGAACCCCTTTCCTCTGCATGACCTGTCATTGCCATAGTAAATAGATGAAACCCACTAGCATGAGTAGGAGTTGTTTGAGCCCGGATGTGCCTACTCATTCATGCTTGTTTGTCATGCCTGCTATTGTTTAGAGTTGTGTTAGGTCTGACTCATCGGGATGAATTGGAATGTGGTGAACATGTCCTACTGTTGAGAGCTAAGTGTGTGAACACGATTTGGTAAAGGTAGCGATGAGAGGCCATGTAGGAGTACATGGTGGGTTGTCTAATTGAAACCGTCCTCAGGAACTGAGTTCTGTGTTTGTGATCCATGAACAGTTACTACCACACATTGGGTTCCGGTAACTCGACCCCTCTCGACTTATTAATCAACATGATCTCTGTCCAGGATTTGCAACTAGTTTCTGGTGTTTGTAGGTAGTGTTAGTAGTATACCAAGTGGCACCCGATACAGGTGGGCTTGGGACAGACTAGGCACCATGGCACGGTGTACCAAGCGTAGATCCACCCGTCGAGGTAGGCTTGGGAACCCTGCACACATCATTTGGGGCCGTGAGCGACACCCCGGCCGGATCTCCTTGCGGATGGAACCCGAATAGGCGATAAACCTAGACGAGAGACTTGTGTGGTTAGTCAGGTCGTGGCCGACACCCTCGCTTGGCTTCCGCTTGAAGGTTGCTGAGTACATGGCGTGTAAACGGCGATACATGGTGAGAGCGTGTGTGAAGAAGTACACCCCTGTAGGGTTAACATTATCTATTCGAATAGCCATGTCTGCGGTAAAGGACTTACGGGTTGCCTGTACAGTTCATAGACAAGTGAAAGTGGATACTCTAAAATACGCAAGATAAGCATGAGTGCTATGGATGGCGTTCTCGTAGGAAGACGGGATCGGATCCATAGTGGTGTATTGATATGGTGAATATGTGGACTCGTGTGCGCCACCTCAAAAGAGTTACTTGCAGTCGTAGTTCAGGATAGCCACTAAGTTAAAGCTGGCTTGCTGAAGTTAAACCACACCACCCCTGACGGTGTCCTGGACTAGGGGGTACTCACCACGTCATCTCCCGATTAGGTGGATTGGGCTGAGGATCCCCATGGTCGTATACTCATGGGCCAGTCCGGACAGTTGCCGCATACAAGGAAGATTCCACAAGACTTGGTGATCAAGACAAGGACTCCTCCCCCACCGGCGTATTCGGCTAGGACTCTTGTTATCCTAGGCCTCTGGTGCATTATATAAACTGAGGCCAGGCTAGTCGATAGAGATATACAACAACAATCATACCATAGGCTAGCTTCTAGGGTTTAGCCTCTTTGATCTCATGGTAGATCAACTCTTGTAATACCCACACCATCAATATTAATCAAGCAGGACGTAGGGTTTTACCTCCACCGAGAGGGCCCGAACCTAGGTAAACATTGTGTCCCTTGCCTCCTGTTACCATTGATCCTAAGATGCACTGCTTGAGACCCCTTACCCGAGATCGGCCGGTTTTGGCACCGACATTGGTGCTTTCATTGAGAGTTTCATTGTGTAATCGGCGAAAGGATCAATGGCTCGACTGCAGGTCAACTGCGACGTCGGCTTCTTCGTCACCAGCTCGACTGGTCACCTTGGCTTGACCGAGGACTGCGCCCTACCTCTGATCGTCATGTTCGGATGAAGGCCTTCATCAACACCAACTCTGATCTCTATCAAGATCATGGAGGAGTCATCCATGGAGCTCGGGGGCTCAACATCAACATTGCTCTCAGGTGACCGTACTGTTTTTCTGGACAGCGAACTTGTATCTGCCGCCACCGCCTTCTCGAGTGTCACTTAAATGATTACTTCGGTGGAATTATGCGGAATTAAGTCTACAACAACCCCGCAAAAATTTCGTCGAGTTCCGATGGAGGAATCTCCGGCAATCTCCGATATACCGGAGCCCTGTTGAATCTGGACGAGAATCCGGACGAGTTTAGGGCGTGGTATCCAGCGTCTAGCTCGGATGTCCGTTGGAGGATCCAACCGTTGATTTGCTGCGGAATTACCTTATCTACCACCTGCCAAAAGTTCAGCTCGATCCGACCGTCCAAACTCCGGGAAACTTCAGATTAGTGCATCACTTTTTGGATCTGTTTTCTGCGCGAGAACAAATCCGACCCGAATTCATCTTCTTTATGAATGGGATCTCGGAAATCCTTTTTGAAGGAAGTTTTCATATGGGTTGTTGTGTTTTATTCTCAAACACATCCCAGTAATATTAAAAGTATTCTTGCAATACGAACTTCACCGTCGCGCCGGTGTCAAACCAACCCGACAACATCACTCCACGGCGGTCGACCTGCGTTAGACACGTCGTCGCTTTGTTGAGCCGAGCTCAATTTCTTCGGATCATCATCTCAGCCAGTCGAACAATAGTTCGGCATCGCGAAGGATAAATCATCACCAACATCGCCGCCCCATGGATTACACGGAGAGGGCACACGGTCACTTCATCAAGCCGTCATCGACCACGTCACGACCTGCATCGGCAGGGCCGCACTGTTGCTTTCTCAAGTTGGTGTCCATCACGCCGACCTACTTCGACTCATCGGCTGACACCGAGGCTTCATCATGTTAGCTGGACCAGGGGCTTCATCATCTCTTCATCAACCTACTCAGGAGACTTCGGCGTCGCTTGCCGACCAGCTCCGTCACGTTAGCTGGACCGACGGCTTTGCCTCGGCGAGCCAACCTTTGCCAGCATCGCCATGCCGTTGCTTTATCGCCCATTAGGCGATAGGTGTGCGGATCGAGTCCCAATTTTGGGAATCACCTTTCTTCGGATTGCTACAACAAATAAGTCACGTGCTATTAATCCTAGTATTTTTTTTTGCTTGTTAGGGTTCATTTTTCCCAATGAATTATTACTATGGTTTGTCCGTCATATGTACGCAGGTCTATCAAATGGTGTCCGCATTAACGACGGTCGCATGGTGGTTCGGTCAGTTTCCGTACATAGTCCGGCGAACGCCGTATCCGGAACTCGAACCGACCTGTGAATTCAGGCCTTGCCATGCCTTTACCGCATTACGCCGCCGCCCTGCATCGACATTGACTTCGGCGTCAGGCCATATTTCTTTTATTACTCACTCTGCATAAATTATTTGTTATGCAACGAATTTTTTTTATTACTATTATGTCCGCTTTGCACTATTTTTTGTGCACAGGAAAATGATCCAGCCGGACTATATCCTTTGGCGTCACCTCGGCTGGACGGGGGGCTTCGTCAACACTTCATTACCCCATGCCGGGGACTTCGGCATCACCCTGCCGTCCTGCATTGACCGTGCTATGTCACCACTTCGGAGTGCCGAGCTCTTTGCTCCGCCACCTCGGTACCGGCTTGGGGATGGAACCTTGTCCCGCATCAAGCTCGGACCGCGTCATCAATACTGAACACATTAACCAGATAAGTTGCCTTCATGCTCAAACTTTTAAATTCTTTACTTGTGTTCGGCTTGACCAAGCATTATACTTTTTTGGAAAAAAGTTGCTTGTAAAAATTTCCTTGTCCAAACTTTGTTTGTGACGCGCAAATTCAAATACCCCGTTTACTTGGGGGCTTCCTTCATGAAGCTTTTTCCTCTTGCATATGGTTATACTTGTACGGCTTCGTTCCTTGTTCGTGTATTACGCCACAATATGCACCATATTGACTTAAGCGATTTGCAAGCTGGGTTGCCTGGCTCCTGTGCTTACCCCTACGTTCCCGATTGTTCGGCTAGGGAGTAAAGGGAGCACCTCTGCGATTGTCACGATCGGGTCACCGAGCCGGACCTCAGACTGGGTGAAGCCGAAAGCTAGCGCTCTTATTGTTTTCAATCATGGTCGGCACACAACGGAACTCATGAGTACAAAAAATCTATTGCACAAGTCTCATAATAACAATGAGCACCGAAGAAAGGTATCGGTGGGGGTACTATTTTCTTCGAAGATGCTTCTTACTCTTCGCAGTAATATAGCATAAGTTCCCTGAGCGCGCTTTGTCTGTTACAGCCTTATGGCCTGATTGCCTGGTTATTGGAAACACCGTCGATATTCTCGACAGATGGAGTACATAACACTTTTCGGTCCTTGACCGAAGAGGGAGAAGCCGACGGTCGGTTAAGACGCGTTTAAAGTTCGGTTGAACATAGATATGATATAAGTACTTCGGTACATGCAATCATTCTTTTACCCAAGTCACTTGGGGGCTCTTAAATTTATATGAGCCGTTTTATGATAAGTGTTTTTCTTCTTAGTCGTTGCAAAGTTTTATTATTATTTATCACTCCTTTTTTCGACACAAGTGTGCGGTCACTAGCCGGGGAGCCTAATTTCTCTCTCAAAGCCGCTAGAGTTTAGTTTGCTAAACTGGCCTAGTAAGAAGTACTCCGCCTTCGGGATAGGAGGTTGAAGCCGTAGGCTGACCCGCTTGAAGTTTTGAGATAGGATGTGTCATGTTAAAGCACGGCAGAAGCACCTTTTTTTTCTAAAGTCCAATTTTCGGATTGGCACCGAACACTTGATCTAGTTCGGACATTAACCTTTTTGAATAAGTTTTTTGGCTTTTCGAGCCCATGGCACTTTTAAACTATTTGTGTGTTTTCAGCACAAGTCTCGCAGTGCAACGCCGGACACCTTTAGAGATTCGGCAAAAACATTCTCGGATATTGCTATATATGCATCGGTTTCGAATTGTGTCTTCGGTCAATAGTTGGGTTGCCCGGCTCCTGCGCTTGCCTCCTATGTTCCGCTTTGTTCGGCTAGGTGTGCAAAGGGAGAACCACTGCGATTGTGCTTCCAGCTCACATGGTTAAGCACCTCAGTGGAGAAAGCCGAAAACTGACTGTCACAATAAGCGTAAACTGGTCGGCGATCCGATGACGGGTTAAACGGGCCATTCATAACAATGGCCGAAGTGTTTACGGCTTGACCTCGACTGTCGCCGAACACTACCGGGGGCTATTAACTGGCCTCCCAAACTAAATCCTCGATATTTTGCTCTTACATTGGAGCTGAGGTTTCATGATCATGCTTAGCATGACAACCCAAAGAAAGGAACCGATAGCGGGACTATTTTCTTTGGAAGACATTTCTTCTGTTAAACAGTAATATAACATGTCTCTCCGCGTACCTTTGTTTATAAAACCGTATGGCCAGATTGCCTTGTTTGTTGTAAATCTTTGCCCTCATAAAGGCTTTATAAAGTAGGACAAACACTCCTCGGCTATTGGCCGAGGAGGTGGAAGCCGATGGTCGGTCAACAAAGTTTTGTACAATGCGGATCCGAGCATTAATGACGTAAAGTACTTGGATACATAGAGTCATTACACATAATTTGTGATTTTACTATGGATATCGATCCTTAATTCGGCCTCCCGTGCCCGCATTAAGGCTCGGGGGCTACTGGGCTTCGGGCTTATTATTTACAAATATTAAAGGGGCACATCGATCCCCTGATCTGGTGTTGCCACCCGACCAGTGTCTCGGGGGCTACTGCATTGCCTGTTCTATGCAGAAAATTTTAAGTGCAATACAGTTTCCGAGGAGATTTTGATCCTCAGGTTGGTCGGCCGCACCCAACCTGAGTCTCGAGGACTGAGCACGCCGCTTTTTGTGTCCCGAAGTATTCTGCCGAGCTAGGACTTGATCCTCAGACCGATTTTGCAAATCAACCTGAGTCTCAGCAGCTACGGGGATCAGCGGTCTTATGTCATCCTTCATGTGCATCTCGGGTTTTAGACCGATACCCACCTTGAGGGCTACTGGCACCAATCAAAAATATTGACAAAAATCGGCCCACATTCGGGGTGGTGCACCACCTCGGAAGCAGTCCGGCATAAAGCTCGGGCGCTAGTGGCTGGCTCCATAGAGGGCATTTCCGGCATTAAGCTCGGCTAAACTCCTTCAAACCTCTTTGAACCAAGGTGATTTACGACACCTGGATAGAGTCCGGTGTTGGAGCTCGGATACATAGTCCGGCGTTGGAGCTCGGATACAATCCGGCGTTGGAGCTCGGATACATACTCCGGCGTTAGAGCTGGGAAGCGGTCTGGCATTGGTGCTCGGCTGCAAAAGATACCTTGAATGCAGTCCGGCGTTGGAGCTCGGATGCAAGAGGACGTTACCGCCCGGGAACAACTTCAAACCCGAGGCGTGGCATAAAAATAACAAGGCATTGATAAAGGCCGGAAACTTAAAGGGGCTCCTCGGATACCCGGCGTGTAAACTCGTCGAATGCATTTCGGCGATCCTCAAGATAGAAGATGAGAAGATTTGTTGAACCAGTTTTCAAGACCGACGACCGAAGATGAAGAACAGTTCAGAAGAATCAAGGAGGGTCCCCAACTTGAAGACCGGTTCAGGGGGCTACTGACGGTGTCCTGGACTAGGGGGTACTCACCACGTCGTCTCCCGATCAGGTGGATTGGGCCGAGGATCCCCATGGCCGTATACTCATGGGCCAGTCCGGACAATTGCCGCATACAAGGAAGATTCCACAAGACTTGGCGATCAAGACAAGGACTCCTCCCCCACCGGCGTATTCGGCTAGGAGTCTTGTTATCCTAGGCCTCTGGTGCATTATATAAACCGAGGCCAGGCTAGTTGATAGAGATATACAACAACAATCATACCATAGGCTAGCTTCTAGGGTTTAGCCTCTCTGATCTCGTGGTAGATCAACTCTTGTAATACCCACACCATCAATATTAATCAAGCAGGACGAGGGTTTTACCTCCACCAAGAGGGCCCGAACCTGGGTAAACATTGTGTCCCTTGCCTCCTGTTACCATTGATCCTAAGACGCACTGCTTGAGACCCCCTACCCGAGATCGGCCGGTTTTGACACCGACAATCCCCATTGTTGATAATGATGCATATGTAGTTAGTTCTGATGTAAGTCTTGTTGGGTACATTTGTACTCACGTTTGCTTAATTTATGTTTTTGCAGAGAGACTTCAGTCTCGCTAGTAGTTCCACATGGACTTCGACGTTTAGCTTTTTACCTCAGCTACGATCTTGTGTCGGCGAGATCTGGTAGATAGTTAGGCTTCTCAGCCTTTTACATTTGTAGATGTCTGTACTCAGACATGTTAAGCTTCCGCTTGTGCTTTGACTTGTGTGCTCTGAATGTTGGGTCATGAGACCCATGTTTGTAATATCTCGCTCCCCGGAGCCTATTGAATAAAATACTTGAGTTGTAGAGTCATGTTGTGATGCCATGTTGTATTTGCACATATCGAGCGTATTGTGTGTATGTTATTGAAATGCTTGGTATGTGTGGGATCTGACTATCTAATTGTTTATCCTTGGTAGCCTCTCTTACCGTGAAATGTCTCCTAGTGCTTCCACTGAGCCTTGGTAGCTTGCAACTGCTCCGGAACACTTAGGCTGGCCGGCATGTGTCCTTCTACGTTCCTGTGTCTGTCCCTTCAGGAAATGTCACGCGGTGTCTACCGGAGTCCTGTTAGCCTGCTACAGCCTGGTTTACCGAAGTCCTGCTAGCCCAGTTGCTACAGCCCGGATTCACTCGCTGATGACCGACACGTTCGTTGCTGGGTCATGTATGCCTGTCCCTGTAAGTTAGTGCCACTTTGGGTTCACGACTAGCCATGTCAGCCCGGGCTCCTTGTCATATGGATGCTAGCGACACTATCATATACGTGTGCCAATAGGCGCAAACGGTCTCGGGACTGGTAAGGCGACACCCGTGGGAATACCGTGCGTTAGGCCGCAGTTACATGCTAGATCGGTGTGCCATTGAGTCGGGATCCTGACATTTTGATTGGTGGAAGACTCCATGATATCTGCTCTAGATTTGTCTATGCAGTCATCATCACTATCATCATTTGCATCAATGTCTGTGTCGGTGTCGTCCAAGATGATGTAGTCCTTCGAACGGATCTCCACTTCAGGTTCTCGCTTATGGTTCTCCATGGGTAGTCCTAGATTCCTCTTCAAGTCTTCATGCTTCTCTAGTAGTACAACATTTTCTTCTTCATACCCATCACGTGTTGACTTGAGTTCCTCTTCTAGCTCGATATTCTTCTTGATCAGCTTCTTGGTCTTCTACATGATGGAGCACATTTGGTTCTCATATTGACGAATGTGGTCACCCATCTCCTGAATGTATGCTGCAATTGATCCATCCTTCCTGGTACGAATCATCTCCCATTCCTCGTCTTGGCGTCCACATATTTGATAGATGGTGTCTTCAAGCTCCTTGTGGTACACTTCACATATGCATTCGAAAGTGATGTGGGATGCCATGCTCTTTCCCAAACTCCAACTTGGTGCATCTAAGTAAAAATCAATGGGCTCCATTGTTGGCGCAAACGTCCTCCCAGGTACATGAACTTTGATCTTCCAGCGCTCCTCTTCTAGTAAAGTTGCAGATAAGGTCCTCGTGAAGCTTGGTAGTCCGATGTTCAGGTACTTAGTGACTTCCTTCAAGTGTCGTCCGAAAGGGGTGTCATCATCTGGCTGAGTGAATGTGTTCCTGGGGTCCGCCATCTATAGAGTAGAAATAGAGGAGAATTAGAAATGAGAAGAGAAGAGTAATCATGTGGCTTTTCCTAGTGGTCGCATCCTACAGTCAGCGTGTGCTCTAATACCATGTTATAGCGACCACGATCCCAATGGACCGAAGTCTCTGTGCTTAAGTGTCATCCCTGGATCGGTAATGCTAACAAACACAGTACTCCAGGAATTATAGCAGAGTTCAATCACACACTTATTACATCAAGGTCCTCATAAAGAGTATGATTACACAAATAATATGGCTGAAGGCCATCTAAACTAAATAACAGCGGAAGCTTCGAAGGTAAATGAATCCATCAACTCCAACGGCATAGCTGAGTGCATGACAATGACCTAGTGCACCTTATTCGTCGTCTGAGAAGTCTGCAACATGAGACGTTGCAGCCGTGCAGGTCAGCACATTGAATATGCTGGCAGAGTTACATTGTAAAGCAAATCAATGCAAGAACTACATCTACATGAAATATTTGGCTGGTGGAGGATCTAAGTTTAAGATTTTGAATAAAGCTAGTTTTTCCCTACAACAAAGGAATAAATTTTATTTACTACTCCCAAGTTGTAACAATATTTGAGAAGGTTCCTCCAACTCAAATCCCAATTAAACAAGTATCATCATTAAACCAATTCATTTAAATTAAGAGTGATGAGATCAACAATAATATCCAATTCCAGATACTCAAGATGTCCATAACAGGGTACATGGCTAACCATGATTAGTTTATACACTCTGCAGAGGTTGCGCACTTTTCCCCACAAGACTCGACTACATCCATGATCGAAAGATTGAGACATAGAATTTCTGAAGCATTAACTCTCTACTCCAGGAAGACCGGTACACCTACTTTCCCCTACATCTGCTAGTCCACCTCTTCGAGAGCTCATACAACTTACTCAACTATGCCAGAGCCCATAATGGCTTGTGGCTGCACACGGAAGTTTCTAGGCATGAAATATCATATGATCCCTTTGAGCATGGGTGGCGAACCGAGGAAAAATCACACGGGTACTCCGGTATTTCCCTATGGACAAACACTGGATTCTTTAGGTGCCCCAACCAATCCACCCAGATGTGTATTAAAGTTGCCACCTTAATGTTATCCAAGATTAATAACTCTCACAACTTCCATGTGTATCACGATCCAATCCCCATCTACAAGCACGACTAAGCAATAATTGATCACAACGTATATTCTCGGGGTGATGAAAGGTATTAGGTTCCTACCTCAAGTACTACAACCAAACCACATGTTGCCAATCCTGCTTGTGCAAATATTTGAGGGGTAAAACTAATGTATAGTAAAAAAATGGGTACAGAAGAGTATGATCAAAGTGTAACTTGCCTTGCTGACGATCTGCAAACTCTAGAGGTTCGTAGTAACAAGATTCGCACTCCAGATAATCTAGCATAGACAAACAATAGCATACATAAGCAATCAATCAAACGAAACAAAGAGAAATCGAGAAAAGATCCAAATAAAACTTGAAACAAGCAAATGACTAAACTAAACGGAAAACAAAACCTAACAGCATTATTTTCATGTGAATTAGATCTTAACAGTAGGTACATGTGATTAGCTACGATTTGAAAAAGAATCAACTCAAATGGAGTTATGAAACTCAAGATACAAACAAAACAAGATCGAATACTAATCCGAACTAAACTCAAATTTCAAATTGTCAACATCATGTTCAAGTTGGTTTACTAGAAAGAGGAGATCAACAATAATATCCAATTCTAGATACTCAAGATGTCCATAACTGGGGACACGGCTAACCATGATTAGTTTATACACTCTGCAGAGGTTGCACACTTTTCCCCGCAAGACTCGACCGCATCCATGATCGGAACATCGAGACATAGTATTTCTGAAGCATTAACTCTCTACTCCGGGCAGACTGGTACACCTATTTTCCCCTACATCTGCTAGTCCACCTCTTCGAGAGCTCATATGATCCCTTTGAGCCTGGGTGGTGAACCGAGGAAAAATCACACGGGTAGTCCAGCATTTCCCAATGGACAAACACTGGATTCTTCAGGTGCCCCAACCAATCCACCCATATGTGTATTAAAGTTGCCACCTTAATGTTATCCAAGATTAATAACTCTCACAACTTCCATGTGTATCACGATCCAATCCCCGTCTACAAGCATGACTAAGCAATAATTGAGCGCAATCTATATTCCCGGGGTGATCAAAGGTATTAGGTTCCTACCTCAAGTACTAGAACCAAACAACATGTTCCCAATCCTACTCATGCAAATATTTGAGGGGTAAAACTAATGCATAGTAAAAACTGGGCTTAGAAGAGTATGATCACAGTGTAACTAGATTCGTAGTAACAAGCTTCACACTACGGATAATCTAGCGTAGACAAACAATAGCATACATGAGCAATCAATCAAATGAAACAAAGAGAAATCGAGAAAAGATCCAAATAAAACTCAAAACAAGCAAACAACTGAAATAAAAAGAAAGCAAAACCTAACAGCATTATTGTCATGAGGATTATATCTTAACAGTAGGTACACGTGATTAGCTACGATTTGCAAAAAGAATCAACTCAAACGGAGTTACGAAACTCAAGATACAAACGAAACAAGATCGAATACTAATCTGAACTAAACTCAAATTTTAATTTGTCAAAATCATGTTCAAGTTGGTTTACTGGAAAGAGGGGATCGTTACGAAGATTTAGGCGTTTGTTTCATCTAATTTGGATAAACGAGCTAAAAGTTACGCTAGTTTTAAGATCAAGGGCTAAATTGCGATAAAAGTATTCGTGGATAGGTCCCTGGGCGAAAATTAAACTAAAAAGAAAAATCTACAGAACAAACGTTCGCTAACAGAACCTAATGTATGAATCTGTTCATTAACAAAAACTAATGGGTGAACGTTCGTCAACTAACGAACTAAAATAAAAACCGATCTGATAAAAAAACCGAAAACAAAATCGGCGAAATAAGGCGATATTTACCGGCTAACCGGACTTGACCGGCGGCGGCAGTTTTCGACGGCAGTGGGATCTGGCGGGGTTCGGCTCTGGCCTCGTTCGGCGGGGCGAGGCGAGGCGATGATGGCAGCGCGGACGGGGGGTGGCAGCGCGGCAGTGGGCGGCGGTGTGGCTGCGGCAGGCGGCGGCGGGGTGGCAGCGGCGCGGCACTCGGCGGCGGTGGATGCGGCTGGCGGTGGCACTGCTTGAGGAGAGAGGGGGTCGGGGTCCCGGCTTTTAAAGAGGGTGGGGCGAGGCGGCAGCGGCGGCCGACTTGGGGAGGGGGTCGGGCGGCGCGGGACGAGCTCGGACTCCCTCCGGAGTCCGGCGAAGGCGCGCTGGGCCTTGGCCCCGCTTCGGCTGGGCCGGCCCAGGAAACGTTTTTTAAACGATTCCGCGAAGAAAACTCCTAATAAATAAAAATAGAAGTCCTAAAATTTCAGAAACAATTTTCACCGTCCCTACCTAATATTTGGGACAAAGTGAACACTTTTCTGGACTAACTGCAATTTTTAAAAATGCATGTTTTTCTCTAATTCAAACAAAATCGCAAAATAAAATCAAATAAAAACAATTTGACTTCAAAATTTCTTTTCCAATATTTCTCCTCTGTTTTGAAGAAGTCATTTTATCTTCTCTCATTTATTTTATTTGAATTGAAATAATTGGAAAGGAAATATTGAAAATCAAATTGATCCACTTTTCAAATTTTAATAAATTCAAAAATGTAATTTAATGAAACCTCCAACTCTCTCCTTGGGTCCTTGAGTTGCTTAAGATTTCTTGGATCACAACCAAAAGCAATAAAATATGAAATTCATATGATGATCTATGTATAACATCCAATCTGAAAATTGGGATGTTACATATGGTCGATATACTCTTGGTCCCAACACTTTCACCTCCTTGGGAAGGGCCTTTTGTCATCAGCAAGAACCTCAACAATGGGTCATATTATCTGATTGACATACGTGAACATGATAAGTCGCGTACATCCGAGGAGGAGACCAACATGTCTTGGAATATTGCTCATCTCCGTCCTTATTACACTCAGAGCCACTTGCTCCAGTTTTTGTACATACCCTTGTGTATATATCTTTTATGATCCATATTAATAAAGCCGGCATCCCCGAAACTCGGGCCCTCTGTCATTTCATCCCATAAATTGTGCACGAGTCTTTAATTTTTGATCATAGGTCACCTGGGGGCTTCCAACTCATCGAGTTTAGCTATTAACATCCCTCTTGACCTAACATATGCCATTATACATCTTGGTTAAACCTGCCTGTTTTCTTGATGCTCATCCGCCAAGATGACCCGGTGTACTCTTGACAGTCAATCTATTATGATCCTGAACTTGTCAAAGTTAAAATTCTGGCTTATGTCATGTGAGAGCCGGCTTACAGAGAGCTAGGGTAAACCAAGGGCTATCAAGCCAGCTTCATTGAAGCAAGACTCGAGCCCCGAAAGCCAGTCTTTTTGTCGTACCTTGAAAGACGGCTTAACATTTATCTCTATCTATGTTTCAATCTTTTTAACATGACTTTTTGCTCCTTGATCAATCATTATATTGACTATAAGTTGCTGGGTCAACAAAACACCGGATTATGTTGATCAAGATTGAGCTCTCAGCGGTCATGATTCGCCCGATTAAAATAGAAAGCCGGGTTATTCTCTCTTATTACTACTACACGGCCAAGAGTTCAGGTACTGACTAGATATCCTGGATTATCAAATTTTGCTCATCAAAGCGAGTAGAAACATAATAAAAGCACAAGGAAATCGACGGGGTTAACAAAACACCACACCAGCTCAATTGTGTTTTTCAAAAGTGTTAAGCGCACGACATTGCAGATGAAGCACAATATGGAACTACCCTATTACATAGCCGCAACTAGGCTCAATATGTCAAACAAAGTTTTTTAGGAGCACACTACTCCTGTAAGCTGGCCCCTATACCCTCTGGGTATTGTCACGCTCCGGGTTGACATCTTGGCAATCTCCAGTTTGATGCTTCCGAGTTATCCAGCGCCGGCTCTTCTTCTTATCCGATCTGAAGGTTGTTCAGATTCGAGTCGATAGTTGTTAAAGCTTGGAAGATGGCATCGTCTTGTATGATAATTGAAGGGTCAACATCAGGAGCAAATATATGCTTATGTCGTGTAGGAGTTAAGTCAAAAGGCTTAAAGGTTGGCGGGGTAACCCATGTATTCTCCTCGTCATAAGCCAACTGATATTTTCTCAAATCAAGATCTTCAACTAGTGAGAGAAGTGCATATTTCAACCCCCAACTCTTGCCCTAGTCTAATATACACCCCTCAACTTCAAAACCATCTAATCTACAACCTCCAATTCTCCAAACCATCTAATATTCAACCCTGAGACCGGTTTTGACCCTGTTGACCGGTTTTGAACCCGTTGACCGCCCAACCAGCATGCCACATCAGCGATACTATTCATAAATTCATTTTCTGAAACTTTTCCCCAAAAAACTGAGAAATTCAATTTCCAGGGGGAAAATTCTGCGTGAACAGTAAATTCGAAAAAATAAAATAAAAAGTACCATTTTTGCCTCGTGAGCAGTAACTCGGAAAAAGTTCGAAAAAATATAAAAAGTATCAGCACAAATTTTTGAAAATTCCCAGTTTTCACACCTGTGAACAGTGCTCGTGGAACGAAAAATTCCGACTGTACTGTTCACGTGGAGAAAATCTAAATCCCGAAATTACTATTCACGCGGCAAAAACGGAATTTTTTAAACTTTTTTCAAAATGATTTTTTTGCACCGTGTATGCAGTGAATTCGAGAACATTTCGTTTTTTTGCCACGTGAACAGTACTATTCGTGTGAGAATTTTCTAGAAAATGAAATTTTCTGATTTTTTGGCAGAAATGAATTTATGAACAGTGTTATGAAAGTGTTGCTGATGTGGCACGCTGACTGGGTGGTCAATGGGTTCAAAACCGGTCAACAGGGTCAAAACCGGTCTCAGCGTTGAATCTTAGACGGTTTTGAGAGTTGGGGGTTGTAGATTAAACGGTTTTGAAGTTGAGGGGTGTATATTAGATTAGGGCAAGAGTTGAGGGTTGAAATATGCACTTCTCTCTCAACTAGTTGACTCGCCAAGACGTGAGTCTCCTTCACACAACAGGCATAGTCTGTTGCAGAAAATTGACTGCCATCAACGTTAAATTCTGGAGACCCGCCAAACATCTCTGATGGATCCATCTCTGGCAAGTAAGCTTTGGCATGACTCAGAGATATCATTGCGCCAGCTCGAGTGGCTGATCTTTTCCGCTCCTCAATCTACTTGGGGATGGTTGGGAGTTGTTTCAGCACATCTCTTATGAATTGAGGTGGCTCTTTCCCACCCTTCACAACCATTATGGTAAATAAGCTCCCTACATACAGCTGCTCAAAGAAGGCGTATACGGCCTTTAGCTTCACCAGAGGCACCTGGACGGCATTTCCACTTCTTATGCCTGCAAACTTTATATAGTTAAAAGTTATAACAATTCAACTTTAAAACAGAAGTCGCCAGGCGATTTATCAATAAATATTCAAAGAGCTGCCTACCAAAGATAGTTGTTGTCATGTGGGTAATATGGCGTTTTAACATGTTTAGCTCCTCACTGACCGCTTAAGCCGGCCCTCTACTTCCTCATCACTCTTCAAAAATGGTGATTTTTCTTCCTCATGAGAGGTCTTTAAAGAGCTCAAATTTTCAGAGGCATCTAGCAAAGATTTCTACAAAGAAGCAGCTGATGACTCGGCCTTTTCATGCAGAACTTTTTAAGTTTTCAGCCGCTCCTGTAAGCCGGCAGCCTTTGCTTCCGCATCATTGAGCATATCCTGTTATAAACAGTACAATCTGTACAAGTATTTTTGGAGTCCCAAGCCGGCAAAAGTTGCGCGACTCGGCACTTGAGGGCTACAAGAGGCAGAAATTGTTCTATACTTTAAGGCCCAAGCAGTTATAAGCAATCTACATGGCACTTGGGGGCTAATGCAAGTCGTTTTTTTCTGAAAGACACAAAGGTAAAGACCCGACTTATTTCATTGAAATGAGTCGGCCCTTGGGGGCTACATGGTGTTTTTTCTTCAGTTTGTTACATTTAACATTACGAAGACCCGGCTCTCTCACAGAGATGAGTCGGCCCTTGGGGGCTACAGTGCACTTGTCAAAATTTATGTGCAAAGTCGCACACATACTCATACTTCCTATGTCTAAGACTTGGGGGCTACATAAGTATATACGGTATTGAATGAAGAGGAAGTTTTTCATACCTCATATTTTCTCTTCATCATATTAACCATGCTCGCTTCCATATCCTGGCTTGTGGATAGCTGAGTTAAATGGCCTTGATGAAGCTCATCCGCGTTGAGGTCTTCCGTATTGGGCATTTCCAGTTTTCTTTTCCCCTTATCAGATGCGGCTTGCTCGCCCCTTGTTGCAATTTTGGCTAACACATTTGATGCCTCTGGAATTTTAAAGGATTCTCTAGTAATGTTGACCTTGTCATCAGCCACTGGTGACGATGGGACATCTTTAGCCGCCTTCTCAAGGACGAAGGTACGATACGGACTAGGCGGGTTAGCATTATGCATCACATCATCAATTTTGCCGTGTACATCCACTTGGATGGGCCCCACTATCATTGTCTCTTCAGCACCAGCCTGCTCATTCTGTTGGGGCGGCTCAACCCTTTGATCATGGCAACCTTTCGGCGTATCAATTTGGCCTTCAGGGGTTACCAAGAGCGGGTCTTCTAATTTGGGGATTTATGGAGTCAAAGATTACTCACCAATTTTCCTCTTCTTGTGCTTGGCCCTACAGTCACATGAATATGTTTAAATAAAACAAAGTAATGAATGAAAAGGTATGAACCATTGAAACACTTACCCTTGAAGCAGTTGAGTCACCAGATGATGGTGGCGGCTCCTGATAATTTGAGTTAGAGGGGTTAAGAGGTTGCCTAATAAGGCCGGCTCGTGGAAGAGATGAGGTTGGACTATGAGGCACCTCGGTGCGTCGCTTACGGGCGATTGGTGCATCAGATAAGCCAGCAGCCAGTTCTCCAGAGCTAATCCGAGTCTGACATTTTGATGTGCCAGCATGTTGTGATTTCTTCAAAAGAAATTGTGGATCTAAGTGAGTATCTGGATGTGAAAAAGATACTTTCCTCACGGTCCGTCTTGTTTTCTTTGGAGATGATTGTTCCGAGATGGATGAAATTGAAATTACCTTGATGTCGTCGGCTCGACTTGTTTCGGTGTTATCCTTGGAAGAATGAGCATCAGCTAACTATATACAAATGAGGCCAAGCGAGTCAAGTTCTACCTCCGGTTCATTCTCCATGGCCAGCTCATCTGCGTCGACCGGCTCATTCACTCGAGGAGCTGGAGCTGGAGCAGACTTGCGACCTTTTTTCCTTTTCCAGAACGGGGAGTCAGCCGACATGTTTTGCATATTAGAAGTGAGCCCGGTCAAGCAAAGATTAATAAGCAGGACAAATGAATACAATCATACTTACTCGAGGTGTTGGGTTTTTAATACAGAAGGGAGCAAGCCCTGTCTTGCTGTGTGCATCTTGGGGTTCTCCTAGCAGTCTCTTCATGGCTTTATTTATGTCACCAACTGACAAGTCAACTGGACTGATATATTGTACATCAGCTAACTCACTAGTATAGTTACACATTAAGTCGCCTCTCGGACTTCATGGCAGAATTCTCCAACTGAGCCAACACCGATCAAATCGATCCCAGTGAGGCTGTTTGCTAACAAGGCCCTCAATTTAGAGTATATATGGGTGACGTCTTGTCGCTCTTCCTTAGAAGGCCAACCAGGAAAGGCTTCAGTGGCATTAAGTCGATCAAGTATGTAACCCGGCAATGTATTTTCACCGGTAGGAGCAGTATTCTTGCAATATAACCAGGTCTTATTCCATCCTTTTGGATGACTCGGTAGTTTAGCTTCTGGAAAAGAACAATTTTTTCACCTCTCAACAGAGACCCCACCAAGCTCTATGCTGGGATCGTGTGCAAACTCAGTCTGATGGTTGATATAGAAAAATTCCCTGAAGGTAGGGATAGGCGCCTCTGTCTGAAGATAAACTTCAAAGAAGACTTGGAGTTGGCATAGATTGGTCATAGAGTTGGGACCAATATCTTCGGGGTGGAGTTTGAAAATATTAAGGAAATCCCAGAAGAATTTTAACTCGGGTGGTGATAAGCCCCTATGAAGATGGTCTGTGAATACCACGACTTCTCCTTCATGAGGTTGAGGGGTGCTTTCTTCATCAGGCGCCCGCCAGCCAACTACTAGTTGAGCCCGAAGGAGACCTTGCCCCACAAGGTCGTCAAGTACCAGGGTTGACACTTGAGATCAGAGCCAGTTACAGGCCTTGTCAAGCTTGGCCATAATGAGTCGCCTGAGGGTTTAAAACTGCAAGTAAAATATGGATGGCGGGTCATATTTACAGGAGACCAGCCGCCAGTTTGACTACATGATGAGCTAGCAAATAATGAGATTATTGCAATTTAGGACGAGTCAACACATTTGTTCAATTACTGACAAGTCACCAGTTTACTCAAAGTATTGAGTTGGCCAAATAAGGAGCAGTTATGATTATCAAATTATGCAGGTTACAATATGCATTGATGAGTCGGCAACGAATACGGCGACTCATCCTCTGTGGAGACTGGCTTTTCTACTAAGTGTTCCACAAACAAGTTTCTGTGGAAACGATTGCGATTATGGATGTAAAAAATAGCTTGAAAAGGAAAATATTTATTAAACCTAAGGTGGACAGTGGAAGCATTGGCTAGTCTACTCACATGATCTAACAAAGATATAAAGTTTGTAGATGCAAAAATGGTGTCACAACTATCACCGGAGTATTTCTACAAGAAGTTCATTTGAATCCAGATCTAAACAGTAGACAATGGTGGAATACACTGACAGTCACTGATGAACTAGGTAAAAAGATTGGGGATTTCTATAGATCTAAAAGAGGAAAATCAAGCGTACCTGGACGCGGCAGAGACCTCCAGGACGTTCTCGAGCAGTTTCGATGGCGGCACACGCGATGTGGAAGGTGCAGTTGATGGTGCCAGAGAACCCGCAGTCCCGCAGTGGCGGAGCTCTAGATGTGGATGGGTGAGGTGCGAGGAAGAACAAGATGCAAGGGGGTGAAGTTGTAAAAGTGAAAACCGGACCCCTTCAGGTATTTTTATAAGGAGAGGAGAAGAGGAAAAGGCAGGCGTGAAAATAGAGGAGGTACAATAACTTTTTGAGTAAGGGGCGCGTTGATTTTCGGGCCTGACAGATATACACGAAAGATTCGATGTGATGTCACACTTGAGCTCCTGGAATTCTGGAAGATGACGTCGTGATTAAAAGAGATAGGAAAAAGTCAAAGTATGGAAGTATCATAAGCCGGAACCTATGACCCGACCACGATGCAGGTTCAAAGGGAAGATGACCCGGTATTCTTATCAATCTGAAGATTAACATGGATGAATCCAAGTCAATCTGGAGGATATATAATGTTGGGGATATAACCCCATGGTATGACCTACCCATTTAGGGCCGGGTTATACAGTGTTGTCCTGAAGAGAGACTAGACATGGGCTATGACGATCAAGACCTCAAGGCCCATATGGTGACTCATTCAGTGGGCCGGCTTGTGGCCCTACGCCCGAGGAGGTGGCTCATAAAGGGGAGGATGTAGTTATCTTGGGAAATAAGACAAGTAGGAAACTCATTAAGATACGGATTGTAGTATGATCCAGACTCTATTGTAAGCTCAGGGACTCGACCTGTATATAAAGGGGAGCCCCTGAGGCAGAAAGACTAAGTTACAATCTCTCAAGTACTAGGTTAGTCAAGTCGCACCCTTGTACCGTAATCGAGATCATCATCATCAATATCAAATAAGCAGGAAGTGGGCTATTACCTCCATCGTGAGGGGCCAAACCTGGGTAAAGCCTTGTCTTTCGATTCCGATCAACCCTGTTCAAGCTACTACCGTATGGCGATGGCCTAACGACTAAGTCCTTTCACGAGGACATCTGCTTTAACAAAACCATGATAACTCTGGTGCGAAACGTACCCTGGTTGACCTACGAAGTTTAATAGTAACTTGATCCGAAGTTTCATGATCATCATCATTAGCTCCCTCTTCGGCTGGTGTAGGCATCACGGGAATTGCTTTCTGTGATGTGATACCTTCCAATTCAAGAGAAGGTACAATTACCTCATCAAGTTCTACTTTCCTCCCACTCACTTCTTTCGATAGAAACTCTTTCTCTAGAAATGACTCATTCTTGGCAACAAAGATCTTGCCCTCGGATCTATGGTAGAAGGTATACCCAATGGTCTCTTTAGGGTATCCTATGAAGACGCACTTCTCTGCTTTGGGTTCAAGCTTGTCAGGCTGAAGCCTCTTGACAAACCACAACTCATATGGTGTCGTCTCAATGGATTTAGACAGTGCCCTATTTAAAGCGAATGCAGTTGCCGAACGATAGTGGCAAATCGGTAAGAGACATCATAGAATGCACCATATCCAATAGGGTACGATTAGGATGTTCGGATACACCATTACGATGTGGTGTTCCAGGTGGCATGAGTTGTGAAATAATTCCACATTGTCTTAAATGCATACCAAAATCGCAACTCAAATATTCACCTCCATGATCAGGTGTAGAAACTTTATTTTCTTGTTATGATGGTTCTCCACTTCACTCTGAAATTCCTTGAACTTCTCAAATGTTTCAGACTTGTGTTTCATTAAGTAAATATACCCATATCTACTCAAATCATCTGTGAAGGTAAGAAATAATGATATCCACTACGTGCTTCAACACTCATCGGACCGCATACATTGGTATGTATTATTTCCAATAAGTCAATAGCTCGCTCCATTGTTCACATGTCTCAAATGAGTCATAATCAAGAGATTCCAAAAGTCCATCAGCATGAAGTTTCTTCATGCACTTTACACCAATATAACCTAAGAGGTAATGCCACAAATACATGGTACTATCATTATTAACTTTGCATCTTTTGGCATCAATATTATGAATATGTGTATCACTATGATCGAGATTCAACAAGAATAAACCATTCAAAGGGGTGCATGACCATAAAAGATATTACTTGTATAAATAGAACAACCATTATTCTTTGACTTAAATGAATAACCATCTTGCAATAAACAAGATCCAAATATAATGTTCATGCTCAACGCAGTCACCAAATAACAATTATTTAGGTTTAAAACTAATTTGATGGTAGATGTAGAGGTAGCGTGTCGACGGTGATCACATCAACCTTGGAACCATTTCCGACGTGCATCGTCACCTCATCCTTAGCTAGTCTTCATGTATTCCATAGCTCCAGTTTCGTTACAAATATTACCAACCGAAGCAGTATCAAATACCCAGGCGCTACTACAAGCACTAGTAAGGTACACATCAATAACATGTATATCAAATATACCTTTGTTGACACTGCCAGCCTTCTTATCTGCCAATTACTTGGGGCAGTTCCGCTTCCAGTGACCATTCCCCTTGTAGTAGAAGCACTCGGTCTCAGGTTTGGGTCCAGCCTTGAGTTTCTTCACGGGAGAGGCAACTGTCTTGCCATTCTTTTTGAAGTTCCATTTCTTTCCCTTGCCTTTCTTCAAACTAGTGGTCTTTCTAACCATCAACACTTGATGCTCCTTCTTGATTTCTACCTCCACGACCTTAAGCATCGTGAAGAGCTCAGGAATCGTTTTCTCCACCCCTTGCATATTATAGCGCATCACAAAGCCCTTATAGCTTGGTGGCAGTGACTGGAGAACTCTATCAATCACTATGTCATCTGGAAGATTAACTCCCAACTGAGTCAAGCGGTTGTGAAACCTAGACATTCTGAGTATATGCTCACTAACAGAATTGTTCTCCTCCATCTTGTAGCTAAAGAACTTGTTGGAGGTATCATACCTCTCAACTTGGGCATGAGCTTGAAATACCAATTTCAGCTCCTAGAACATCTCATATGCTCCATGGTGCTCAAAACGTCTTTGGAGCCCCGGTTCTAAGTTGTAAAGCATGGCGCACTGAACTATCAAATAGTCATCAGAACATGCCTACCAAATGTTCACAACATCCATAGATGAAGCTGGAGGGGATGCGACACCTAGCAGTGCATCAAGTACATAAGCCGTCTGTGCAGCAATGAGGATAATCCTCAAGTTATGGACCCAGTCTGCATAGTTGCTTCCATCATCTTTCAGCTTAGCTTTCTCTAGGAATGCATTAAAATTTAGGGGAACTACATCGCGGGCCATTGATCTACAACACAAATTTTGAAAAGACAATTAAGACTAAGTTCATGATAATTAGTTCAGTAAATTAAATTACTAATGAACTCCCAGCTAAATCAACATCCCTCAAGTTGTCTAAGTGATACATGATCCAAATCAACAAACCCATGTCTGATCATCACGTGAGATGGGGTAGTCATATGTGGTGAACATCTCCATGTTGATCATATCTACTATATGACTCATGTTCGACCTTTCGGTCTCCTGTGTTCCGAGGCCATGTCTATACATGCTAGGCTCGTCGAGTTTAACCCAAGTTTTCTGCATGTGTAAAGCTGGCTTACACCCGTTATATGTGAATGTAGAGTCTATCACACCCTATCATCACGAGGTGCTTCAAAATGAAAAACTTTTGCAACGGTGCATACTTAGGGAGAACACAATTTCTTGAAATTAAGTGAAGGGATCATCTTATAATGCTACCGTCGTCCTAAGCAAAATAAGATGCATAAAAAGATAAACATCACATGCAATCAATATGTGACATGGTATGGCCATTATCATCTCGTGCCTTTGATCTCCATCTCCAAAGCACCGGCATGATCTCCATCGTCACCAGCATGACACCATGATCTCCATCATCATGGCATCATGTGGTCGTCTCACCAACTATTGCTTCTACAACTATTGCTAACGCATAGCGATAAAGTAAAACAATTACATGGCGATTAATAAATTATAGACAACCCTATGGCTCCTGCCGATTGCTGAACTCATCAACATGCAAGTCGTGAAACTATTACAAAACAAGATCATCTCATAAATCCACATATATCACATCACGTTTTTTGGCCATACCACATCACAACATGCCCTGCAAAAACAAGTTAGATGTCATCTACTTTGTTGTTGCAAATTTTACGTGGCTGCTATGGTCAACTAGCAAGAAACGTTCTTACCTACACAAATCCACAACGGTGATAATCAAGTTGCCTTTTAACCTTCTACAGGGACCGGCTTCATCAAATTAGATTCAACTAAAGTAGGAGAGACAGACACCCGCAAGCCACCTTATGCAAAACAAGTTGCATGTCAGTCAGTGGAGCCGGTCTCATGTGCGAGGACATGTAAAGTTGGTCCCAGTTGCTTCATCCCACAATACCACCGAATCCAAATAAGACAAGAGAGGTAAACAATTTGAGCATCAGCCCCCACAACTCTTTGTGTTCTAATCATGCATATACATCTACGCATAGACCTAGCTCAGAATGCCATCTCCGCATGTACCTTCATAGACCGTTAAGCGGAAGCATACATCACGCGATTACTCGTCACGATCCAAACCGATGAAGTATCGAACGAATGGCACCTCCGCGTTCAGCACACGTACAACTCGATGACGTCTCCTCCTCCTTGATCCAGCAAGCACGGGAGGAGAAGTAGATGGGATTACTGGCAGCACGACAGCGTGACGGTGATGGTGGTGGAGTGATTCCGGCAGGGCTACACCGAGCGCTACCGAAACAATGAAGACGGAGGAGTTACGAAGTAACTGGAGAGAAAGGGGGGCCAAGGGCTTGTGTGTCCTCTTGGGGGCGCCCCCTCCCTTCTACATATAGGTCGAGGGGCGTTGTGGCCAGCCCTCCAAGCCCTAGGGGCACACCAAGGGGGAGGAGTTGGACTCCTAGTCCAATTCCCTCCTTTTCCATACACAGGTGGACTTTCCACCTCTCCCAGGACATAGGCCTTGAGGGACTTGTGCGCTTGGCCCAATAAGACCAGTGCACCTCCCCTAAGCCCATGTTGGCCCTTGGGATGTGGTGGAACCCTTGGTGGACTTCCAGATTCCTTTGGAAGTTTCTGGAACCTTCTAGAAGCTTCTCGGTATAGTATCGAAAAAACTAAGACTTTTTCCGGAACCCTGAAAGAAACTTTCCATATATAAACCTTTACCTCCGAACCATTCCGAAGCTCCTCGTGTCGTCTAGGATCTCATCCGGGACTTAGGAAAATATTCGGTCACCAGCATGCTTATCCCAGTATTACTCTAGCGTCACTGAACGTTAAGCGTGCGGACCCTATAGGTTCGAGAATCATGTAGACATGACTGAGACACCTCTCTGGTGAATAACCAATAGCGGAACCTGGATTGTCATATTGGTTCCTACATATTCCACAAAGATCTTTTATCATTTGAACCACAATGTCAAGGATTCGGTTAATCCCGTATACAATTCCCTTTGTCCAGCGATATGTTACTTGACTGAGATTCGATTGTCGGTAACTTCATACCTAGTTCAATCTCATTACCAACAAGTCTCCTTACTCCTTCTGTAATACAAGATCTCATGACTAACTCATTAGCCACATTGCTTGCAAGCTCTCTACGATGTTGTATTACCGAGAGGGCCCAGAGATATCTCTCTGTCACACGGAGTGACAATTCCCAGTCTTGATCCATGCCAACCCAACAGACACCTTCGGATATACATGTAGAGCGTCTTTATGATCACCCAGTTACGAAGTGACGTCTAATAGCACATAAGATATTCCTCCGATATCCGGGAGTTGCATGATCTCATGGTCTTAGGAATAGATACTTGACATGAGAAAAGCTATAGCAATAAACTCAAGTGATACGATCGAATGCTAAGCTCATGGTTGGGTCTTGTCCATCACATCATTCTCCTAATGATGTGATCCTGTTATCAAATGACAACTCATGTTTATGGTTAGGAAACCTTAACCATCTTTGATCAATGAGCTAGTCTAGTAGAGGCTCACTAGGTACATAGTATGTGTTTATGTATTCACACTTGTATTTAAGTTTACAGTCAATACAATTCTAGCATGAATAATAAACCTTTATGATGAACAAATATGATAATAACCAATTTATTATTGCCTCTAGGGCATATTTCAACACTTTCTTGACGAAGAAGGCATCTCACATGAGTTCTCGGCTATGTAAACACCTCAACAAAATGGAGTTGTTGGGAGGAAGAACCGTTCCCTTATTGAGATGGCTTGAACGATGCTAGATGAATACAAGACGCCAAGACACTTTTGGACGAAAGCGGTTGAGACAACTTGTCATGCTACAAATCAACTTTACCTTCACAAACTTCTCAATAAAACGGAATACGAGCTACTCATTGGTAACAAACCCCAAGTTGGATACTTTTGAGTATTTGGCTCAAAGTGCTACATTCTTGATAAGCATCGTCGTTCGAGATTTGCTCCTAAATCTCATGAAGGTTTTCTACTCGGTTATGGCTCAGACTCTCACACTTACCGTGTCTGCAACAATTTCACCCGAAAGGTTGGAGAGATGGTAGATGTGAAGTTTGATGAATCTAATGGCTCATAAGTAGAGCAATTGCCAATTGATGTAGGAGACAAAGATACCTCGGAAGCAATTCAAGATTTATCTATTGGCAAAGTTCATCCAATGGACGTCAAGGAGAGCACTTCGTCTATTCAAGTGGATGCTTCTACTTCACATCAAGGTGAACCACAAGTTACCATGGAGGCATCCACAAGTGGAACTCACCAAGACGAAGTAAATGAGGAAGTACATCAAGATGATCCACCTCGACCTCCTTCTCCACCACCACAAGCGAACAACGACGCCAACAACAATGAAGAGGAATAATACGATGATGATGATGAGGATGTTCCACCACAACCCAAGCAAAAGCTTTCACGAGTTAGAGGAAGATTCACAAAGAATCATCCCATTGAGAAAATCCTTGATGACATCAACACCAAGACATCACTCGCTCTAAAAATCATTTGGCTAACTTTTGTGAACATTACTCATTCATCTCTAGCATTGAACCTATGAATGTGGAAGAAGCCCTTGAAGATCCGGATTAGATAAATGTTATGCACGAGGAGCTAACAACTTCGAGAGAAACCAAGTGTGGACATTGGTTGAGAAGCCCAAGGATGATCAAAACATCATTGGAATAACACGGGTGTTTTGAAATAAACAAGATGAGCATGGAAAGTGGTGCGCAACAATGCTCGCCTCGTTACTCAAGGCTACACACAAGTTGAAGGTATGGACTATGGTGAGACATATGCCCCCATTGCTAGACTTGAGTTCATTTGCATTTTACTTGCTTATGCCAATCACCGTGATATCATTATATACCAAATGGATATGAAAAGTGCATTTTTAAATGGTGAAATTGAGGAGGAAGTGTATGTCACTACAAAAAAATACACTTCCGTGATTATACGTGTTTGTTACAATAGGTCGCATTTTTTGTCATGCATGTACATCCATGACGATTTTATGGCAGAATCAAGATAGTCATAGTTGTGCTGTCGTAGAAGTGTTCCATGACATTACCAAAATTATCATCATGGAAGTATCCACATCCATGACGATAAATCGCGCGTCACAGAAGTGCTTTCGTCAAGGGTGACCAACACGTGGCATCCACCGTAACGGAACACCATTAAGCTATTGGGTCGGGTTTTGGATCCGATAACCTGTTAACAGTCCGGACCAATGGGAAATTTCCATGTGTTACATTCTTATTGGCCGGACGAAACACGTGTCAGCTCGTCAGTGGGTCAGATAGGCGCCTATGATATGTCGACACATGCCACGGCCCACCCCTGGCCCATTTAGCTTACAAAGCCGGCCCGTTTGACTTGGTCAAAAGTTAACGGGCTGGCCCATGAAAAGCCTGTTAACGGTCTCTTCGCAAATAGCCCATTTTGCGGCCCCGTAACTCACGGCCCGTTAGGCCCTAACGAAAATCGGCCCAACAACATCATCTGGGCCGTCGAATATAACACCAGTCCATTTCACTTTCGGCCCATGTATGGCCCATGACGTCTTTTGGCCCATATGAGGCCTTTGTATCTTTAGGCCCTTTAGGGGCCCACATTGACTCTAGCCCATAATGAACAGTAAATTTCTTTGTACCTGTTAACGGCCCGTGATTCACATGGGTCGTTTCCAGCCCGTGTTAGCTTTCGGCCTGTTGGCGGCCCATACGTTCTTGGACTCCTTTCTGGCCCTCGATTACTTCCGGCCCGTTACTGGCATGCTCCCCTAATGGGCCAAATTCGACCCATGGCAAGAGTCGGCCCGTTTCTGGCCTGTTAACCCGTTACACCGTTTCTAGCCTGTCCTATATTCAGGCCCATTAAAGACACATTATGCCTGTTACATAATTAAGCCTTTGCTGTCCTCCGGCCTGTTAACGGCCCGTTATTGTGTTGGGCCGATACCAATTATGCCCGTTTACGGCCCATGTAGACCCATTTATCTGACGGCCCGAGGCCCACCCATTCTACGGCCCTGTTGGAGGCCCATTTATCATGGCCCGTAGGAGACCTGTGGATCCTACGGCCGGTATATGGCCCATGGTTGTTGCGGCCACTAGCAAACCAGGGAAAAAGAAGACTAGGAAATAAATAAGGCCAAAACTAATGCTAGGCTATTAAGGCGATTGCACAGATTACATCCACTCAGCATCAAAGATCGCCACCAGTGCAAATATAGGGAACACCCTACACTATACAAAAATGGCTTGTTGTTTTCTTCAGCCAGTGGCTGCACGCTAAGAACAAATTTTGTATTGCACCAAAACAAATTACAACTATATAACAAAAGGAAGGTTGGCATAAAACTTAACAGTCTAGCAGATAAATGCACCACCAGAAGTTCAGAAGCTCAGTTCATTTGACCTGACTGTTTCGTTTTCATGTTGTATTGTCTGATGGATCACCATAACCCTCGCCTTCATTTCTGATAGTCTGGTTTCAAAACCATGCATATCTCGACGACATCGAACAATGTCTCTCCTTGTTTCACAAAGGGTCTCTATTAGGGAATGAACTTGTGTCTAGAGCACAGATACAACATTGCTTTGAGCTTGCATATCTTGATCATGAGGCAGTTTGGACGAGATTTCCTTAACAACCAACCCAGTATTATGCAGGAACGTGATTTTGGCATTGTTAGTGGACAGGTACTGACCCACTGTAGCAAGACTTGACATTGTGGTTATAGTTGCCTCGCCACCTTTAGAAGGTGGCGGTTCCACCATTTTTTCCATAGCTCACTAAAAAGTTGAGTTTTACATTAGTAGTACCAGAACAGAAGATATTAAGGAGGCAGCAAAACCAAACAAAATAGCTTTTGTCTATATACAAAACTTATTCTAGTGAACCCATGTAAAATATTAGTTGTATTTTATTGCAAAGTACATAGTAAAACTAGGTTCCAAACATATGACCATGTACCATCGCTAATGTATTGGCTATTTCTTCACATTGTATTGAGGGCTAAGGATAAAGAGACGAAGTTTATAATACGGTGCGCATAATATGACATCATTCATATCACAAACAACTGAGAACAGACAAACATGCAATTCTACCATTGTGTGGGCAAGTCTAGCATGGAACTAGATTACAGGTCAAGATCAAAGGAACATCACTCCTCTCTTTTAAACCTTGTAAGGTGCAATGATACGCTAAGACAATTGTGTATAAAATTGAAAAGAGTAATAGACATTGGCTGCAAACCATGCAGTTCAAGGCACAAATCAGAGTAAGTAGTAGTTAAAAGGCATGAGGATTAAGGACTTACAATAGCAGCTTTGACTGGTGTAGTCATGCCCTTCTTCTTGCTAGTGTGACAGTCCTTGAAGAATTCCACAACATTTGGTTCAGGTACTTTTTGGTCCTTGCGGGCTTTCATCTACATTTGGAACAAGTCAATATAGATCTGATAATATGGTACAGCGAAAAGAGTGAAACAACAGCTAATTACAAGAGCCTCGCAGTGTGCAATATAGCTACGAGATCCTGTCGTCTGTGGGAATTTCACTTTCGTATGGTTGGCCTTGTTCTTTGAATAGTTCACCTACAAGAAGATAGATTTGCGTGGCACATGCATAAATAGGACTTCAACATGTGATTTGATCACATATATATAATGTACCTGATACTTCGGATCAGACTAGTGTTTAACGAGGCCCCTCCAGTCTTCATCCGATATATTTTCCACTGGAGATGTTTGGGAAAGTTCACTGTTAGCCTTGACTTCAAAATGAGCTTTCCTCAAGTTATACTGATATTGTCGCAGAGCAGACTTGAAAACATGGGTGCAAGCTTGTCTGGTTGCATCATCTTGGATATCCAACTGGAACCTCATCTGTTGAAAATTATGGGAGTCTCATTATCAGCAACCAAGAAAGTATGGGACAGAGCAAGATGATATTACTAGTTTTCATACATAACCATACTTACAGATAAATGGTTGAGGAAGGTGTTGAACTGGGTTTCGTCTTTGTCATTCCTGTACTGAACCCATGTTGGGAGGATACGTACATGACACCTAACGGCAACCACTGCCTCTGATACTAACTTGGCTGACTCTATTAGCATCACGTGGCCTTTTTAAACCTGCCTCAAAATGGATCTCCATTCTTCCTCCTCTAGATTTAGTTAACCTATCGAGTATTATCCCTGATGTTTGTTTCCTCTTGTGCCTAGGTGCTAGTCCAACAACGAACATAGGAAGTGTTAGTGTACATCAAATTGTGAGACTATATATAAAGAAGCATGCAACTGTAACTTGACTCCGGCAACTACCTTCTTACTGTTGAAGCTCACAAGGTTCATCTGATCTTGCCAACTCGTCTTGTGTCAAGAGTGCTTGGGAAGTAGTGTCAGGTGGCAAGGGAGCTTGGGAACGTGTTGCTAGCTCAGTTGACGCACGAGTAACTCATGCAGCTGGTAGTACTGTGGTAGGTGTTGCAAGAACTAGGGTTGTCTCTGCTTGTTGGGTGTGGCAGCTATTTGTTTCTGTTTAGCTTTTTTTGCAGCTCGTGTAGCATGGGATACCCTGTTTGTAGAATTTTCCGCTAGACTTTGACCTTCTATTGCACCATCAGTACCAGCAGAATCTGTAGGATTCATCTGCTTCTTATTCCCTACCATTCTGTGTTTCTTCCTCTTTCTCTGTGCCATGTTAAGTCAACCCGACAAGAAGAATGAATAACAATTTAGTTCTTTAGAACAAATTGATGTGTGATGCAGACGAACTGAACTTTGATGTTAGACAACCACATGATAGGAGGATGTAATATGTACGAAAAACAGGACGGAAGAGATAACCAGAACTATGATGTGTAAACTAAGCAGAAGACATTTCACCAAATTAGAAGCAATGCAATGTAAGGTAGACACCATATGAAAGATGCTACAAATATCGCTCTGCCAAGTTAACAGTGTCTCATCATAAATGGCGGTTAAACAAATGTGAAGCAGTATAAGGAATAAATCATATGCAAGATGCAAACAACATCACACTACCAAGTTAGAGGTCTCTCGTCATTAGTGCCATTGCATATTCACAGCTTATGATGTGTAAACTAAGGAGAAGGCATTTCAACAAATTAGAAGCGATGAAAGCTAGACACCATATGAAAGATGCAACGAATATCACTCTACCAAGTTAAAACTGTCTCGTGTTAAGTGCCATTTCAACAAATTAGTAGTACAAGCTAGAAAAGAATGCGAGATGTAACCTATATCACACTCCGAAGTCAAACGTGTCTTATGATAAGTGATTGTTGCAGGTTACACAACAGTAGTAATTTGATGTAAGAACATGGTGTGATAGACAGATATTGTATGTTCTAGAAACAGGAACACGTGTCTTATTCAAGTATAATGTTTAAAGTAAGCAGATGGAATTCAACAAAATTAGAAGCAATACAAGCTAAACATCACACATAACATGCAACCACATATAACAGTGCCAAGTTAGAGGGAGCACCGGTGATGGTGCACTAGGGGAGACGTGCTCATCATAAACACAACTACGTTGAGTGTCTATGCATGTGTTGTCTTGGAAATCATCTTGGGGGTGGAGGAGTAGAAACTGTAGAGGCCCTCTGTTTGGAAGGAGCACCTTTATCCGCTGCCTTGCTAACTTCCTTCCGCTTTACTGTTTTGAATTGTCAAGTAAAACCGACAAGAAAAAGCAATAAAATTCTCTCTTCAGAACTCATTCATGCATGATACTGACAATCACTACTTTGATGTAAGGCAAACACATGATACCAGGATGGAATATATATGAAAAATAGGATGGCATGGCATGTTCACAACTGTTTGTGTAAACTAAGCAGAAACCATTCCAACAAATAAGAAGCAATGCAAGCTAGACACCACATGAAAGATGCAACCAATATGACTCTACCAAGTTAAAAGCGTCCCATCATAAATGGAATTTCGACAAATTATAAGCAGCGCATGCTATAAATCATATGAAAGATGCAACTAATATCGCACTGCATATACTAAAGGTGTCTCGTCATATTGATTGATGCGGGATACAAAAAACAATAGTTTTATGTAAGGACATGCTTAATAGACAGATGTACTATGTACTAAATACATGAAGGCATGTCACATTAACAGGTATAATGTATAAGCTAAGCAGAATAGCACATGCAATTTAACCAGATTGGAAGAATTACAATCTAGACACCATATGCAACATGCAACCACATATCACACTGCCAAGTTAGAGCAAGCACCTGCGATGCTAGTGTAGGGGAAATGCGGTAATCAACTACGGAGCTACGTTCACTATCTTCATCTAGCCTTGTTGTTTCTTGAGAATCATGTCGGGAGGCTGACGCCGCATTCTTTAAATGAGGAGTAGTCCACTTGCCTAACTGCCTCATCATAAGTGTTTGATGAGGGATACACAAGAACATTAGTTTGATGTAAGAACATGGTTAATACACATATGTACTAGTATGTACCAAAAACAAAAGTGCATGCCATATTTAAAGGTATAATGTGTAAGCTAAGCTAATGCAAGTTAACCAAATTGGAAGCAATACAAGCTAGACATCCGGCTGGAGTGGTGAGCATGATCATCTAGGACCTGAGAGCCTGGTGGGAGGCGGGCTGCTTCGCCACCATCACGGGTTTTTAGTTGGCTTCCAGGTGATGCATGTATTTGTTGGGCTTGTCACTGGCTCGGCCAGTTCCCTGACTAGCTATTTGTCTTCTGGTGCTCACGGGATGGTGGTTCATGTAAAAAATATCTTTCCTTATCCTAATAAAGATCGACTTTGGCCTTTCAAATACAAGCTAGACACCATATGGAACATGCAACCACATATGACACCGTGAAGTGAAAGCAAGCACCTAGGATGGTGGCTCATTGCGAGCGAGGTCATCAACTCCAGAGCTATGTTTACCGCCTCTATCTGCTAAACTGCACCCTTTATAGCACTGTAAAGTGTCGTGCCTACCCACAAAGAAAGCTGGCACGACTTATCTCTTTTCTTTGCTGCGTCTCTCGAGGCAGACTCTGAAGTACCCTTGCATAAAAACACAATAGTGAGAGTATGGGTGAAGTGTGTGCAGAACTAGTGCACTGTAAAAGTAGCAGATAGCAGGTGGCTGAAAAATAAATGACAGGAGACATATGATAGCTCTACAACATTGCATGGCAAACAAAATTAGATTCTACTCCGTATGATTTTGTAATATATGAGCACAGGAAATGCAGGTACTCCTCCAGCACACCACCACATGTGGTCATATCTAAGATAATAGTCGACTGAAAATAAATAGGTCGGTTGATTTTTTTAATGAACCATCCGATCTATAAGGAACGGGCAGATGGCCTTCGTCTACCTCCCGCCAGTCACTGTTGACGATCTTTCTCGAACCGCCAGCGACCATCGGCCCAGACACCTTCTTCCGCTGCCCCGCCCTCCCCTCGACCTCACACCACCACCGTGCTTGGCAACACCCCCAGGACATCCCTTTAATCCCGGCCGACCTCCAGATCGGGCGCCAGTAGCTCTAGGCCCCACACGCCCCTAAGATAAACGCCAAGGCGGTGCTTCCCCGGCGTAATAGGCGTACTAGCGCCTGTTACACCACGGAATGCTTCCATTAATTGGGAATCAACTGACCAGAAATTGAAATTCAGGGGGGTGACGGACCTCTAGCTAAGGTGAAATAGTATATGAGGAGAAACCTTGTGCATCATGAGTTACTAGGAACATCTAGTATCAAGAAGAAGCGGTCAACTAGTGTCTTCTGTGGGATGAATACCATTCAAGCAGCAACGTAAGATTTGCATGAATAAGGGAAGAGGAGTACCCTTATCGGTTGCCAGTGCGGTCTCCTCCATATGTCGCGGCGATCTTATTTTTTCTCCCGGGGGAACCGATGTTTTGGAGAGCCGTGGATCCTTGGACAAACCCATGGCCAAATTGTTGACTGTGTTGCCGTGGTCATATATCAGCGGAGGGGAAGCAGATCCGAGGCGGTGAAGGACGGCATAGCAGGAACAGCTCCGGTGCGGTGGACGGTGGCGAAGTTGGAGCGGCAGCGGTGAGGCGCAGGACGGCGTGGTTGAACTGGCTCGGGTATGGACGGCCCGGCCTCGGCTTAAACTACTAGCCGTGGAGGGCGTTGCGGTGAGGTTGCGGTGGACGATGACATCGGGGTATCGGCTCCACCGTGATGGAGGAGGGCGGCGGTTGATGGGTGGGATGGGGTGGCGGACGGAGGACGCCGGGGTTTCGCGGCTGGTGGAGAGGTAGTTTTTACGCCCACGGAGTACGAATGGGGAATCAGACAGGTGGGCGGGGGGAGGGGGGAGAACCATGTTTCGGTCTGGGACGCGCTTGTTTTTTGCTTTTTTGAACAGAAGATGGGACGTGCTTGTTCGAAATTTGGGAAAGTACAAACTTTGCCCCCCTCTGAAATTTCGGACCTACTGCGGGTCGGGGGTAGGATGGTAATCCCAGGTGTCCCAAATAGTGGGCGGGAGCGATTTTGGCCGCGCGCATGTGTGCTTAGGCAGTCATTGTGTATGAATGTTTTTCGGAGGCGGTTGCGTGGCGTCTAGATGAAGCCACAAACCTACCCTGTTTTAGACCTTTGGACGTTGGGCCGATAGGTTTCACGGGTCGGAGTTATTAGAAAAGTAATATCCTTGTACTACCAAACATTGTTCTCACGCGGTTTCGGGCGAGTAGAGGCTCTTTTGGCGCTTCGTTCAAAAATTTGAAACACAAGCATTCACGTTTAGAGTACTCTTGAACTATGAGGATTGACCTAAATAGACAACGTTATATTTGACCTTGTATGTTTGAAAACCTCATTAAATTATCTGCTTCTTTTTGAAATTTTGACACTTGAAAATCCTATAACTACGATTATTTTGGAATGGAGGAGCTAAATTTGTATATATTTTGTACACGACTACATATGCTATTATGTACAAAATCAGAGCAAAGATTGGTGCCCCCATAATTTAGGTATGATTTACAAATGCCATGATATCAAATTCAAATAATTAAATCGACTTCATGTTGAATTCGATTTTTTTTAACCACCTTAAGTTGAATTCAAATGTATGCTAGTTCATAGGTAGCTATTTATAATGTTCATTGTGTAACTTTCATATGTATAATGTGCTTTACACACACAACATGAACTATACTCACATTTATATTCGATTGCTAAAGCGATGCATTGTCTGGAGTTCAAAATACTAACTATGTGGATCAATTGTATTGAATAATAACATAGACATGCTCAAATTCGATAGAATCTAGATGTCTGATGGATCAATGACCGTTCCTTACGCGAATTGCAAATATCATGATCCCATCCTAATATTTGGATACAATTTATATCTTTAATCAATGTGTACAGCAGTACGTGTAGTTTCACTCTCCGTTGGTGGTCTCTCACACATGCTCACACACTCTCTCCCGAGGTGTGTTTCTCGCACACATGCTCTCGATATAACCCTCCCTCCCTCTCGTAACCATTTACGACTGTTTTCAATAACCTTTATCACAAGCACTCTTCCTCTCGCAAGCATACACATGCACAATACCCATTGACCCTTTCTATATACATAGACCTGCCTACGTGTCTCCTGTACGCACATTATCTTTAGGCATGTCTCTCACGCATTGTCTCACACCTCTCTTCCTAATCGACGAGTATGATTCTAGCAGAGCATTCTGTAGGATGCCCCTTAAAGTTTGGTTGGATGAATAGTAATATCAGAGATAAAGGGGTTACCTTAGTCCGAGAACCTAGGGTTACAAATCCTAGCCGGCTTTGTCAGTGGACACAGAGTCCTTCACAATTCTGCTATCTTTGTCGTGTACGACTAGTCATCCATGGGTCTCCCTAAATGGGTCACGGGCCGACCAATGTGGCGCAGGACGGAATCGAACGAAGGGCCTCACCTCAACCCACCGGATCTCACGCGGTGACACACCCTCTGCCCCCACATCTCGTTATCTTCTCACATCCACACATACCAACACAAACACCACACACACACAAAAAATTCTCCTGGTGCCCTCTATCCCCTCCCCCCTTTCATATACACACTCAAGGGAATCTCTCACCGTGACGTCATATTCGTCTCTCTCTCTCTAGACCACTCTCATTTCTCGTGCTATCCCTCCCATGCCCCCCCCACCGGCCCATCTATCCATGCCTCTCTCGAATATGTAATACACACACATACCTCTCTAGGCCCTGCCAAATGCATCAACTACACATTCACACATGTTACATCACGTACCCCATTGATCTAAAAAGCCCTCTCTTCACGTTTATTTCGCATACAACATTCCTTTTGAATAAAGTGTGGCCAAAAAATTCTTTTAGAATTTCTACATATATACAACATTACAAAGTTATATGGAGGAGTACGAACGCTATTTTTCATTGCATGGTGCCCAAAATGATATTTATTCCGCACTGTGAATTTGTATATTTTTATACTATATACAAAGTTAGTCATAATAAAGAGAAACGAAGAGCATCTCTCTCTCCATCGCATACCCCCCCTACACCCCTTTCACGTATGCACACAAACTATCTCTAGGTCCTCTAAAAGTAAGCCCCCATCACATTCACGCATGTTTCATCTTTCTCCCGCGATATATACAATGACGATCATTGTATTTGAAGCAAAAGCATGATATGTACATTGGACTTCAGAATTCACTCATTACGGTCACCATTATGTTTTGTGGTTATTATACAGTCACGGGCTCACCGTACAACTCTGTATTTGCTAAACACATGACTAGTTGACCAGTTAAACGCTCCACGTGGCACCTCTAGTGTTGCATCACATTATCTCACTACCATCGGGCCCACCTGTCGGCTTGTATCTACTGTACATCTACACTCTTATAAAATACACTCTTATAAAAAACAGAGTTGGTGATGATGGTGTGCCTGCCATCCTGCAATATAGGTCGTCTGATTTATATCTGACGGATAGGAAAGAAAGTATGGCAATTTTGCAAAAGGTACCCACACACCTCTCCACATTTGCAAATAAGGCCTTCCCTCGTTCATCCTTTTCTCTCACAAGATAAACTAGTCATAAAATGCATCTTGATGTTATGTGCAACGCATGAGCATCTTGCTAGTAAGAATGAAAACAAATGGCAAAAATATATTGGACGATGGTTCGAAGTCATGACCGCGGGCACAGCGGACAAGGTGGCCTTGTATTGGTGTGCTCAGCCGTCTATTTTAATACACAGGAGCTGGTGTGGTGATTATACACACACACACGCACGCACGCATGCACACAAACTGCATGCACGCAACACTCACACAAACACATGCACCCACGCACACACGCAACACTCACACATACACATGCAGCCACGCACGCACGCAACACTCACACGCATGCATGCATGCACACACCAGTACACCACACGACCAACACACACACTCTCACGCTCAAGTGCTCAACCTACATGTGCATGCGCACACATCAGGCCCTGACAGACACATACACAACTAGGTGCTTCCCGCGCACGGGTTGGAGTCTTATTGCGCCTGCGTAAATTTGTGTTTATCTGACCTTTTCCCTATGCGAACTGATAGGTGGGACCCACAAGGAATGTGGTCAATTTAACTAGTCAACATGGCGCCACGCAGACTATTTGGCCGGTCAACAGAGTGCAATCCGATGCTGAACCATGAGCAAGTGACCGTATAATCACCGCAAAACGTATATAGTGATCGTAATTAGCTTATTCTGAAGTTTGGTGACCGTATTACACTTTTCTCTCTGTAGGCCCTCCAAAACTACATCTCTACACGTTCTCGCATGTTACATCTAACAACTATGCAATACAACACTACTACTACACTCTAACACAATAAATCATATGTGCTTTTAGTTTTACTAGATATCATATTGTTATTTAATTATTTAGTTTGCATACATTAAAATTGCCTTTGAAATGTATGGCCAGTATCATCTACCGCGCGGGAAAAATCCCACCCTTTCCTGTTTAATTGGGTTTGTATCGATGGATCGTGCGAAACAGCAAAACTATAGTACTATACAGTACAAGTGACACTTCACTAGGCCGTCGTGTGGTGTACTCCTCCGTTGTAAGAGTGGAGCGCTCGCTTTCATAAATCTTCTAGTCCCTTTCGCCGACATGTGGGACATCAAGCTACCGAGTCCACGTGCTATACCGGAATACAGTGCAGAGCAGCCGGGGTGAAGCACCCTAGTCATGGCGCCGGCGTAGTAATGAGCAATGAGGCGTCAAATCACAAAGCTGCACCTTTCCTGCAGTTAAGTTGGAGGGACAAAGTAATAATGCTAAAAAAGAAGTTGGAGGGACGAAGCAACCATCATTTCACTCATTGCAGAATCCGCTTCCCCGTCATCTTCTTCAAGTTAACCACATGTTGCTTATGTCGTTGTTCCGCCTCATGTGGGAAGCGGATCGGCTTGGTAAAGCACTGACACGTGGGACCGCATGTTAGAAAACCACCAGAACAACGTCCTCTAAAAATAAGAAACCTCCCCCGCCATCCACGCGGCAAAATCACCTCCTTTTTACTAATCTTGATTCTATAATTTTTTCGATCAATATAATTGAGATTTGTATAGATAGCACACAGGAGCAAAACCAAGTGGTACGGTTAAGCGCATCCATAATGTGTAGCCAAATGTGAAAATAGCTTTTGGCATCGTGGGAACCATTGTGGACGGTGTTGTCAAAGGCAAAAATATGGAACTGAAGCTCCCTGATTGATTGATTGAAGGAATAGAAAAATGCAAAACCTCTCCTCTTTCTCCCATGCTTGGACGCATGTACAGTATAGAGCACAAAGTCTACTCCCTGTCCCTTCTATCACAAATCACAAAGCAGTGAGGCGTCAAATCACAAAAGCACGGACGAAGCAACCATCATTTCACTCTTTGCTGACTCCGCTTCTCCATCGTCTTCTTCGAGAAACCATCTCACCGCACTAAGCTGGACGAACGACGCTATTGTGTACTAGTAGTACTAGTACATTTACGTGTCCTTTGGTTCAACGGACTTCCTGGATGCAAATAAGGTGGTTGTCTCGGCTTGCAGGCGGCACTTGCGAACGACTTAACGTGGTCTCCCTCAATGGTGTTCTCCGTCGAACGCACTTCGCCAAACCACAATGTTCGAGATATCGTCGACGTCACCGCAATGGGGAAGAAAGTCAAATAGTTACTACCTCCATGTTTTTGTACACAAGGATAGTAATATCAAAATTACAATTTGCAAAAGGCCACTAACCCTAATCGAGGCAAAATTAATGGGGTTTGCCTCGTACTAGCAACCAAGGACATTAATATCCCCTGCATGCATGCGGAAATGAGAAGGTTGGTTTGCATGGCGCTGCATTAATCAAGCGATGAGGAGTGAGATGGTTAGCTCTTTGGTCTTTGGAGAAAAAATACGCATTAATTGACATGTGAAACGAAGATTTGTATCGATTAATCCAGCGAAGGAAAACCCTGCCTTTCTTTTTTAATACTAGTACTCCTGTTTGGGTCTAGGCCTTGCATTGCCATACTTCGCCACACATTTTTTCCAAGCTTGCCTAAAGCTTTCAAAATGAAAAGGAGGTACACTTGCGCACGGTTGTCGCGGTCGCACTGCACCCTCACACGGTCGCTCCTGCACGCCGCGGTCGCACCGCACCCTCACACAGTCACTCCTGCATGCCACAAACCCAACCAAGGGAATGCACCCTCACTGACACGTGCTGTCGCATGTGAAAAACCAAACTCAGCCATCCTATCGCTGACACATAATTTTCGTTCATAGAGTATGTTTATCCAACCGCATGTTGGGGAGTATCCGTACGGCCCGTGCGGTGGTCTATTGGGGAAGAAGAAGAGGTGAGGAAGAAGGGTCAGGGGACGTAGGATATTCATCCAACCGCCTGAAATGGTAGACTGACCCAAGTCAGGCGACTTGCATAACAATATATGTTTTTACACAGCAAAAGATCCATAAAAACAACAACATAAAGAAAAACTATCACTGCTTGCGGAATGAGACAGCCTCGTCGTCTTTGGCTGCTGGTGCGAACCAGCCGTAGCCGCCGACGTGTGTCTCCGCACCGTGGTTGTCCTCGGCCTCCAGCTACTCATTCACGTGGAGGGTGCGGGCGCTCTGCATGGACGAGAGCATAGCCCGGTTCAAGTCGAGGACGTCCGGTTCCGCCTGCAGGAGGGCCTCGATGTCAGCGGCATCCGCGCACTCCACGTCGAGTCGAGCCTCTGCCGCCCGGTTCAAGTCCAGGACGTCCGGTTCCGCCTACAGGAGGGCGTCGATGAGAGCGGCATCCGTGCGCTCCACGTCGAGTTGAGACTCTGCCGCCCGGTTCAAGTCCAGGACGTCCGGTTCTGCCTGCAGGAGGGCCTCGATGGCAGCGGCATCCATGCGCTCTGCCTCAAGTTGAGCCTCCGCCACCCGGTTCACATCAACGACATCCGGTTCCGCCTGCAGAAGAGCCTCGATGGCAGCGGCATGCACGCGCTCCACGTCGAGTTGAGCCTCTGCCTCCCAGTCCTCCTTTAGTGTCGCCATGTTGAACCGCTGGTCCGCCTGCACCATGGGGTACTCGGACGCCGGCACGAAGTCGACGTCCATCGTCTCATACCCATCAGGGGCCTTCTGCGCCGCGACCTCCGCCATGAACATTGGATCGGCTTCCTCCTCCTTGTAGCTTGGCTCCAGAGAACTCGGGGATTGGCCCGCCGCAAAGCGAGCTTGGGAACGGAGGTTTGTGGCGCCGATCGCCGCCATGATTTCTGTGCGGCGCTCCGGTGTCAGCATCTTGTAGTAAGTGATCTTGCGGCGCACCATGGCTTTCCGGCAAACTAGAGGACGCTTGATGCGGGCTAGGGAATCGCAAGGTGGGGGAATGGGCTGGAGATTAGTTGTGGTTTTAGGGAAGTGGCTGGCATAGGCCGAGCATCGAAGGTTCTAGTGTGAATAGTGGTTCCGGTGACGACCGGTCAATCGGTTTTGACTATACATCGCTCTTGTCGCGTTCGCATTGCAGCACGGCATGCTGGACCCTCGACGTCGCTCACCGAATGGAACGCACTTCGTCTTGCGTTTTTGCTCGCTCGTGCAACCACAGTTGAGAGCAAACCGACGTCCCTCCCCCTTCCCCGCCCGCGTCATTTATACTACCACTCCCTTCATTTTATGCGAAGTAAATAAAAACAGAGGGAGTATACTACGGATGAGGATCCCCTGACGTGGCCGAACCCATTGAGTAACTGACATGCGGGGCCTAGCAAGCATGTGTCCGCCAGTAAGTGACCGAAAGGGAGGGTAAGGCAGGGATACCTACGTCAGAGGATCCACTTCCACTACTGCTCCCTCCTTCCATTTACTATACAGGGCCTAATGCGTTTTTCGAGGCTAACTTTGACCAAATGTTAGAGTAATAATATATGACATGCAACTTACACAAAGCATACAGTCAAATTCATATGTGAAAGGAGCTTCCAATGATATAATTTTCACATTATACATCTCATGTACTATTAATCTTGTCAATAGTCAAATGCGGTTTTGAAAAACGCATTAGAGCATGTTTAATAATATAGCCAGTCGATGGCTATGAGGGACTGCCATGTCATCTATAGACATCATCTATTATATGCACTCATACAGTAATATGGGCTATAAGGTTGGCTATTTCCTGCAAAAATAATTATAAGGTTGGCTATTGTATTAGTACCTTTTCCATATCCTCTCTATCTCTTTCTTCATATTTATTGTATTTAACTAGGAATGTGTATATAGCTAGGCTCTTGCATGAGAGCTCACTCCCCTTACTTTTTCACATCTCTCTCCTCCACATAGGCCCTATATAAATGGAAGGAGAGAGTTCTACTATGAGCACTGCATACTCTAGTACAGATGTTGTCAGTACTCCACTAGTACTATTGGACAGGGAGCTTAAAAAAGTTACTATTGGACTGGCTATACGTGGCGAAATCCTAGTAGGAAGAGAATGCGCGAGAACAAGCATATTCACGTGGTTGACAACAAATTGGAAACCATCTCAAGTACAAATCTAGTAGTATGTACGAATCTAACAATATTGATTGGGAGTTGTTGAATGTTGATACTTTTTTGATCAAAGTAGAGATACTTTGACTACACATAAAACTTATATGTAAACTAGAAAGGATAGGGGGGAGTATATTGTATGTTAAAAAATGAAACGAATGTTGAATACCCTTTATATATGATTTGCGGATGCTATGATCACCGGTTCAAAATTTTGAATCCGTCTTAGGTATCACGTGCCCCCACTCGTTCTCTCTCGATTTTACCTTGGGGCCCGGAGATCGATTGAAAGAGGACTAGGGTGGGTACAATACGTTGGTTTCACTTATGAACGTACAATATACTCCCTCTGATCCCCACAGACCCCCCCCCCCCCGCGGGTCATTTCTATCATAGAAACAGACCAAACCTTTATCTCCTTGCACAACACGCAATTGATCTCTGAACATCAATCGATCTCGTCAACATGTGTCGGGGCATGAACCGAATGCGATGTCCAAACTAATACGCGAAGCGACACGTAGTGGAGGAAAAGTGAAACTTTAAACGAACTGTTTGTTTGTATGCATGTCAGACAAATTACAACATTGGAAATACAAGCATGGTCTAGGCCCACATGCGAATGATACTTGGTGGAATGTTCAAATGAGGCATGCGGGAGGATGGACTCGACCGGAGGGCGACATGATCGATGGAGAAGAGGGTTGGAGAGGAATGAGAAATAAGAAAACGCCACATGATTATACTTGAACGACTCGAATAAACAATAAGTTGTCTCGCTTGGCCTACATAGTAAAAGGCCTAATGTGCAACGCGGAGCACTGACGCTTGAATATGTCCGGGAAAAAAGGGAAACCGACATGTGGGGCACACCCGTCGGGACGATGTAGCGCAGACTAGTCCAATGGAGGAGCTGGCCCATGACCTCCTCACCACCGACGACCCTTCATGTGGGTCGTGGGGGCCAACAACGTGGCGCAGCTCCAGCACTGCCTCTGGACACGACGACCGCAGTGAGTGACACGCTCATCGTTGCTAGACACGGTCCGTTTCAGTGTGCCGAGGGTGGCGTTAGTGATATGGCACGACCAACAGTATGTTTGGTTTGTGCCCAAGGTTGCCCCATTGAAGCATTGGATAGCCCAAATTTTGGTTGAGGTTTTGGTTGCCCATGATTTGGCCGACATTGTCAAGAAAAATGAACTAGAGTTGGCTAGAGTTCATTGGCATGCCAAAAAAATGGCAACCATCCAAACAAAGACCAATCTTTGGGTCATGACCAAATTTTGGTAAGGTGCACTTTGGCCACAATCCAAACACACCCCAAGACCCGGCTCATCGAGGATGCACGGGGCGCCGCGACGCGTCCGCGGAGTGGTGTAGCGCAGCCAACTGCATCCTCAGGACCTGAGACCATGCCGGGTTGTCTTGCTTTTTCAATGACATGCGGGGATTGCATGTGAGCAAAGGGCATCTCCAACGTTTCCACAGCCGCAGCTGACTACCCTGGCACACCAAAAACCCTCGTCCCTCGCGATGTCGCACGGTGCGTTCCCACCCGGCACCAGATGCTCGCATTCATGTCGTCCGTTCGTATGCCTTCGTTAAGAGGCTTGGTGCCCGAGGAACCAACTCCGGCGACTTAATGACGCACCCAGATGCTTGGCCTCACCGGAATGCACTACTTAAAGCGGCAACGCCCAGCTAACCTCGACACCATAGCGCATCGTCCTCCTACCTGGCACCACATCCGCCATGACCGCAAGCGTGAATGCTCTGTGGGAGAGCTTGTCTTCGGGGATGAAGCTCGAGGTCGCCGCCCTCGCTCAAGTCGCCTCTCATGACGCAATAGCGGCGTAGCCGGATCCTGACGCGACCGCACAAGCGGTGGCCATGCTGGCGGCCGACGATGGGAGCACCGTCAGCCACGCGTCCTACTTGTCGCCGTCCAACGTCCGGAACCGCCGAGGTCGGGGACTCCTCCGAGGATGAGTAGGGCATGGGAGGCGGCAGGGCATGGTGTGCCAAGTGGCCGGTCCATATCCCGTGTTCTACTCTTCCTCACCGAAGACCGCACCTTCACTTCACGGTCTTGAAGCCCGCCCCCATACATAGAGATCGCAGATGGAGGACGTCGGTCACCGCTGTAGAATAGGTTTAGGGTCGGGTTTCTTTTATTTTTCTGTCCTATAAAAGTTCGAAATATAATGAAAATCTGTTGTGTTTGCATTAATCTCGGCCGTTGTATATGAACTTTCACAATAATATAGTATATTGTAGGAGTACTAGCAAGATGCCCGTGCGTTGCACGGAAGATCAAGATCTTGTGGGAGAAAAGGATGAACGAGGGAAGGCCTTATCTGCAAATGTGGAGAGGAGTGCGGGTAAATTGTCATAGTTTCCTTCCTATCCGTTAGATATAGATCGGACGGCCTATATTGCAGGATGACAGGCACACCAATATCACCAACTCTGCTTTTTATTGAATCGAGACAAAGCTAACATGCAAAGTAAAATAAACACATAGGGTCTATACATACACCATTTATATTAGGCACTCGAATAGTACGTCCACTACACATTCATGCATTTCACATCTTTCTACATCTACGGGAACCTACAAAAGGGTTAATGTAAATTGCCTCTCTCTCTCCTCCCCTGATTTTCATGGTTGTGGTCCCCTCCCTCCCCCCAATCTACAATCAACAGCTCACACGTTTCACATTACGTTAATTACGTAACTGGGATTACGTAGGTGTAGCATTACTCGTCCTAAAAAACCCAACTAAGCCAACCTCCCAGCATATCGCGCGGGATAAGACCCGGCCGTGCCGTTTTAGTCGGGATTACCGGATTACTAGTAGTAGTATCGATGGATCGCGCGAAGCAACAAGTTTTTTTTGAGGGGGCGAAGCACCTAGTTTAAAAGGAAAAAAGGTGGTACACTCACAGCACTCCTGTCGCTGTCGCATTGCACCCCACACACGTTCGGTCCTGCACACAGCTCACGCAAAACGGAACATGCTTCGGCTTGCCTCTTCACTGACACGTGGGACTGCACTTGGAGAAACCGACCATGCGCCAAACTCCCCCCGCCCACCGCGCGAAAATTCTCCCCCCCCCACCCAAAAATTCCCCCCAAATCCTAGATTCAACCGCCCTTCGGCCAACTAGCCAATAATA